>NC_140188.1:2256073-2360576 GCF_965226575.1 Pagrus pagrus | reverse complement strand
AACACCATTGAACTGCTGCTCCCTCAAGTCGGAAGGAATAATTTGAGGAGGTTCGGGAATCTGATTTGTGGGCCTCCTGGAAGGCTCCCTGTGGAGGTACGAGGCACGTCCGACTGAAAGGAGAACATGTTGGAGGGATTACGCACACATCTGACCAGGGAACATTCCCGGATCCCCTGGGAAGAGCTGGAGGACGTGATCCAGCTACAACTGTGTGTGCAAAATAGGTGGATGGACTTACCCCGTTAAGATTAAGCAAGATATTCACATTGAAACCGTCGTAAATCCCAAAACACACCACTTAATACTCCTGCACTGCCTGACCATTACACAACAATACATAAACAACAGTACCTGCTCTGAATGTGTCAGTGGTACTCCTGGATGTCCCGATACATTAATGCTCTAAGTCAGCTTGAGGCCCGAGATTATTAGTGGCTGCACCTTCCCTAAATAAATCCTCAGCCTTTGTAAGATGAAAACAGTCAGGTTAGGTAGGATTGTGTGGAAGGGTTTGGCTTTTTAAACTAAAGTGATTGAGACACTGTGAAATGAATAAATGGTCTTTATACATGTGGATTTTCAAATCCAAGTGTGGAAGAAAATGTCTGATACTGTATGAGATTTCTTGCTTTTCTCTGTCAGACAGACTATTGTACGTTAATCAATGATCGCTGTGAGTGGAGAGGAGAGCCCACGCCAGAGGACTCGCTCCTTATTTCACCTGGGAACTCGAGCTCTATCTCAGCTGCTTTCCAGGTTTTCCTCTTTTGTCATTACAATAGCAACCTGTGTAACGATGATGTGCAACCTGTCTTATCCAGGAAAGCCCAGAATTCAATTTGCCCTTTGCTTTGTGAAACTATGCTAAGCCTATCTAAATCCACTGAGACACCGTTGTGCGTCAGGCAAAGGTGTTTCTCTCCACGCTGCATCATAACCACCTGTTTCCCTCTGAAGCCTAATTAAAATTGTTTCTTTAATCTGAAACCTGGATGAAGCATTTCTTTATTGAAAGATTTCCATTTAATTAATGTTATTCATTGTGGAAGTCCTACAACATTATCATTGGTTAAAGTACTTTTGTGTACGCAGACGATACGACCCTGAAGTAACAGGAGTTCCTTCCATCTTGCACGATTGTGCTGCTGCTGCAGTGGCAACAGTTTTCCACGGACACAGACAGACGGGTAAACATGTGAAAAATACTCAGAATCGCTTCGGTGTTAGTTTCCACCATAAGAGGTGTCTCCAGGACCACATTTAGCCATGATGACACAAACACACACACAGACTCACAAAGTGAAAACATTACCAGCGGACGCCGTCGTGAACATACACGCATATTTTCTCACCGACAGATTTGTAGATTTACTATTTTTGTGGTGTTTCTCATGAGCTGCAGGGGCGGCCTCCATGGGGCAACGGGTCATTACTTTAATTTAAATGAATTGGCAGATCAACTAGTTAATTTGTAATCATGTGGTGTCCTTGATGATGCGTGTGTTTGTTTATTGTAGGTGGGCTAACGGCCGTGAGTTGGCAGATCAAACGCACATCATCATCATGACTCTGGTGAACACTTGATGTTCCAGTCTGCACTCCATATTTTACTTTCTACTTTTCAAACATGTTTTCACTCAGGATGCAATCAGAGGTTTTCAAATGTGGGAATAAAATACACGTTGGAGGCAACAGCATGATTGAACGATGTCCCTCCCGTCTGCTTTGACCATCACTGTCCGTGATTTTCTGACATCACTGCACCTCGTTATGTGTGATGACAGACGCAGCTGCTTGGTTGAGTCAGAACCACTTCCTGTGTCTCTCCTTTAAGCCCAGAGCCAGACTTAACTCTCTTTGTCCTTTTTCTCTCACCTCTTACCTGTGAGTCAGATCTATGAATTTGCCAGCTACTCATCTGGACATTAGCACTAATTGGTTTTAATGATCTTAATAACTCTCCTTTCAGTAATACGCTAATGGACATCTGTTTCTTTGTGCAGCGAGCAGCTCCCATTATTCCATAAAGGAGGTCAGTTGATTTGGATTGCAGGTGATTTTTATCAATGAGTCTCTCGCTCTCTGTAATGTTTTGTAATTGTCCCCCTACCAGGCACTAATGAACAGGGAGTATGTTTGAAGTGTATGCCAGAGATAGTTAATGTGTTCATGTGAGACACAGAGAGACAGATCACAAGTTATCTCTCTGTGTGTGTGTGTGTGTGTGTGTGTGTGTGTGTGTGTGTGTGTGCGTGCAGTCCAGATGAAAAATGAGCAAACAAGGCCACTGTGATTTTCTCTTTAACAGTGTCATGTCAGTGCAGACGCATTTCTGTCTGCAGGATTTTCATTAGCACTCATTAATTGGATAACGAAAGCTAATTAAGCTATTAATCATCAGCTTATGTCGACATGCTGCCCACCTCCTCCAACTCTCCTTCTTCTGTTTGGCTCTGTTTTATTCTCCGCTGCTGCCTCCATCCCTTCCCCCTCGCATTTCAGGCGTTGAGTCTTCTCGAGTCAAGGATCTCCACAACACTTCCTCTCTCGTCCTACTCGTATATGTTTGCAGATGTCTCCTTCCTGTCACTGCCCTCCTCTCTCTCCCCATTTCCTATCACCTGTACAATAAAGACGTGATAAAACCGGTCAGATTCTCTCATTTTCAGCATTCCTTCTGACAATACCAGTTTCAACACGACAGAGGGGTTGACAGGGATTGCATCACTACCCCTATTGCTGACCTGAGACTGCGGAAAGGCTGAGAAGGAGAATCTGTGACATACAGCTTTTTTTGTCATGTTGTTTTCATGGTTTGAGTTGAGGTGTTGGAGATTTGTTCATACATGATAGTTTACCAACCACCAGGAGGAGGGATTTCAGGTGCAGTGCAGGGTAAGCTGGTGGCGAGCAGCACCACGATGGCTGCCAGAAGTGGGCTCAGTAGCCTCTGGAGACATCACGGTCGAGGTGAAGAGACTGAAGAGGATGTTGATGGAGGAAGCTAAGGAGAGAAAACGAGTGACGAAGGAAGAAGCTGAACAAGAGTAGATGATGGAGTGGCATTTAGTCGCTGGCAAGAGCTTCACAAAAAAAGGGAAGGATGCGAGACGGACATCGAGTTCTTGTTCCTGATCAGTCTTGTAATCATAATAAATGCATGTATACAGATCTCCATAGTGTGACAGCGGTGTGTCATTCACATTGAGGTCGTGTTTAATTTACATGTATTCTCTTTTTCGCCGTAACGAACAAACGTGACTTCCTGTTCACACTCACAATATGTCGTGTGTGTATAAACAAGTGAAGTGAGACGTGTTTCTTCTTGTTGCGTCGGGGGGAATAGCCTCCAGGTGCTGCAGGCTCCTTTTCCTGTTTACAGGGTGTGAAATTACCACTAGCCAGTTCTGATAAAGTCCGACCTCAGAGAAGAAGTCTGACTCTTGCAACATGAAGTCAGAACTGGTTACATCGTGTCAGCGACTTCTCACTCTGCCACTTGTGTTCAGCTGGTTTTGCTCTTTGTGATCCTTTAACTTTCATCCAGTCATCAGATTCATTTTTAAGTATGTTGGTTTGTGGTTTTATGACCGAATACCCGCGAAACACATGACAAGTCTCAGCTGTACAACGCCTACTAAACATTAGCATGTTAACATTGTCATTTTGAGCAGGTTAGCATGCTGACTCTCCATCCGCTTCATTCGCTTTTCTATCTCCATCAGATAAAGGGCAAATGACATTGTGATAAAACCAGGATTGCCACGGTAACGCAAGAGAAATCACCACAGCTGGTGGCGGCATATTGGAAATGTCCTACATAAATGCCAGCAACGACTACTGATGACGTCATGAGGGTGTTGAAGGGTTGGAGGGTCTCAATGCCTCAAAAATGAGGGGTGGGAGTAAAAATTGGACATGGATAAAGTTTTCTATTAATGTTTTGTCTAATCACGCCTATTAGTACATACATAGGGGAACAAAAGATGGGTTGTATTGATTAAGCTCGTCTACTCCGGTGGCTGGACCGAGGCCACTCAGCGCATGTTCTCCTCTCTTCACCTGAGGACCTGTTTTTATGCATTTCTTTGCTCCATCCTGGACACAAGTGCGTTTAATGCTAAACTGTGATTCGTGCTCAGCAGTTCAGAGGTCTCTAATGTGAGCGGTGCAGCAGATTTCCCTTGCTCTAACCCTCTCTATTGCACTGAGGTTCTTTATTCTTCATTACGTCTTCAACCAAGCGGAAAAAGACGCCACCCTTGAGGCGAGGTGTGGCGGATGGCGGATGGTGGATGGGGATGAGTGTTGGTCTGAGATGGTGAAACTTTGCAACACTTTCTCTGTCACACTCCTCTGTCCACAGTAAACAATGATGAAAGGAAAGCAGTGCTTTAAGGGGAAGTTCCCATCGGACACACAGCCTGATTTATCTTGTTGCTGCTTTCTTGGCCAGCACTCCTTTGAAAAGAGTCTTAATCTCAGTGGAGCCCACTGGCTAAATAAGTAAATAAATGGCATTCCTCTTATCTGTCCTCTTTTCTTCTGCCCCGTCCTCTGAATCGCAAAGTATTTGGACTCTCATCTTTACTTCAACTTCATTGTTACCTCTCATTTCTTATCCTAGTCCTTGTCCCCTTAATGAAATTCATGTGCTGTCAGGATTATCTGATAAAATTGTCTCCCCCGGCGGAGTAACATTTGAGTGTTGCCTTAAGTGGGCCACAGAAATCAGTGGCAAACAGATTTTTAAGAAGAAGAATGAGGCCAAAGACAACCAGACTGTCTTTACATGACAGTGATGAGAAAGCGTAGCCGGTTTCACACTTGGTGTAATAAATCATGACGGATAGGCAGATATTCATTGAACCAGAGCACTGAATACATTTGTTGGACTGATCTATCTACTCAACATCGGTGTGCTGTGTATGTGTGAAGGTCGGATGCGTCTGTGCAGGACTGTGGGAAGCACAATTTTAAAAAGGTCCTAGACTGATTTGGACCCACCCAGGGTTAACACGGTTTGCTCCATGGTTCCCTTTGCAGATGTTTTTACAAATTTCCAGGAGTCTTCACAGACTGCTAAGTGAAATGCTTTGGGAGCTGCAGGGGATGTTTCGATGCAGGACTACAAATGAGTCATTTTTAAATGAATTGTCTAGCAGACAGCGAACACACAGTAGTTCTCTCTATAGACCCAGCTGGCCTATGATAAGTAAAGTTACACTCAAGTTGTTTCCTAGCAACAAAGGTCAAATAAAATAATCTCCAGAGATTAAGAAACTGACAAATTAAAGTTTGGTATCCTCATTTCTTTCATATCTCTATGACCATGATGACGACCATATGAAAAGCTAAGAACTTTGCATGTTTTATCCCACATACTACACATCATACCTGACAATACCAGAAGTTGTTGGCAGTGATATTCCCTTTTTCTTTTCCCAACGCATGTTTTAGAGTTTTTGGTGTGTTTTTCCTTCTGTTATTATCTTCAGTGAGTTTAAAGTCTACAGTCACCACTGTGAAAGGAGGGAAAACATAATCCAAAACACTAACGCCTGCACTGGAAATGATTTGATCGGTATTGACATCTGACTTTAACGTGCTGTCTGATATTTATAACCCGGGTGTCCACTGCCTGTCGCCGGTGCTCTGGGCGACAGGTAGAATATGCCTGAAATCAGAGCACATGCTCTTTGTTTATGACATGTTTAGCTGTGGGAGCGTCTTGTCACATCAGGCAGCGTCACCCACAACAGGACCGTGACAAAATCCATTTTCGTCTCAGTTACTGACAGTGAATGTCGCTTCACTCAGCACGCAACACTCTCACTCTGAATCCACCCCGAACACGAGGCTCTATCAAGAAATTGTTTTGTTTTTTTATCCTAAATAATGATTTCTAATAATTATTGTTGTACTATTGTTAAATTGTGTTTTAATCATTGATAAATAATCATCAGTAATGTGAATATAATGACTGAGTGGGTAAAGACAGTCTGGTAAGTTCAGAAAATGACATGACTTTACTGTAACGCAGCCGTTAAAACCAGGAGAAGACAACATCCAAAATCTAAGACCATCATCTCCTGTTGAGATAACGATATTATATGTATTTACGAGAAGATGAGCAGCTCCTCGATCTGACTACATATTATATTGTATGTTCAGTGTTATAGAAGTTGATTTGAAAGTGTTTCACTCATTTTAAAGGCTGTGTAGCTCTCGTCACTCACCGCACAGTGCCAGAACTGTTTTTCTTTAGAGTTCTCCAACTTTCAGTATTTCTATCTTTGTGCTGTCGAGCTGTAAAAAGTTAATGTTTAAATGTAACCGTTCCCGAGTCAAAACATTCAGACTTCCATCGGGGAAGGATTCAGTCCTCACAGGATTTTCGGCCGGGCCGATTGTGCTCCATTGATTATCCTTCCAATAAGTCAGTGAGACAGGCCTGGTGGAGCGTTTGTACATGAATCAGCCAAGAGTCAACTTCTATTCACTTGAGGCATTGGAGGTGAACTCCTGACTGTGTTGTGGGTGCATGTGCTCATGCACCCCCATCTCTGTGAGGACCACACATTTTAGACCTCTATAGACTGGACATTTTTTGGTGGGCCTTATTTCCTTCAAAGAGCCAGACTGCACTTCTACAAGTCCTCAGAAGATATCTTTTTGTCCTTACGTGGACATGGACTTAGGAAGAAAGTAGGAGGAAGACTCGGACTTCTTTAAATGATACTTTGAATGTGAGAACATTTGGCTGACCCACTTCTCTTAAGGAATGCTTTATGGTTGTGTCCAGACCTGACATTAACATCTGCTTGAGTTGCGGTAGCAATTTGCGAACACAGTCTGTCTGACTCCCTTAACAATCACGTTATTTTGAGAGTGATGCTGTGAGGAGGAACTTAACAAACTTTGTGAAAAGGCAAAATCTAAATCATGGGTGCCTTCTTGTGAATTTGGCATTAAATGCGAGAAATGTCCTTGTAATGTAAGTTTATTTGCAGGTGGAGCTTGGAAGTGAAATCCGATCACGAGTGGTCGCTCAAGACGAACTGACGGACTTAGAGCTGTACACTAGTGATCAGATCACTCAGGACAGATGTTAGTACCAGGTGTGACAGGTGTGTGATTACATGATGTGTGTGTGTTTGCAATGCTAACACTGGCAGGTTTAGAGCTACATTTCCCTCTGGGGTCACCCATATTAAGACACACAGTCGTGGTATTGTTGCACTGTATGGCACTTTAGATAAAAGCATCTCCTGAGTGTCAGGAGGTGTTTCAGAGGCAGACGGGCTGTGTGTACTTGGCGGGTGGTGATTTACGGTTTTGTTTATTTTTGAGGGGATCTTTGAAGGGCTCACTCTGCCTCGCAAATAATAATCATTAAAACACAAACACGCACACAGGATGACCTTCCAGCATTACGTGATCTCCGACTTATTCATATTTATAAGTCTCTATTGGCATTGTTTAATGTGTTTATAGTTCTTATATGACTTTAAACAATATTTATTCTTTGCAAAGGTCAGTCGCGAGGTATGTTTTTCCTCAGATGTGGTGATATTATGCGTTGTGTGTGACATTTTAGTGGATGGGGTTCAAACCTTAAATCCAAACAGAGGAGGAACCAGGATGTAAACAGCAGCTCTGAATAGAAATATCACGGAAGATTTATGAGATATACTATCTCTCTCTCCTGAGGCACATCCCCCCCAAATGTAGAAAACAGGCAGTGGGTGCTTTAATCTGTGGTGCTGCTAAAGGTGTATGGCCTGAAGCTGTTGCAACTCGCAATTGCAACAAGTTTAGGGATTTCACCTTCTGCAATCTATAACATTATTAAAAGTACCAGCTCCTCTGTTCCCGAGCTCATCGGACAGGCTGGACACAATGCAGCGCTGCGGTCTCGCCTATTTCAACCGTGACACGTTCAGGTTCATGAATGTTTCCTCCAGGCTAAAGAGGCAAAGGACCATCCAGATTGAAACCAGTGCAACAAGTTCAAAAGTTCAAGAGCCGACATCTGTGATGGTATTTCGGTGTGTTTGTACCCACGGCATGAGTAACTTGCCAGGCAGGCACTGTTAACGTAGGATGCTGACACCTGTCATTGATATTTGGCTGATTTTAAGTCCAGGTGTTAAGTAACGTTAATTTTCACTCCTGCTCGACATCATAATATCCACATTATGTGAAATGCTAATATTCTTGGTGTTCAGTAATCAAAATTCAAAATGTTTCCAATGTTGAAGGTTGATTTCAATCTTCAAATTTCACACCAACCAGACTGTCGAATAACATCATGCAAGCTGGGTAGAAGCTAATAAAAGTGAGGGGGACAGAAATATGATTTTAAAAACTGAGTTGGACATGTTCATGCCATCCCCAGTACAAATGATGCCCTTGGTGTGCTGTAATGAAACACAGTCCGCCTCTTGTTGGAAAGATTTAACAGTGTTGATCTCCTCAAAGGCGGTATCTTAATGAGGGTACATCTTGTTATGCACCAGCTAAAAAAGAAAGCGAGAAATCCAATGTCACAGTCTGATCTTTAGCAGAATTATATTTACTAAAAATGACCCTGCAGCAGCAGTTTCCTTCAAAGCTGCCACATAATTTGACTTTCTTTCCTCCAATCTGCTGCATTGCAAACGATTGCTTCAGTAAAGAGATCAAATCACTGCCACAATCTCTGTGTGTCATTACCGCGTCCCTTAACCAAGGCCAAGGAATGTAATCTCTTATCTCCCCGACAGCAGCAGAATCAATACAAACACAGTTTGTCAAAAGAAGACATGACTAAGTTTTTGTAGACACCTCCTGTAGGAAGGTGGAGAATCAGTAAAAAAAACTGTTGTAATCTTCTGACAGTCACAGGTGGCTGCTCATGTCAACTTCATTTTTTTGAAGCCAGGAACAAGTCGTCTGAGCACAAACAGAAGAGGAAGAACTCAGGATTTTCTGTCTCTTCATAATCTGCTCGTTCGGTTCTTGTTCAAACACGAGGCTGCAGAGTGAGTGAACACCTGAACACTGTGAGCCTGAGACAGTCATTAAATGCTGATATATGGTGTTGTGGAGTATTTTTTATTTCACTTGGGAGGACTTGTTACATGTCAACTTAGTTAAGTTATTGCATATTTGATTTTTGCTGCTGCTTATATCCAGCCAGGATTGAGAGGGTGCCACAAGTACTTTTTCATTCAGGCACATTTAATTGTGTATTATTTTAAATGAGCGCTGACAGAATTTAGACAAAGTATTACTCAGCTGCTGCTCTTTAAAAGGCACCTTTTATCCTGCAAATCACTGTGTTGGTCGTGATGGCTTTCTAACTGGCGTTAGACCCAGACTTAATTTATTTCCACACATCTCCTCTGTTTCTTTACCTTTTTACTCAGCTCACTCCCTCCGACTTCAAAGTCTCAGTATAACAGGGTCCCTGACCTTGAGCAGTGCCAATAACAACCCTTTGAAACTGAAACTGGAAAGATCACACATTCCCAGCGTCGCTCTCTCTCGCCTCGCGCCTCTCTCTCTTTACACCCCCTACTGCTGCGCCGACACTCAACTCTCATCCTCTCTGCTGTCAATCAGCAGCGTGCCGAGGCTGCTGCCTTCAGCTTCACTGGGTTACAGAGCTGCCATTCAGAGATGCACACAAAGCTTCTCAACTTTCATGACATTGGCCAGAGTTGCTGCTACCTTCACATCACTGCTATGACTTTGTAGTGTTTGGCTGCAGCCAACAGCTTTGTGTTGAGGTTTTTGTCGATTTAGTGCAAATATCTTCAAGTCAGAAAGCTCAGCAAACTATGTTCAACCAGACTTTAGCCACTTTCACACTGCCTATCAAGGAGGCAATGTTGCACCATTGTTCTGCAGTTATGTATAAAAGGTACACAGTCAGGCCGGCCGTCGCTGTCTGGCCTTCAGGCCAGCAGCAGAGGTGGTAACAAAGCTGAATGGAGGTCAGAGAGAGGTCAGGACGGGACACAGGATGTTACAGCCAATCATTTATCGGTCATCACACACAAGAAAGGTTTCAGACATTCAGGGTTCAACCATCACCATCACTGTTCTGTGGCAGATAAAAGCTTTTCCAACGTAGGAAAATTCACATAAAGCTTATTGAAGCTGTGGGTTTTTGTAGCCTTGGATATATTTGTGTGTTTTTCTGCTGTATTATTTGTCTTTGATCATGAAGCCCTTGTTCAGAAAATGTGCCTTGTTTTGTCTCCTGTTATATTTTCTTTTGATGCACATTTACTTTTTGTAGTTGACTCTCTTTTATCCATTCAGCCATAACAGCCTTTGTTCCTTCTATTTGTGGTCTTAGTTTTCCTTCAAGAAAGATTTTCCCCCCAGTCACAGTCTGAGACACATAACAGTGAAAAATCCTCTCATCTCTAACAGGCTGGACACACTGGATGCTTTGTCAGTGCGTGATGGCTGCGGTGCTGAGCTGTGGGTCGTGTTCACGTGGATGCACCGTGGCTCCTGCCTGCTCTATCTGTTAACATGGAGTCTGTGTTTGATAATTACCAATAAACATGATGATGTGATTTTCCTTTCATCCCAGCTGAAAGAGCCAGAGAGCAGGAGGGAGGCAGAGAAAGAAAGAGAGAGTGCACAGGACTGTGGCATATTCCACAGACACAGAGCACCGTGCACATGTCGCAGTAAAAACAGACTCTGAATCTGTAGATGAAGCTCCACTGCAGCCTCGCTCTGCACGCCCCTGTGGCTGCTCTAGCCTTTTAAATGAATGCTGAAATGAAAAGCAAGACGTTATAACCACTGCTCGCACAGTGAGCGCAACATGTGTCCAGCCTGTGAGGTCTCAGAGCTGCTGTGCAGTCGAGGTTAACTTCAAACCTTCCTGCACTCACAGCACATTATTATCTATTAGAACAGAACGTACTGTGTGTCGAGGACAAAACTATGAAGTCACAATATAAAGAGAGCCACGACTTACATGCAGAACATCTCTGAGCCTGAGCTCTTGTTTAACACACAGGAGACAGTATCCTGATAGAGATCTTGACATCCTGCTAAAATAAAGATGAAATAATGCTGAGCTCAGTTGACTCAGTGTGTTAGTTTATGTCAGCATCAAAGATGTTGTCGTGGGTTCACAACACATCCTCCGGGCTCAACAAACTTCAACTCCCTCCAGCTACAGGAGCCAAACTTTGAAACGATGAGTCAGCACACGCACCGGTTTCCAGCCATCACACCTTAATTTACTGCAGCAGCGTTCTACATCAGTCGGGTGTTCTGAGTCCTGCTACATCACGCTGTAACCCGCCGCAGGAAACGCCACCTGTGTAACGCGGAGACCTGCTGTTCTCCTCTGCTCTTGTGTCATCTTCACTTTTGGTTGGTTGAGCGTCGTCAGACACACGTCACACTGATGTCCTGAACTTTCCCTGCAGCAGCTTCTTAGCACTTAACATCAAACCTTTAAATAAACATAATGAACGTATACAGGAGAGGTATGCACATGTCCTCTGATTCTACCCGTGAAGCTGCTGTGATCATTTTTTCTTTATAACCAGTTTTTCTTTCCTATTCCTGTCTTAGTTTTACATGGTTCTCTCATTAAAGTTTTATAAGTGAATCGGAGACAGAGATAAGAAGTTTGTCTTCAATTTGTAACTTGTTGAATAACACTTAACAACACATACAGTGAT
Source organism: Pagrus pagrus (assembly GCF_965226575.1). Lineage (NCBI taxonomy): Eukaryota > Metazoa > Chordata > Actinopteri > Spariformes > Sparidae > Pagrus > Pagrus pagrus. The sequence continues at coordinate 2,348,865 of NC_140188.1, read as the reverse complement.
AGAGACCCATATTTACATTTAGCTGTTACAGCTTGAAAGAAGGAAGTTGGTAATTGTAGTATAAAGAGTGAAAGGTCTGCCAAAGGAGGAGGTTGTGATGGACGGTCGGGTAAAACGAGCGCAGGATGCCTCCTGTCCAGTTACATACTGTATTAGCTTCATATTAATGTTTCATCAAGCTCTAGTGTCCATTTTAAATCAAATGTAATGAATTACATTACTAATCTTTAACCTATTACATGTCCAAAGTAACCGTCCCATCACTGCCGGTTTGTTTGTTATGTCTAAAAACTGACCCATCGTGAGTCCACGTGTTGTGTCGTCATCACTGCAGTGTGAACTGTAAAGTTTTTCTTCTGCTCATTAATTGGTGGAGCATCGTGCTGCCTTCAGTGCTCGTGTTGGGTTCTGCTAAGGTCCACTGCATTTTAGATCAACTCTAATTACCCTCTGGTCCGACTGTGCGAGGGACCTCAGATTTCTTTTCTCTCTCCTTTTTAAAAGTGTTTTTTCTTCATGTAAATGTAAACAGTTCAGTTTTCTGTAGGTTTTCCATGGTTCTGTTATTATTAGTGTCCTAGATCCAGTCATTGGCCTTTGTCATGTCTAAATAAAACACCACACTTTAGGCAGATGAGTTTGTGGTAAGGAAACCGCTCCGAGTGATGAGGAATGCTGAAACAGACCAAATGAAACCTCAATGAAAATTGATTTGTGACGTTGGTTTCTTCGTATACATTGCTATACAAAGGTTTAAGCCTTTTAACATATTACTTTTTAATGGTGTCCTTTGTGTGTTTTGTGTGTGTGTGTGTGGTGAGAGCTGTTGTAGCCATTACAGAGTGCAGTGCCGACCAGCGGGAGTTTTGCTGATAATGACAGCTCTCTTGCAGCTTGTCTTAGCTTAACAAGAGCTTCAGCCACTGTGACTTCAAACCTACTTTTTAGCCCGCTGATACGGAGCTCTAACAAGCCACTTTAGAACGGTAATCCTCCACTTTAAGAGGCAAAACCAGTGCGAGCAACCATATCATTACAGAGTCTCTGAGACATGCTGATGTAGCTGTCATACCACTCCTCTCTTTCATGTTGCATGGACTTCAGCACATAATAAGTGAAAATATCACAACCTAAGCTGTTTAATGGACACCCTCCAAGCTCCCCGCTGCAGACACTGTCTTTCCAGTATGTGTGATCCCTGTAAGATGTTAATCCGAGAGGTTTCATCTTCTTTCCGGTGTGCTTGCTGCTTTGTAGTTTATGTAAGTTGGCATGAATTAGGCAGTGTGGGTGGGACTCTGATGTGTGTGAAGTTTGAGTTTCTGAAGGTGTCGCTCTGTGTCTGCTGTTGCTTCTCTGCACATTCAAACTAGCCAGTTCTTCTTTTTTATACCAACCAATACAGAGGTGTTACAGACAGCATCGTTCATGTGCATCATGGAGACATACCATCTCTAAACACTTGGGGCCCAGTTCAGAGGGTCTAAAGCGCAGCACGTTACTGCGTTTAAGGGCGTGTCCAAGTCCATTTTCATAGTTAAACGGTGGATAATCTGAATGCAAAGTGAGGTGCACAGCGTAAAGAGGTGGTATTTAGACCCCGAACTAGTCATGGGTGTGTTTTGGGTGGATCATAAATCAAACCAATCTGAGTGTCATCTCCCATTCCCTTTAAGAGCCAGGTGCGCCAGGACACATATTAACCGGTGACACTCCTCTTTGCTGAGGGTCAGGGGTGTGATCCTCGGCTGCTGCACCCTCTGCCCCGCCGTTTCACAATCATCTGAAAAAATAAATGATGCGATTCTCAGGCGGGACGGGACATAAAAATCATCCTGATCAATAACGGTGGGATGAAGAGAGAAATACATCCACAATGAGGAAAATACTAAGTTAAAATAAGTCACTGTCAGCTTTTTGTTTCCCACCGGACATGACCGGCAGTTTCCTGGGTGAAGGATAAAAAGTGGCACCGATGAAGACGAAACACGGTAAATGGGTGAAATTACGGATACTACGCTGACAGACTCAAGCGGCTTTCCCTTTCAATTTCTCTTTATGCACACCGATTTGCATCGCTGAACAGCCAATCAGAGTGATTTCTCTCACTCACAGGCTCCGGCATCCATCCTATACGCTTAATCGCCCAAAGAAAATGCCGGTAAAGGCTGACTAGCACAAACGGCTACAACTCGGGCCACATGCTCTCCGACAGCCCCAACATTAACAGACAGTGGTCAGTCTTCAGCCTGGTGGGTCAATGTGAATATTCGTAATTGCTTCATAAAGATCCAGATACTGCAAACCCAGCATTTCCTGCTGCAGGCGACAGGTGTTTTGAGCTGTTTGTGAAAACCAGAGAGTGACCAATGATGTAAGCTTTCACGACGCCGTCTTGTTATATGGGAAACCACAAATGCCGTGCCCGCATCACTGCTCAGCGGCCAAGTGGAAAACAGCAGTTTAACAGCCTGTTTCGTCTGCGTGTCTTTCTGTGTATTTTGTTCTCGGTCATTGCAGTTTATTAGGCCCTTATCTCCGGGCCTGTGTCTCCTAACTGCCAAGAAAAATAAAGCAAAGTAGCCTCAACACACTGCAGAGTATTCATCCAGAGCTGCAGAAGTTGTGACCTTTACAGCAGCGTCTCTCCTCACAGTGCCGAGGCCTTGGCTCTTTAAGCTGGCTAATGATCCATGGAGGAGCCCTGTGGCTCAACCTCTGTAATTATACTCTTTCTCTCTCTGTTTCTCGAGCTCGCCCTATCACTCTCTGTCAGCCTTTTCTTTCTCTGTCACACATACACACTTGTGCTGGGTTTTTTTTTTTGGCTCTCAGTTATGCATCCTCTCCCTTCTCGTTTTTATATTCCTCTCTCTGATCCACTACTTGCTTTTATCCCTCTGTTTGTCTTTGTTTCCCTCTTTTCCACTCAATCTTCTCTCATCCTCTCCCTTCTGAGTCACTCTCTCCATTTTTCCCTCCCTTCCTCATCCCTCTGTCTCTTGCAGATTAATTACGCTCTAATATATGCACAGCTCTCCTCCCAGGGAACCCTCCTCCACATCTACCACCCCTACTCTTGGGCTGAGTAATGGAGCTGCTTCATTCTCAGCACGGGGTAGCCCACGTGGGTGGAGCAACAGCCTCCAGGGGGGCACACTGGAATAGATGACAATCTGTCTGTCAAGTTGGGGCTATGGACAGAGAAGTTTGATCCAAGTTTATCTTTTCTCTCCACTTAGCAGGGGAAAAAACAGCATTTTTGTGTTTTGCCTACAACGGGACGTATCTGTAGTTTACATATTTTTAATTTCAAATGTAAATACGGGATTGTTCCCGAGGGGGAAATAGTAATTTGCCTTTAACAACATTTATTTTTAGTTGTCTCCGTGTTTAGTTGTTGATTCTGGCACGCACTGATTTGTTCGATGCATTTATTCAGCAATTGTAAGGGACAGTAGCCACGTGGTGACGCTGTCATGTAGAGCTGTGTATCATCTGCATACGTGTGGTTGGAGATGTTATAATATACAGTACCATAATCTGAGTAAAGGCGGTGCAAATAGATGTTAATTAGAAGAGGCCAGAGAATAATGGAAGGAAGGAAGTAGAGCGGATCGTCCAGTAATCAGAAGGTCGCTCTTTCGCCGGCTCCCTGGCTGCATGTTGAAGTATCCTTGAGCAAGATACTGAACCCCAAATTGCTCCTGATGCTCCTGAGGTTGGCACCTTGCATGGCATCAGTGTATGAAGCGGTCAGTAGACTGGAAAAGCTCTACCGCAATGCAACTCTTGTAAGTCTCTACATCCCCGTCTCCCGTCAAAGTGTTTTATAGATCTGCTGATCCACTAGAGCACAGCGTGAGTGTGAAGGTTTGCCTTCGCCAATAGGTGTTAAAAGTTCACACGAGTATGAAGATGCAGTACAAGCAGGGGGGTGTTGATGATGGGAGAGAAGGACAAACGATCCTAACACCCTCTGGGTGCTGAGTCAACTGAGCTAAGTAGCTAATGACAGTTAGCAGCAGTTAGAGGTTAGCTTATTTAAGCAACAAATACAAATCCCTAAATCACATTGACACTTCATCCCAGTCATCAAACTGGTCTTATACCATCATAATGACAAGTTGATATCATACCCCTTTAGTCAAGGTCAAGAAAATGATGCATGACACTGCTACAAAAGCAACTGACAGCGTAATAAGAGTTTATAACATTTTAATGACAGGTTCAAACTGTCCCACAGTTGTTGAGGTCAAGACACAATTATAATGATCTTATGACAGCCAAAGTCAAAATCAACCACACATTACAGTTTAATGTGATTTTAACAAATTTAAAGGTTTCAGTATTTTGCAAGCTGCTGCACTATTTACACATTTCCAAAGGGCCAGCTTATTTATTTATGTCTCCTTTTGTCCATGTTTTATGCAAGAATTCAATGAGGAGACAAGTGAAGAAAACACTGTGAATGTTGCAAAACATTTACTGTCAGAATTTCTGTTGTCCGTTATTTGAACACACACCACAGATGTATTCATTTTAAGCATCACACATCCTGTAAGAACCCACCCTGTCAAATCTAAATTAACATTCATTCTATGAACTAATATGTCAGATTCATCAGGTGACTTAAAGTTGTCCAAAACTAAATGATAATTTCCTGCCAGAAAGCAGGTCCAGCAGATGATAGAAAGTATGACTGCAACTGGTGTCCATGACCTTTGTCGGTGGTGGTGGCTGCTCACAGAGGGGATTTCTCTCCCCCTTCCCCAACTCCAGGAATGATCCTTGTCTTCCACAACTACAAACACTGAGGGTAGGTGAGCACCTGATGCCTTCTCCCCAAGGAAGTTGTGCACACTGAGTGCAGCTAGTGTTATTGTTGTCACCTTGTCAGTTTTCTGTTGGAAAGAAACACCAGCAATCCATTGGTGTCCCTCCAGGTTTCAGAAGGGGTATTTCTTCACCAGGTCGATCCAGAGAGGAGCTTCATCGCCAAGAAATGCATTAGGCATAGTTATGTTGGTGCCTGGCAGCGGCTCTGCAGGGGCGGCAGCTCTTACGTTGACAAAAGCTAAAATATGACCAGAGTCATAACAGCAGAATTTCCTCACAGTGTGAGAACTTTTGACAAACTTGGATTGAATGTAATTTTTTAGTGTTACCTCTGAACACACGGGACACAGCATCAGACAGACAGCAGCTTCAAAGATGGAAATGCAAATCAGATCTTATTATTCACCTGTCTGGAATTCTTCTCCCGCCTCAGTTCTCTTTGGGGTTTGTGGCCTGAACTGAACTGCATGCCAGCGCCTGGTCCCCACCCCCGTCTATTCAGCATCTATTGGATCTACATCAGCACCTGAAGGTGCAACACAGCGAGCTTCAGGTGCTCCTTCCTGCAAAACAACATCAGTCACAACAGCCTCAGTCGTTTGATGAGAGGTCACTGCTGCCACTGTTTTAGTTTTAAACATCTTTTACTTGCAAAGTTGCAGTTTACTTTTAACATTTTCTACTTTTGACATTTTCTACATTTGACAATGTTCTTCCTTATTCATTTCTCTCCACTTATCTGCTTGAACTCACCGTGTCACCACAGGAACCTGTTTAATATTGAATATTTGCACTTTAAAATGGTATTTCCATAATCCAACATTAATTAAGATTTTGACACACTTGGATAATGCAAGTTACGAGACGAGTGCAGACAGGTGACTTAACCTAAGTCCTATAAAATGGTTTCACATAAAGAAACTCTGTCTGTCAGTGTGTGCAGCTCGACAGCATGAAGAGTAGAGTGTGTAGTAAGTCATATGTACATTTTTAGCCTTGCTATTCATCAACACAGTACTGAGACATTACCATTTCTCAAATCTGTCAGGTCCTGTCAAAAGTTCAATCAAATTCACACACACACACACACACACACACACACACACACACACACACACACACACACACACACTTCCTACTTATTCCGTTTCCTCTTACATCTTTTGATTCACATTCCTTTCAGTGTCCTGGTTCTTGGCTCTCCGTGGCCTCTTTTCTTCTCGTCTGTGAAATTTCCTTTCTTGACTTTTTCTTCTGCTGGTTTACATTTTTTTTTAAATTCAGCTCATATTTCTTTGATGAAAGCTGCATGAGCTGTAGCTCTTTCTCCACCCAGAATAGTTTAAGTTTCAGGATATGGATGCACGTGACTGAAATGATGAGGAGCATAGTACTTGTTAATGTTTAAGACTCTGTTTTTCATACATTTGAATACTAATCATTTTTCCAACTGTAGAGATATAGTTTCATGATTGGCTTCCAAAGTGTTGCATGTTAGTGCTTGTGAATCTCCTCTTCCACTTCCTCCACACCCCATCTCCTCAGATAATATACGAGATAAGAAAGAAAGCAGCAGCAGCTTGCAGTCTTTTTTCTTCTGTTCTTCTTCTCCTATGTTAATAAGAAAGATCCAGACTTGAATACTGATGAATCCACTCCTCTAATAATCCCATTACACTGCAAAAGATGGCAGGGCGGACGTGGCTCTGGCAATTTGTCAGCTGTAAAAACCATCTGCTCAGAATATCAGCCAGAATGTGAGAGTTTAAAAACCCTCCAGTTCAGATGATGGTTTTATCCGCAAGACTGGAGAAAAAAACTAATACGTGGCCGGAGATGAAGATGTTCTTTTTTTTTACATCTCTGTTTAAGGATGGTGTTAAATTGCTCGAGCCAGCTGTGGGAGACGTTAGGAAGCTCTGGAAAAAGCTTTTAAGAGAACTTAAATTTAAATTCCCAAGCCAAGACTGAAGTTCTCTGCTCATGGACAATCATATCTGTATTATCCTGAGAATCTTTCCTATGTTATGTGATATTTTGAAAAAGTGAAGGCCCTTTCAAAAAGTAACTGGCAGGTGATTGGTCGAAACCATCTGTCTATCATCGTCTATCACCGGCTAGCTTCAACCAATCAGATGAACAGTGAGAGGCCGCTACTTTCAGCAGAGCCTGTTGTTAGATCGAACTCTTACTGAAATCAGTCGAGAGAAGAGCAAAAACATCTTTTCCATCGAGAAAAGTCTTCAGTGGCATTTTTTTCCCCTTCTTTCAATAAAATATAGTCTCCAGTTCTGATAAAACTGATGCTAAAGCAGCTACGCTAACATCTTGAGGAGCTTCTCTTGCTAAACCACTGATCATGCTGAAAAAGTCTGATCGCTTTTGTGGCACATGAACTCAACTATCAAAAACATGGGAACATTCACACGACTCCTGTTCCTTTGTTTGTCATCGGCATAAATAAAAGACTGTCTGAACTGCGAGGCTATAAGCTATTTCTGAAGTGTAATACTTTGAGCGAGTCCCCCCAAATCTTCCGCTGTGTAAATATCTGTGGTGGCAATCTATCTCATTTCCATGATAATGGGCTTAGAGATCTATAATTTGCTAAGCCTTTCATTTTTTGCAGTGTACGAACAGCCTGCACCGCTGCTGCTGCCATGGAAATGAGCTGAAGGCAAAGACAAACAACCGACGGAGCCAACTTACTGTTTTGTTCTCCTGTTTTGCTGATCAAGTTGGATAAGTGCTGATTTATGCTCAGCTGAGGATTCACGGTGTCTACTTGTGCCTGGAGCGTTCGGGGGGGAGGGGCTGTGCGATATATCCAGCGCTCCACGACTCAGTGCTGCCGAGGTAAAAGTTATGGAGGAAGGAGGACTTGGTGATCCCCCTCCTTATTTATTTTACTCTCAAACTTCATCACTGAGTCCACTTTTAATAATTCAGCATCATATTTAGTATTGCTCCTTACAGATCTGGCAAATTCTCTTCTACAGTTTAAGGCTTTTTATGGGATACAATTGTGCTTTCCCAAAACTTCTATGTTGTCAGTTTGACCTCATTATAAATACACCGAATTAGCTATTAGCAGTTGGTGTTTGGAGTGTACCCATGGATGTTACAGTAGGAGACACGCTCCGGAGTTATACGGAGCATCTTTAATATGATAATAAAGCAGACACGTAGAAATAATCCTCATAAAAATCGAAAAATACGTTCATCTTATCTGCGTGTTAAGATCTGACTGCGTTAAGAAGACATGATAAAAACAGTATTGTGATATGCCGTGTATTAACGGCATGACTACATACATCAGCAACAAAGCACAGCTGAAAGTACAGCTGCTGTCGGCTCGGTGTAGAGAAGTTACTTCCAATAAAGGGAGCACTGTAAGAGGACAGTATCGACAGTACAACAAACTCAGTTCATCATTTCAAGCTGAAGCACACTGGAGTTCAGATTCATGTGAGAACTGTGCAACAGCTGACGTAAACAGACAAACTAAACAGGTGCAGCAGAGCCGAACCAAATGACTGGAAAGTAAAACTCCACATGACCATGAGCCAAAGCAGACTGTGGAGAGAGAGATTACCAGCAGTCACGTTTTATTTGGGTTTTCATGATGCCAGTTCAAACTGTTGAGGAAAAAAAGCTTCAGTCACAAAGCTGCAGTGTCAATAGACCATCCAGTGTAAGAAAACAAAATGTGTTTCACACATCAAATGCCAGAGACCAACCCCCTTCCATAGGTCTTCTCAGGGGACAGCAGCATATTTGGGGAAGTTTGCATTATTTCTCACTGACTGTAGAGTTCATCACTAATTATTTCTTGTGTAGGTTTCATTATTTATTATTTGTCCTGCTAAAAATCAACGTAGAAACAAGTCAGGAAGAATCAGTGCAGCAGTTTGCAAGGTTGACCTTGTAACCCCTGATGCATGTATGTGTATATGCGTGTGCCTGCAGTACCAGTGAACCATTATTGCGTTACTTCCTGTGAACTGAAGTCAACAAGATGAATTCCTTCACATGTGCTGTACGTCAACTGAAATGATTCTGAATAATGAAAAAAAAGAATCCTGCCGAGGTTTCATAATTATGTGTGTGTGTTTTATTATTACATGTCAGACACAGACACACACACACACACACACACACACAGTAATTAGGTTATGATGTACGGTAAATGTGTATGGAGAGAGAACGAGACATGAGGCAGGAAAACACACACACACACACACACACAAACACACACAGTAATCAGTTTATATAGCTGTGTGTGATGTGTGACTGTTAGGAGGCAGGAGTCAGACAGTACACCCACACACACACACTAACCTGGTTATGAAGTTTAGCTGTGTGTGTGTGTGAGTGTGTAGTATGGTTATTGAGCTGAGGCACACACACACACATTAAACTGTAGGTAATTGAGCCAGGAGAAACACACAACTCGCTTACAAACACACACACACAGTGTAAGTGGTTACGGAGGTGAGCGTGACTGTTGAGGTGGGAGATGTGGCTGGACAGCTACTCTCAAACTTTATTGCACAGCCTCACTCATTCACACTGAGAGAGAGAGAGAGAGAGAGAGAGAGAGAGAGAGAGAAGGATTTTGGGAACGTAGAGGGCCGAGAGAAAGAGATAAATGGTTTGAACAAAAGAGGAGACAGTGGAGGAATGAAGGAAGGAAGAGGTGGTAGAGAAAACACAGAGATAGATAGGTAGGTAGGTGCAGTCGTGAGAGTCGCACCTGAAACCACCCCTGCAGACATGTGTCATAAAAACAGATCTTGACCTAAAGTGTCTACACCGGCCTCACGTCTGTTTTCTTTAGTCTCACATGCTTAACTATGAGGATTTTGTTTTAGGTCATGAGTGCTGCCAGTACGCCGATGACACACTTATTACTGCTCAAAAGTATACTGGCTTGTAACTGGTGTATCTGTTAACTTGGTGCTAATTGTCTCTTCGGACAGCTTTATATTTTATTTATTATTCTATGATTCACAAAATCCAACTTTGCTACCATTGCTGCCGCTTGGCCAAAACAAAAACTCTAAAATATCACAGACGTTCTGTCACAGCTTTGAGAAAAGGTTAGGACCCAAATGCAGAAACACACGGGAGGCAGACAGGATTCAGGAACTAAGGGCGAGCTTTATTAAACAAGAGCTGAATGAGCCAATAGGTCAAACAGAGAAAACGCTAGGGATGCTGGGGTGAAACACGGGGGAACACAGAACGATCTGACAAAGACCAGAGGGAGCGCAAAGACTATATACACACACTAACGAGGTGATGAGGTGCAGGTGGAGTGAGGCGGGGAAGGACAGGTGAGGGAAAGGAACGGAAAAACACTGGAGGTGCTGGAGGGACTGAAAGGCAACGCACGACACATGAGGGCACAACTACAAAATAAAACAGGAAATAACAGAACAACAAAAAACAGGATCACGACACATCCTCCACTTACATTTTATTTGCAATATTTAGAGCTCATGCTCACATCTTTCCAGGTCCTGGGAGGAAGTCAGAATTAGGTTTTCATATTTGAAGTAAGCTCTCCTGTTAAAACAAAACCTGTAATAGGCCAAGAAGTGATAAAAAATAATGTTTTAGCAACAGAAACAATGGGGTTTCATACATGTTTGCTCCTAATTTAATGAACTACCACCACAAAGAACACAAATCATCTTGTCCCGCTGTTATATTGTAAGAAACATTGGTATCTCTAAAAGGCTCCTTGGCTCCTGCTCTTTCCTTAACATGTCATCACCACGAGGGTTAATTCAACTCAGATGGTAATTTGATAGAACAGGCTGACGCTCTGACTGTGACCTTTACATCCAAACCTATTGTGGGTTCTTAATTTGATTTATTTAATTAATCTCAGAGCACTCGACAAGACACGCACATCATTAGCTAAAGACGTTGACTAATGGTCGCACTCTGTCTCTCTTTCCCGGCTCGTCTTTGTGTCCCACCATCTGCCGTGTCCCTCCTCCGTCACATTTTAATCCTCAGTTTTCGTCTTGTGTTTGTCTTTCTTATCTTTCTGTCTGTCAGAATGATTCAACCACCGTTTTTCTTTCTCTGTCACCTTGTTGTGTCAATATTTTATCTCATTTCTATCTATTCCTGCTTCCTTACATACGTATGCATGCTCACATCATGGGAATTGAGCAGCTGCGTCTGTGTGTGTGAGACAGTCACTGTGTATTCACAGCTGAGCTTGTTCATTTCATTGATCTCCTCCAGTGCACATGCATGTGTGTTATTAGCTAGTGATCACAGTTTCAAGGGCAACACCCAATAGATGTCATCAAATTACTCAGTGTTTGTGAGAGCGTTAGCCTTCATCAGCTCCGGATTGATCATCGCCCCGTGAACGTCCTCTGTGATGTGTGTGGAGGAAGAAAATAATTCAAATTTTTCTTCATACTGTCCTTTTCAATGGCAGGGTCACAAAGCGCTTCACAGTAATTTAACCAGGGAAAAGAAGCTTCAGATAAAATGTCTTTGAGAATAAATAGATTTTTAGATGAGATTTGAAACATTCAACCAAATTTGCTGATGTTTCATAGTCGAGGAGCTTGGACAGCAAAAATGTGGTCGCCATGAGTCTTTACGTTTGACACGCACAGGGACCCCTCTCTGATGACCGAGTGAGGCCAAGTGGACTCAACAGGGGCCGGTGTAATGGAGTCAGCATCGGGTTAATATGGGAGTGCAGTGAGGTCTTTAAAGTGTCGCAGGTTCGACTCTGACCTGTAGCCCTTTGCTGTGTGTCGTCTCCTCTGTCTCTTCCCCCCTTACCTGTCACATCTTCAGATGTTCGATCTAATAAAAGCACAAAAGCCCTCAAAAAAATCCTTTAAAAAGAAGTCGCTGGGACAAGAATACAAAGCATTTCAATGGACAAGATGCAAAGAGACCGTGGATGATTTATCTGAGCTCTCGGAAGAAGATGTTATGGAGTTTGGCAAAGGACTGAAAAGCTAACTCAAGGTGCTTCTTTAGGCCAGGTTTCTGTAAACTACCATGACTTAGAGACCAGGGACCATAACCATGCCTGTTGGTATTAGCTACCACAGGCATCAGTGACACATAACACAAATAAAAGTCAGTGACGGGACGCAGTCGCACAACCTGCTTTATGTTTTGGTTCAAGTCAGAAACACCAGAAGTTGGTCTAAAGGAGATTAAGATGGAGCTTCAGGACATCAGTTAAAACTACAATTATCCATTTCTGCTCGAATTTCCCCCCCGAGAGATGAACTGAAGCCAAACGACTGAATTCAAAGTCTTGTGCTCCCGAGGAAAAAACTGAATCTGACCTCTGTTGGTAATCTGAGGCTCTTTACGTGGTTAATTAGCTGTTTAAAGCCAGAGGGGCGCGGAGGGTAAACCAATACAAGGTGTATAATGAACATTTTGAGCTACAACAAACTTAATTAATTTTTAAGTGCAATCCAAAATTAGGTGCTTTTCCCTGAAGACCCTTATCAGAGAGCTGAGACTGTCCCTACATCTCATTCATACACACATTATTATTGTTACTATACATTTCAGAGCTGGGTCTGTTAATTAGGATGCTAAGCTCGAGGCTAAAGTATGGACAGATTAAGTAGATATACTGGAATGTACATGTTAAAGTCCACAAAGCTCTAAATCTCTCGATTGATCAAACTAATGAATGAGTGATTTTGAGAATATGCCTCCAACTTAATCAAACCCTAATGTCTCATTTCCTGTCATGAAAGAGACTCAGATTCTGATGGATGCATTAATATGCATATTCATAATGTATTCAGGGAACAAACAGCTTCCATATCATACACATTATATAAAATATACGTGACTAATGCGCCACATCTCCCTCGTTTCACCCCTTATAACATTTTATGTATCGGTGCTGCTGTCTGTCATCGGCCTCATTCTCATTCTCAGTTTGTCTCTCTCTCTCTCTGGGTTCCCTGTTTTTCTGTCCCCCTCTCTTTCATTTTACCTCACTCCTTTCTCACCCTCTCCCTCCTCCCCTCTCTTCTTCATCTCTCCCTGTCACTCTCAGCCTCCCCGATGACTCCCTTCTCTCTCTCCGTCTCTCTATCTGTCCATCCAACACCTGTTCGCCGTGCCCGTTTCTCCACCTCCCTCCCCCAAGTCTAATATTTCCATCTTTTTTTTCCATCTCTCCATTCGATAATTTTGTCAGGCAGTTGTTTATGTCGGCTCTATCTGTTCCTCACTTTCTATCTAGTCTCTTCTCCCTGCGAGGCTTACAGTGGCATCTTATAAATCACTTGTCTAAACTTTTTTAATTGCTTGGTTTGCCTCATCGAAGCAGTGTTTTAAACTCTTTTTTAACCATTTTTAACTTTGTTTGGAAATGATTCTGGTATTAATACGATATCCCTCACATCTTCCTGGCAACACCGAGCTCTGTTGCTTCTATCTTCTTTGTTTCCAGCGTATTGTTCACACTGTTTGTCTATGTTTATCTACAACAGCTTTCACTACATTTATATTAGGTATTAAAATGTTATCGGCTATCTTATTTGGATAAGGTCTAAAGGCCCGCAGTGTCTGCAGAGATAGAAATGGGATTGAATCTGTCGGGTAAAACCCTGGAGGGGAATGGGATTTCAGCCAGGTGGAAATGCAATGCATACAGTTTTCACCCAGGTGAAAGAAACATCCATCATCACCACCAAGCCACAGCCAGAAACATCTTCTGGTGGTCGATGGGTGGTCCGGAGTCACTGCTAGAAGGCCGTTAATTACACCACTTAACCATGTTTTCAGCTTTATGTCAGGACATGTCCAAACTACGTCAAGATAAATAAGTCATATAACTGACCCATAATTTATTAAAGCAGTGACTGGTAACATGAATATATGGCAAACTGGGCAAACTGGTCTGTAGAATCACGCCAGTTGTAGTTTTATTTAGACGTGTTAAAACAAGACTGTCTGGTCTATAGACGTTAGCTATGTGTTATTTAATTTAAATAGAATCTGAGTCAGAATCAGTTGATTTAGCCGCATACGTCACATAGAGTTTGACCCATATTTACATTGCTCTCGGTGTACTACACAGATATAGACCTACAAATCCTCATACCAAAAAAGACTGCAAAGGCTGATTACCTGCAACTCACAGAATGACATATACAACATGAACACTGCAGCATACCAGCCACAGACGTACCAGACCTTCATAGTACGCCTGCAGTTTAGTTAGATTTAGGCACTAAAACTATCACACCACCCACTTAGGCTGTCAGAGCTGCAGTGTCTCTGTGCACGTAGGTGGAGCAAATAGGCCTGTTTGCTCCACCTGACAAGCCCAGAGACACTCCTGCAGTGAAGAGCAGCTGTGGAGGATGAGTGACAGACTGGAGTGGCAGAAGATCAGGACAAAGCCTTAGAGGTCGGTGTGTTTACTGGGGAAAATACTGCTCAAACTGCCGTATCAGACCACAAGAACAGCAGACAGTACCAGAGCTGCCGTGTCTTGAACGGACAAACATTTGTCTTAGCCTCAATGTGTGCTTTCCTGCAGCGACATACAGTACATGGATATGAATTGCATTGACCCTGTAAGCAACAACGCTACCTCTACAAGTGTGTTTTGCCTTTTGTAATCACTGCATTAATGAACATCTCAGCACAGCCTGGGGTGAGCGGGTTAATCTGTTTTTCTAATTTGTACCTGCCAACAAAAAGATGACCAATGACCAGTTTTCAGTTTGTTAACGAAAAGACTTACAGACAGCAGGGACCCCTTTAAAATACATTCACCTCAGGGTTTCTTTCAGTCTTGATATCTGTAAAACCTTTAAAAAATTAGGTCAGGGACTACATTGCCCACATTTCTTGCAGAATGTTCATTTCTGAGTTCATGCACAACCAGAACATGAAAGGAATATACAAGAAGAGACACAAAACACACATTTTAAAGCACATACTGTCTGTCAGGGCACAGCCTGTTTCTAGTCTGATCTTCAGGGTTTATGTGCTGTGCATGAAAGAAAGCTCAAGCTAGGCATTTAACATTTTATAGCTGCTACACAGCAAAATTGTTACCATCACTGATAAAAATGTAATCACTGCATTAATGAATGTCCGTGGAGGTTCTGAGTCATCTAGGTCAGGGTAAGTGCCAAACCAAGGCAACTGGACTCGCTTGAGGTTGCTGATTTAATCTTGTGGGGTTGTTAAAAGTCGACGTTAACAAGCCCACAAGAGGTTGAATTGCCAAGGACTCCCCACCAGTTCACTGGAGCTAAAGAAGCCTCCAGGTCCACAAGAACCTCGAGCGAGTCCAGTTGCCTCTGTTGAGCACTTCGTTAATGACTATTGATGAAAAAATGAAAAGAGAAACATATTTGCAAAGTGCTCCTGCTGTATTTGTAGACATAAGGCACACAAATCTAACAATGGCTGAAACAAATTCTCTTTGAAAATATCATTTTTTACAGTGTAGCAGCCCAGGCCGTTTGCCAGAAAATATCTTAATCTGTGGCACTCAAACCTTGTGTTGATCTAACTCATTAGCATCATTATTACCCAGCCTGGGGCAGAGCGCTGGCACTTCTTCTCCTCCTCTCTTCTTCCTATCTCTACCTCTACACAACCCTCCATCCTCCCTGGGATCCTGTCTTCATCTCCCCCCTTCATTTTTACCAGAGTCCCTTTTCGACACCTGGCACCATTATCCGTCTTTTTTTCCTCTCCATAATGTGCACTCTGGCAACACACATCCTCTCTCTTCCCATCCATTCTCTCGTTGCAAGGTTTCCAGGGAGGGATAGAAGAAGAAGAAGAAGAAGAAGAGAAAGAGAGAGAGACTGAATGAGAGACCCACAGAGAGGAGAGGAGGGGAAGGAGAGATGAAGCAGATGTCTCTGTTCCATTAAGAGAGTAATGAGCAGAGCTAGAACTAGCCTCACCACACACGCACACACAGCAGGGAGGTGCTGGAGGGTCCAGTTCTGCAGAGCGGAGAGACGGCAACACCTGGACACCTTTCTGTACAACATCACCGCTGATCGCTCCCTCTCCTCTCCTCTCCTTTCATGTCCTCTCTGCTCTTTTATTCTCTCCTTCCTGCTGCTCTTCACTTCTCTTTTCAGTTTGTTCATCCTTTCTTCTCTCAGTCTTGTTTTACTTTCTGATCTCGTTTCTTCACTTTTCCCCTCGTGAGTAGACTGTTGGGTAGGTAATATTAAAAATGGTGGTTTCAGGAGATGCATGTTGGAAATACTTATTCCATCCACCCAGTGCATCTGCAGCACAGATACAGTCGCTGAGCACAGGTTTTTTTTGATTTTGGTCTCAGTATTGGCACATTAATACTGAACAAGCCTCATAAGAGTTTCATAAGCGAGAGGAAGAGGTCACTGGCATGCCTGTTGTTCCCAGTTGGCCAGGTATGTTTCTGCAAACAACACATGTTGAAACTTTATGTTGCAACTTTATGTTTCTCTAGTTTGAATTTTGTATTTTTATGTTTGGACAATGCCGTGCTTATGGTCTGGTTAGGTTAAGAACCAAACACCACTTGGTTGGGGTTTGGAAAAGATCATGTTTTGGCTTAAAATAAAAAACCTGACGACGTCCAGACCTCCTGTGAAAATCTATCAGTCTTTTGTTGCCACAAACACATCTAGAAAACGTTCTGAGGTAAAAACACTCAGTGGTGTCAGGATCACAAAACACAGCCCTGAACTGTTGTCACTGGCTTCACAAGCTTCTCGCTTAACTACATGAAAGTCAGGTCATAAACATGTAATGTGAACGTGATGTGACATGTAGTGTAGACATGTCAGGATTGTATGTACAGCCTATGACCAACATTTTATTCTGTCGACTGGGCTGATAATTCCTTCGCAGAACTGCACCTTAAACCATATATAACCATATACCATAACTATATAACCATATATTTGGATCTTTAGGATTCTGTAGTTGTACAGATTAAACAAACAAGATGCAACATGTACACGAGTGATCTTCAGAGGAGCTGGTAGCTGGGTTTTTGATCCTTGGGCGGAGCCATGTTGTGTTTTATTTTCACATCACAAGCATAAAAAAGTCTACTGAGATATTTATTTATTATAACATTGACTTGTTTTCAAGTGTTTACCCACTCAGGGTAATCATATGATATTGAAATTGATCTTCTCCTCTTACTCTCAGACTGAAAGCAAATAAGCACTCGGAATATTGAACTTTTCCCTGAACAGAAAACAAAGTTTTTAAATATTTAGTAGCTGTTATAAAGGAAGTACACAATTGTTGCAAAATGTTGAATTACAGCAGGAATTATCTGATCAGAGATTAAGTGTACAAAGTTTAATGGTAACCGGAAAAGGTTTGATACAAAGTGTTTCTGAGTCTTGTGAATCTGTGTGTGTGAGATAGAGACACAGAGAGAACTGGCAGAGAAACATGGAGGACTGTGTGTCGTAATTTGTGTAAGACAAAAACCAAGAGCCATTTTGTGTTTCATGCACCTACAAGACAGTGTGAAAATGTGAATGTGTGCTTCTGTTTCCCTCTCGCTGTGTCTGAGTGTGTGTGTGTGTGTGTGTGTGTGTGCGTGTGTTTGTCTGTGAAATATGATTGTGCAATCCCAGGTGCATCACCCTCTTTACAATTTATGTATTTCAGCCGTAGCCTCGGTTAGGATCCTCCCAGATGACAGACGCTATCCTATCCAGCCAAATAATCCCATTACACACACACACACAGTCACAGACACACACAGTCACACACAGTCCCACACACACACACACACACACTCATATCAGACACAACAGGATGCTCTGGGGGGCATCTAAATCCTTCAGAAATGGACTGAGCCACAAAATAGATTCCCTCTAGCCAAGAGATAATACACATTAAAATGCACAATACACACACACACACACACACACACAGACACATTCCCTCACAGCCATACACTTCCTCTTTACATGCACTCACACACACACACACACCTGTGCACTCATCTCTCCATCCTGTCGCCTCCAAATGCTCAACTCATCATTAAGGAAATGTCACACTGTCACCGAGGCAGCGTCCCGTGTCAGGGCTGTCTCCTGTGAAGGTGACGGTCTGGGGACAAAATGGACAATATTCCCACATGTGCACATCTTAATTGTCCATTTATATTCTTCTTCATATGAAGTACAAACTGTGCAGTCAAAAGTAAAAAGACAAAATATTCCTCTGTGGAGAAGGAGGCCTTTGTTGTTGAATATCCATCCTATGGTCTGTAAATAAGCTAATGCACAGTAATTGCTATGAAACCCTGAAACTTGTGGCTAATAAAGTCTTAAGGAGCCTTTTAATTCACACAGCTGGAGGCTGATCAGAGTGTCTGCACCCACTGAAGTCTCAACTTCATTCCTGGATGTATATATAAATATATATATATATTTATAATATTTCTCTTTTAGCAATTTCCAAGATTAAACAACACTGAAGCTACTCTCCTCGTCACCGCAACACACACTCGAATCCTCCTTAATTAACATAAAGCACTCCACCAGGGGCGCTCCGTTGCGTGCGACCCTCTACAGCGTGCACCGTCTTTTAAGTGTTTTTTTATTGTTTTTACGTCAAGTATATGTTGTGAAGTTGTCTGTCAGCGTCGGGTGAGTGTGCAATAACTTTCGGGGATCAAGATGTGGACCTCGGGATGGATTATGCAACTTTTTGCACTTGTTTTTATCTTGGAGCTTGTCTGTAGCTTCTGCCAAGGGGAGAGGAGTGCTCCTCGATATGGCGACCGCATTGTTGTCAACAGGAAGCTTCTCCTTTCACTGCAATTCTCCACGGAGGGGGAGATTCCGACCTCTATACCTGCGGAGATTTTTGTCCCTTTTCACCAGGGCTCGGATCTCCAAGGGCGACCCCCGCGGAGGAAAAGGGGCAGGAGAGGAGGCATTAAGCGCAGAGCGAAAAAGTGTTGCCTTGACGACCGACGCCGGCTGCCCCCCCTGCCTTCAGTCTTCCTGTCAAACGCGCAGTCATTGAGGCGCAAAATAGACGAGCTGGAGAGCCTGGCGAAGTACAGACGCGAAATTAAGGAATGCTGCCTGCTTGGAATAACCGAGACATGGCTGACAGAGAGTGACCTGGACGACGAGATGGCGCTCACAGGATTTGGCTGCCCCATCAGGCTGGACCGCTCTTGTGATGTGACGGGGAAGAGTCGCGGAGGAGGTGTCTGTTTCTATGTAAACCAGAGGTACTGTAACACCATCACTGTGAGGGAGAAAATATGCACTCCTGACATTGAACTACTCTCCATCTCTCTACGTCCCTTCTACCTTCCACGGGAGTTCCCCCAGCTGTTCTTCACTCTGGTTTATATCCATCCCCGTGCCAATGCCACTGCAGCCACCCAAGTGATTGAGGAGCTAGCACATAGGCTGGACTCAATTTGTAGTGATGCTCCCAAGTTCTTCATGGGGGATCTAAATCATGTCCGCCTAGACAAAACCTTAAAGACATATGAACAGTATGTGGATTGTCCAACCACACAGAAAAATACTACACTTGATCTATGTTATGGGAACGTAAAGGATGGCTATAAGTCCATTCTCATGCCTGCACTGGGGGCTTCATACCATAACAGCATTTTCTTATTGCCAGTATATGAACCATGTGTCAGACGACAGGAGAAAGTGATAAAAGCTGTTAAGCTCTGGTCAGAGGACAGCATATCCTCCCTCCAAGCCTGTTTTGAATGTACTGATTGGCAATGCTTCTTTGACAGTTGTGGCGATAATATTGATGAACTCACTGATACAGTTTCGTCATACATCACATTTTGTGTGGAATCAGTGATTCCAACCAAGCTGGTTGTTGTTTTTCCAAACAATAAGCCATGGGTATCTAAGGACCTTAAGTCAGTCATCAATAAGAAGAAAAAGATCTTCTTTACTGGCGACCCTCATGAGATAAAAGCTGTATCTAGAGAGGTCAAGGGTGAAATAGCCAAAGCCAAAAGTAAGTATAGGGAAAAAATAGAAAATCAATTTGCAAATGGTGACCTCAGGTCAGCCTGGCAGGGAATTAAATCCATGGCTGCAATTAACCAGTGTGGGAATGAGCCCAAAAAGGCTATTAGTGTAAATGGGGTAAACGATGACTGTTTGCCTGATGTCTTGAATACTTTCTTCTCACGCTTTGAAAGGTCTGACTTTATTCATGATGTCTCCAGGTCGAGGAACTCCCTGACACCCCAAAATAATATTGAAATATCCCATGAGCAGGTTATGGCTTTATTCAAGAAAACAAAAAAGAGGAAAGCTCCGGGTCCTGACAGTCTCTGTGGTCACACACTTCACCACTGTGCTGAGCAACTCAGTGGTGTTTTTACTCATCTTTTTCAAATGTGTGTCGACAGCTGTAAGCTCCCTACTATTTGGAAATCTTCCATTATTATTCCCATTCCTAAGGCTAAAAACCCCAGGGAGCTTCAAGATTTTAGACCCGTGGCACTAACTTCTCTAGTTGTGAAAAACCTTGAGAAAATCTTGAAGGAAGAGGTTCTCACTCTGGTCGAGGGCAAACATGATCCACTCCAGTTTGCCTATCAAAGCCACAAAGGAGTGGATGATGCCAAACTTTTTATTCTTGATAATATTTACAAACACCTGGAGAAACCCAAATCCCACATCAGAGTCTTATTTGCTGATTTTTCTTCAGCTTTTAATAAAATGCAACCTCACATTTTAACTGAGAGGTTAGCCTCTTATTTTAATTTGCCTGATCAGCTTCTTATGTTGTTTTTAAACTTCTTAACGGACAGGACACAGCAGGTTTTAGTCAATGGTGTCTTGTCTAAAACCCTGGTCTCGAGCACAGGTTCTCCTCAAGGGTGTGTTCTTTCTCCATTGCTTTTTATTTTATACACTGACAGCTGTAGGTCTCTTAAAGAGGACAGTTACTTCGTTAAATTTTCAGACGACACAGCTTTGCTCTCACTCCTTCAGGGCACAGAGTCAGACCATGGACGGGCACTCCCAGACTTTGTGAAGTGGTGTGACGATAGCTTCCTGGACTTAAACGTCTCTAAAACGAAGGAACTTGTCATAGATTTTAGGAAAAACAAGGCAAACACCACAGTCAGTAGGATTCATGATGAGGATGTTGAGATTGTGAACTCTTATAAATACCTCGGCACCGTGTTTGACTCCCAGCTTAAGTTTAACTTCAATACTGAGTCAGTAGTCAGACGGTCCCAACAGAGAATCCACTTGTTGCGGAGGATCAGCTCCTTTGGCGTCTCAAAACCCATTCTGTGTTCTGTGTATCTGTCCTACATTGAGAGCCTCCTTACTTTTTCCTTCATCTGCTGGTTTAATAGCCTGGCAGTGAAAGACAGGAACTGTCTAAATAAAATTGTAAATGTCTGCTCTAAAATCATAGGTACACAAATGACAGATCTAAACTCTCTTTGGGAGAGACGTGTCCGTAAAAAGGCAAAAGGCATTATTAATCAGGAGCACGCCCTTCACAAAGAATTTGTGCTGATGCCATCAGGACGGCGATATAAGCAGCCTCTTGGGAAGACCTGTCGGTATTCCAGGTCATTTGTGCCTTCATCCATTCGGCTGCTAAATGCAGAGAACTGAGCCAGAAATGTGTGCAATGAAATAGTGTTCTGTTTTATTTATTATAATATGTCTAAGTATGTATGATTTATGTTGTATGAATGTTTTTTATGACGGTGACATCTACTGTAGAAACTGAATTGCCCTTTGGGGATAAATAAAGTATTCTTCTTCTTCTTCTAATTATTAGAGAGGATGCTGCCTCAGCTCAGTTTCCTTCATATTTATCTTCAAAGTAAAAAAGCTTTCTGAAATAAATAAACAAACGGGGCATAGCCAAAACTCTGCATTCATTCTGAGAGCTCATGACGCGGGACACATTACCATAAATTAGACTTTAAATGCTTCAACCTGTACCGTCCAACAACATTTACTCACATTCTGCTGTTTTCTACCCAGTTTGTATGTTATACTCCATTATTACTGTTAATGTTTGTTAAATGTGGCTGTTTTTAAGTTGTAAATGTGTTTGGATGTGAAACTGCAACAACAGCAAACACAGCGAGGATCAATACGAGTAAACTTGTATAAATTATTAAACCATGGAGCTTGAAATGTAAATTGATTTATGGAATCTGAAGGATTCAGCTGTGATTACAGAAAGTAGCCAACAGGGAGAAAAAAACAAACACTGGCGGAGCTTTGTTATCAGAGAAAATTAATCCAGAAAGTAAAATGTTTTCAAAAGTTATAAATCAGAGAGAAACACCTGAACACAAAACAAGATTAGATTTCAGTGAGTGATCGCGATGAGAAGACGAGCCGGACGATCGCTGGAGGTGGACGACAGACTAATGAGATTTCAGAAGTTCAGTGTGTGTCCGCTTGGTCGAGATCAGAGATACAAGACAAACAAACACCACAACACATTCAGTGAGGGAGCAGATTTAACCATCACATTAAACAACCTTTATTGTGATGTAACATGTTGTGAACATCACAATTAAATGCAATAAATCAAGTATCTGGAAAACTGTCGACAAGAGTACTGATGGATTCATTGATGCACAGTTTTGACTGCGACGTCACAAATGTTGCGGTGATCAGTTCCAATAACTCCTCAGACTGATCAACAGGACGGACTGATCAACAGAGCTTCAAGATATTTCTTCTGTATTTATCTTTGACATATTATTTGTCTTTGTGTGTGTGTGTGTGTGTGTGTGTCTTTTTGTGTGTGTGTGGCGGTCCAGACAGTGATGTTGTGCCTCCAGCTCTCCTCTGTGACCCCCCCATGACTTATTTAATAGCTTCCATACTGAACCGGGTGGACACACACACACTAACACACACATTGTTTCATAAACACACACACACACACACACACACATTCAGGTGCACGGTTGAATCTGGTTATTTTGGACGGCAGTGAGCAGGCTTCAGTCCATCTGTCCACTGACAGCGACACACTGTAGCTATATATATATATACTGTATATATATATATATATTTATATATATATATATATATATATATATATATATATGTATGACGTAGGCCGTGTGTGGGCAGCTAGACTGCTGTGCCTTTTGCACAGTGCATTACCTGCCCACACACACACACACACACACACACACACACACACACACACACACACACACACTTTCCTGATCCATGTCCTTTTACAAACACACACAGGGCAAAGCAGACAACAGAGATGAGCAATAGTGCTGCAAGAGTCCATTCACACTCTTTGTGCTTATCAGTACCATGTCAGAGGTCAGAGTGGACTACAAACCAGGACGCTCAGCGGTCCAGAGCTGGAGCCAGATCCACCAAAGCATCCGACCCAACAAAGTGGCCTCTTCCTGTAAGAAGCGCTGAAGGCTAAACCTGAGACAAGCTCCCCGACAACTTGTAAAGTCAAATCTATCCAAGCTTATCAGCTGGAGACTGCCCTCGATTTGCCCTTCGGATGTCTGAGCGCCTCACGCTATCTCTGAGGGTGAGTCCAAACACACCGTGAAGGGAACTCATTTCAGCTCACCCAGAGCTCATGACCGTAGGTGAGGGTTGGCGAGGATATGAAGTCATAAATCAAACACTTCGCCTTCAGGATTAACTCTTTCTTCACCACCTGAGCCCAGCACAATGCCTGCGTTAGGGCTAAAAGTTGCAGCAGTCCAGAATATGTGATGTGACCTGCAGTTCACGGGGCAAACATCACCGCTGTTAGCGCTGCTGCTAGCAAATGTTCCTGTACATTGCACTTGCTGAGAAAACTGAGAGGGTCTCGTCATTATGGACAAATGAGATGATGGATCCGTGCTGCGAACTGAGCCCGTTCACACTGACGGGGGAGGCAGAGATGTTTGGTTTAATCGCGGTCAGCAGACACCTCGACTGACAGATTAAGGTAGAGGGAGCGAACGAGGAAGTTATTCAGTCTCTACGAGCTCATCTGAAGTTGGTGATGAAATGTGAAGTGGCAGGATCGCGCCATGATTTCTTGGAGAAGAAATGCATAATTTAAAACATGATACTGTAAATCAGCACAGAGCAGAGAAGATGTCTGTGAAGAAAGGACTACATTTTGTCAAAAGCTGTTTTAGATTATAACCTTGATTTTAATGATACTTGACCACTTATGATCAGTTCTGCAGGCTCAGCAACACTTAAATGCTTTACATATAAATCCCACTATTAAACGTAGGTTTACGTTGTCTATACAGATTTGTACATTTCTCAGGTCTACGAATGCAAACTTCCAAGTATCCAGTCTGAATTAGGACGTGGGAGCTTGAACCTTGACCTCCTGTTTTGGATGTTTCCCTTATGTCACATTTACAATAATCCACAACTTCTTAGATTCACTGTTGCTTTTCTCGCCTGCAACTCTTCATGTGATTTGGATCCTTTCTTCTGGCCACACAGGTCTGTTGAAGCTGGTACAGCTGTGTATAGTTCCTGTGCTGTTTGTCCTCTGTAGCTCTGTCCAGGTGTGCTCCGTGGTAATTGCTCATTAAGGTGCACCTGGTCAGGTGGAGAAGTGCTTAAAAGGCTCATTTTGCAGCATGTGAAGGGAGCAGCTTCGGGCGTTCGTCCTGTCTTGTTTGAACTTGGTGTCTTTTGGAAGTCTTGATTTAGTGTCTTGTCTTTAATCCCGTGGATTTGGACATCTTTGTCTCTTTGTGTCAGTTATGTGAGCGTGCTGTTTGCCTAATGGGGCCGCCTGCACTTCAGTTTAACCCCAAATAAAGTGATACAACTAATGCTTTCTAATTATATTCACACTTGACACATGGAGATATTTTCTTATTTCTATTGTGCATGACATGATTTGATGTGGCCTGTCAGAGCTTCAGTCTGTGTATGTTCAGGTATAGATCTCATCTGCAGCTTTTTATCCTTCAAATATATAATGTGTGGACTTCTCATGTCTTGTATTGATGACATTCTTATAAATTACATTAATGTTTTTTTTTTTTTATATGACAAGTTGTCATATAATGAGAAACTAGAGAAACTGATTGGACCTCGTAACTTTGTGTGTAAGCGTGATGTCATGATGATGTCAGAACTAATAATATACTGATGTTTCCTGCCAACCATATTTATATTTAAGCTTCTTATATTTAATAAATATTTCCTCATGATGTCTGAGAGATGGCATTTAATGACTCAATATGGATATAAAATAATCCTGCAATGTCTAAAGAAAGATGAATTTAAAGCTGCTGTCAGAAGGCAGAATCCCTTAAAATTCAATGGTATGACTGTAAAGTAACGCTGCTGACAGAAAGGCTTCTGTGTTAATTATGTCTAACTTTTCCAAAACTTGTTCTGAGAAG
Organism: Pagrus pagrus; assembly: GCF_965226575.1. NCBI lineage: Eukaryota > Metazoa > Chordata > Actinopteri > Spariformes > Sparidae > Pagrus > Pagrus pagrus. Next base: position 2,323,592 of record NC_140188.1, on the reverse strand, counting down.
TCCGGACCCATCACAGCTCAGACAGCCTGATGTGTTTTGGACCTGACAGCTTTAGAAAAGCAATTTGTCTGGTCTCGTCGTCGCCACCTCCAGCCCACGTCTTCCTGTGAGTCCGTCTCAAAAGCTTAAATCAAAACATTTCTAGTGAAGCAGTGTTGAAGAAGTACAACCTTGTTTATTCCAGATCAACTACATGACAACATTTCGTTGATTTGAGCTCTGTGACACTTTTAAACCACTTTAAATCTCTGTGATCTCAAATTAAATGAAGTAACCGGATTATTTCCCCAACGTACGATTCATCATTCACTTATTTATGAGTTAATGTGATTTCACAGGCTGATGTGAGCGAAAACTGTTGTTCAGAATAAAACATGCTGGTGGTCAGCACTGTTCTTATAATATAATCTGCTGCAAATCTCCATCTGAACAGACTGAAGTTGTGATACTCTCTGACACAGAAAGTCTTGACAGATGTGAGATGAACTTCCTGTTTGCTGTTTTTTAGGAGCACATTTGTCTCTCAGCTCTCTGCTGTGGTTTCTGTGTTAGGCCTGCTTCACCTGTCACAGAGGAAACTACCTGCCCGATCACCAGAATACATGTTGGCAATGTACGTTTCTGCAAAACCACAGACATGTTGCGACTTCACGTTTCTTTAGGCTCAGTTTTGCTTATGGTCCGATTAGGTTGAGCCACAGAAACCACTTGGTTAGGCTCAGGGAAACATCCTAAAATACCTGGTTCTGTCAGCACAAACACGGCCGGAAATGATCCAGATGTTTCCTCTGCCTTCTCGCCTCTGTATTTAAGCCACCACCTTCCCCTCCAAACGTACTGCACACGTGACACATACGTATTCGGAGGTTTCTGTTGGTTGGTTAAAATGTAAAATGCCACCAAACAAACACCAGCAGAGAAAATCAACATCATAATGTGTTCTCAGCTCTACTCCTGTTTCCTCCCTCTCTTCCTTCACCCTTGTTCCTCACTTCCTCCTCACTCCTCTCTTTTCCTTCCCCTCATTTTCTTGTTTCCTCCATCCTTTCCTTTCCCCCCTTTCCTTGTTCTCTTCACCTCCCCTCCATCCTTTCCTCTTTTTTTCCTCTCTTGTCTCCTCACCCCCTCATTCCCTTCTGTTCTTGTATCCTCTCCTCACCCTCCTCCCATTCTCTCCTCTGTTCCTCATTCAGATAGCAGAGCGGCAGATAGCTGCATCAGTATTCACCACGCTACTTATCTGTCTTTGATAGCCCCCCCTCCTCTCAACTGCCCAACACAAGTGTGACTGTGTGTGTGTGTGTGTGTGTGTGTGTGTGACTGTGTGTGTGTGTGTGTGTTAGCAGTGAGTCTCTCCATCTACACAGTGGGACATTAGCAGTCGTCTGCCATCGTCTCTTCCTGTCCCCCGTCCTCGCTGCTTTTCCTTTTTCTTTTTTTTTTCTCACTTTCTCATTTACACACTTCATTTTCTCTTCCCTCTAACTTTATCTTGAGTTTCCACTCCAGCACTGTGTTGTGTTGTGTATCTCTAATTATCGATGTCAAACACTAAACAAATTACATTAAAGTTTTAAAAAGTGGGATGCAGTTTCCCTCCCGGCTTCTTTGTTTCGTTTGGTTTTGTTTGAGAGGATCCATTTAAAATAAATAAATAAATGAAAATAAGGTTAATTAAAGTGTATCCACATACTTGTGAATACACTCGAGGGACACATAATGATATCATCCCAACAACTGAACTTTCTCCATCAGATGTCTCTCCAACACCACCTGCTGCCATCATTTACATCCAGTCAGACTCATGCGAGCATCGTTTGTTAACCTCCTTGGTTGAGATGCAAACATGTTTTTGTTAACTCACTAAGGAAACTTAGTTTTACCTTATTTTTTTTGTTCCTGGTCTTCATGTTCTGATGCTGTCAGGAAACCAGTACAGTCCCCAGTAAGTTACTGGTCCCAACCAAGAAATAGTCAGGGACATAATGATCATTTCTCATTTTACACTTTATATTTCTTGTGGATTAACAAATGAGACTTTAATAAATGACCTCTAGAGATGTCCGGAGGTGAATTTAGTTCCCTTTAGACGCAGCCAGGCTAGCTGTTTCCCCCTGTTTCCAGTCTTTGTGCTAAGCTAGGTTAGCTGGCTGCAGCTTCATGTTTACTAGACAGACATGAAAAAACAGACAGCATCTCTCAGTAAAGACAGATTTATGTATTATATGTGTTGTCTCACAGTCGGTTAGACCTCTTGGTCCGCACTCGGTCCATTCAGTGATCCAACCGGGCCCAGCTCCTTGCTGATACTCTGGGGGCTGGGCTGAGTATATTTAGGATTGCTCCAGATTTAAATTTCAAAAGTCTCTTTTCTCTTTTCCTCGCCTCGTCTTTCTTTATGAGGCCGAGGCCTGGAGGTCAGAGGTCAGAGGTCAGGCTCAATCAATCAAAATGCATGCTGTAAAAGATTCCTTAAAACACCTCATGCATGCACAGGCACTGCTGAAATCACTGTCGATGAAATGCAAATCTATGTCGGCTTCCTTCCTCTCATTTTACTTCTCCAGCAGAACCTTGCACTCCTGGAGAGGAAACAAAAAAACAGATGAGGCAGCGATTTGAGAAGGAAATAACAGCGTCAGGGGAGATTTATTCTCACCTCCGTCTCTCCCACGCTGCTGATATGTTCGCTCAGTGTGTGTATGTTATTTAAATGCATGTAACCTCCTGCTGCTAGTGAGTGTGAAATCTCATCAGATGTCTCCTGCAGACGCTCGCTGGACTCTGATGACTGGAAGACTCAAAGGAACACTGAGATAACTGGTGTTTATTGATCGTAGAAGAAACGATGGGTCTCATAGCAAACGACTTCATAACATCATTAAAGATAGTTATTAAAGATGAAACATTGTTGCCATGCCAACAAAGATTGAGATACTTCCACAGATTTGACAGATCTTTCAGATTGGACATGTCTGTAATTGTGATTTGTATCCTGGGATAAGATGCAGAAATGCAGTTTGAGCTTTCTGTAATAAGATTTGAAACCTTTCTAACATCTTGTGACACCCTCCAACTGAAAGGCCCTCCTGTGGAGCAGAAGGTGTCAGCCTGTCCTGTCACCTGACTCCACCACCTACCTGTGCACCTGCCCCTCGTTCCCTCTTCAGTTACTCAGTATATATATCAGGCCCTTTTCCCCCCTCCAGTCCTCGTCAGGTACCGACCTGTCTGCTCTTTGTTGTCCCTGTCCTGCCTGATCCCTGTTGATTTTGTTTCCCTTTGCTGGCCTCTGCTCTGACCAACAACTCAGAAGTCTTTTTAACTCCATCTGAATTATATACAAGTCCTGCTTTTGAATCTGAGACACGACAGAGTAGTTACTGAGGTATCAGCACACTATGTTCCCAAGATATGTATGACCAAAGCCTCTTTTGGCAAACTAAGTTGGAGGAGTTTTTTAATATTAGAACAAAAAACAATTCAACTTGCTGCAACAAAACAACTCAACCAGATGAGCAGAAGGATTCAGTCCACACTATCAGATCTGCACACTCAGTCAGCAGGGTGGAAAATGAGCCTCATCACACAGAACTGTTAATGCAGCTTTGCTGAAGGTCAGCACTTAACCTCGCAGAGTCCCTCGACACAGCCGGACCACCATCTACCACAACCGAGCCAGCACTTTAAACTAATAGTGCTCGTTTTGTAGCTGCAAAGTGGGACTACTTCTAACACATCACTGCAATTTTGTAAATCCCATTAGCTCGTCTAAGTGCCTCAAAATTACCAGGGACTTTTTTTTTTTTTTTGCTCAGTGTCCATTTTTAAATTTTACAGCCACTTTTTCCAGGTCAGTGTTACGGGAGGATGAGCAGTCACGTTGTCCTTTACTACAGCAGCTTCCTTCAGTTATTCCAGTGGGATCTCCATACAGAACAGATGGGAGATGTTCCCCCTGCAGCCGGTCCTGGATCGGGTCCCCGGGGGTCTCCTCCCTGCAGGGTCGAGCCCAGGACACCTCCAAAGGGAGGCCTACCAGCTGGCTTCACACAGGATGTAAAACACTGTGAAAGTCATGTATGCAGACTCTTCTTGTCATATTTTATACCAAACTCCTCCAGTTCCAGACATTTAAGGTCAGATGAAAACAGTCTCTCTACTGTTGAGAAGGAAACAAACATTAACTCTTGTGTATTTTAAACCTCCACAGAGGCTCATTTCTGCTTTAATCTCATCTTATTCAAACCTCAAGTCATCAAAATAGTTTTTATCATTCCCCAGTTCTGCGTTTCTCTTTGAACCCACTTTTTTTTTTGGTTTTTGATGTTGTTGCCTGACATTTTTGACAGTTTTTGATTTTGTGATCACTGAAGCTTTGATTCAATAGCTGTGAGGAGACGACAGCTAAATGTGAGATATGAATGCACTCGGATGATGTTTGCTTACTTTAAGAAGATATAAAGATTGTCTTATTGATCCTGCTGTGAAATAAGGTCACTTAACAACAGCAGCGCAGCCTCAGCACACACAGACGCTGTTAACAATTAGACTCCAGGAAGAAATCAAATGCATTTTATTTATGAAGCCCAAAATCACAATAACATCGCCTCTGTGGGCTTCACAGTCTGTACAGTGAAGGACGTCCTCCGTCCTGAGACCCTCGATTTGAGCGAGGAAAAACTTGACATATCGAAAAGCAGAAATCAAATAAAAAGTTAGGAAAAGAAATCAAATATTGTAAATAGAGTTACCATACAGATGGTATGGGCAAACTGACACTGTTGGCTATTTTATGTGTAAGTCAAATTGTTGTAAATGTGTTATCTGACTTGTTTTACAGGCTGCCGGGTCAGAGAGTACAGAAGCTGAACCACAGAAACCCGATCGTTGGGCATCGAGAGTCACACCCATGTTTTACATCAGACCTCCTGAGTTTAATGCTGTTTTCTCCTGTTGAACCTAAGAGAGGTCTCAGATATGTTTCGTTATTTTCCAGATAACATTTCTTCTGTTTGTTCGACCCTGAAGTCTCTTCTCTGTCAATCTGAAAAAAAGAAAAAATGATTACATTTGACAATCCCTGTCTGTGGCGGCTTGAGGCATTTCAGGAAAGATGGATTCATTTCATGTCATGTCAGGTATACAGTACTTATCAATATATCACAGCGCTGCATCTCTTTATCATGAAATGTGGCGGGAAAATGTGTTTTTTAATTGTCAGAGTGGCGAAACATCTGTTAGTGTCACATGTGATGAACGCCTCGACGCTGCAGAATTATTAATGAATCCTCAGTATCACACTCACTACTGCTCACAGCCAGCTGATGGAGACGACTCAGGTATCCCTGTAAGCCACTCCCCAGTGTGTGTGTGTGTGTGTGTGTGTGTGTGTGTGTGTGTGTGTGTGTGTGTGTGTGTGTGTGTGTGTGTGTGTGTGTGTGTGTGTGTGTGTGTGTGTGTGTGTGTGAGTGTGTGAGAGAGAGAGAGAGAGAGGGTGTCAGCTCTCGTAGATGTGGACACTCCTCATCATTTCCTCTCGGGACTTTCTGAGCGAGTGGTAATTTTCCCCTCTAACCCTCTCGCTCTTTTTTCTTTCTCCGCCAGTCATTCACTATGTCTCTCGCTCCTCTCAGCTCTCTCGCTCTCCTATTGTACACGATGGTCGCTCATCCTTTCACTCTCCTCAGTGACTGCCTGACTCTCGCCTACGGCCTCTCTGCAGTCAATCTGTCTTTATTTTTGCTCTCTCTCTTCGTTCTGATTGACTCTTATCAAGACCTATTAGGGTGCTTTGGGCAACACACACACACACACACACACACACACACACACACACACACACACACGTCTCCCAGCCAATCACAGAGCGCCTGCGGGGGCTGTGACTCAGTCACTCAGTATACGCGGCTGAATCAACAGCAATTTAGTGCTGATGTGTTTGTGCCTCTGTGCATGATGTGCATTTGAGTGTGTATATGCGTGTGTGTGTGTGTGTGTGTGTGTGTGTGTGTGTGTGTCTGTATGGGGGGGTTGCTGATATGGTTAGGGACTCCCAGTGTGACTTGCAGTCGTTTTTGTGAGAAAATTGAAGTGGAATTTTGCCCAGAAAGTCTTTCCTCGTGGCAAAGTCGAGAGCTGTCGGGCTGTTCAACGCACATTTTTTTTAATCAAAGTGTCTCACCTGCAGTCTGAAGGTTTTCATTTAATATTAGCAACATGCTAGCAACACATTAGCAACCCAACAATAGCTCGTGACATGCCTTCATTAAGCAAATTGGAGTCATTAGTTCAGAACTATAGAAATGCAAGAGAAGAAGCTGCAGGACATAAAAACACAACGTCTTTGTTTTTGGGTGAACTGTTCCTTTAAAAAGTCAATTTAGTTTAATCACTTAATATGCAGAGTACCGTGTGTGTCCAACAGCCAAACTCTTCTGCTTTAACCATCTACTGAGACAAATCAGCACAAACAAAGAGGTTAAAAGTGGGATTACAGGACCTCATGTCCGCACACACACACACACACATACAGACACTTTTGACAAACTTCAGTGAAAAACAGAAGTTCTGAAAAGTTCTTATCCCAATTATTAGTTTCCTGCTGTGCATTCAGATTCATTCTGCACTTAAAAATCTGCTTATTTCTTCTGAAATGTGGAGATGAAGAAAGGAGGATGGGTGAGGGGCGCAGGAGGAGCCGGTTCTCCCCTCGATGGGAGGGAAGGGGTGAGGCAGAGTGGCTTTGAAGAGAGAAAATTAAATTCTTAAAAAAGGTAAAAAATAAAAAAAAAATAGGAGAGAGGATGAGGAGAACAATGGAGAACCAAAAAAAGGTGAGATGAGGACAGGAGGAGGAGGAGGGCGGGAGTGATGTGAGGAAGAGAGGAGGTGAAGATGAGAGGAAGCCAGGAGAGGAGAGGACAGAGGGAAGGGAGGCATTAGTGTCGTGTTGGGAGGATCAGTCTGCTGCTCCTTTGATGTTAGCAGCAAGAATAACACACACACACACCGACACACATTCACACACACTTATACGCAGTAACACACACCTACACACACTTATACACAGTAGCAGACCCTGCAGAGCGATGTGACCTGTGGATTCAGAACCAGCAGGCTGAGAAAACTTCAGACACATAAACAGGAAGTCCCCCATCAGAGAGCTCCACCCCACAGAGCGAGTGAGCGAGCGAGCAAGAGAGGGAGAGAGAGAGTGTGTGTGTGTGTGTGTGTGTGTGTGTGTGCGTGTGTGTGTGAGTGTGTGTGTGTGTGTGTGTGTGTGAGAGAGAGAGAGCACATTGTTGTTTTTCTTTACCTGCAGGATTCTGGTTGAGCGACCAAAACCTGAAACCACCTGCTTCTGTTTTTCTGATGCTGTGCTCTCAGTGTCAGTATCCGTTTGTGGTAACTCAAGCCTGATTATTGCTTTAATAGTTCTGTTCATGCAACAGAACCAGAATCAACTTTACGTTCAATCTCTGTGCACAGTGAAAAAGCTCTGAAACCCAGTGTACGCGACCTGCTCGGCAGCTAACAGCAGACAGACAGTCGTAGACTTGCTGGTGAACAACGTGGAGGATTTAACCCGCACGTCCTGGTACCAGAGCCACTGAACAGGTTGATTGCCAGTGACGTCCAAAACAACATGAATATTGCAGCTCACCAGTTCCAGGCGTACCGGACCTTAATGGTACGCCCGCAGTCTGGTTAGGTTTAGGAAAACATTGTGGTTCGGGTTAAATGAACTATCTTACTGAGTAACTTCAGGACAAAAGGTTAATTACATAACTACACTATGCGTACGTGTCGGTCCTGATACTTCTTCACCTGGAAAGGCGCTGCTAGAAACTGTTCGCAAAAAGGGCCGATAATTATCTGTCTATTCTCGTCTATCATGGGCTAACTTCAACCAATCACATCAACAGGAGCCACCACCAAACTCTTACTGAAGCCAGTCGAATGTTTTCCATCGAGAAACTCCTTCAGTGTTTTGCTCTTCTGTCAATGAAATATACTCCCGTGTTCTGATATAACCGTTGCTATAGCAGCTGGGCCAACATCTTGAGGAGCCGCCGTTGTTTTCAAACAAACCATTTCTCATAGGAGGCTCAATCGTTTGAACTGTTGTGTTCAGGCACAAGCACATAATCTGACGTCTGGTAAGATGAAGTTCACAAAATCACGCGATCCCACAAATCCAACTGCTATCAACTTTGCGTGACCGCGTGTGAATGTTTGTGAATAAAGAGCTCCACATCTGATGATGGACAGTACGCTCCCCGAGTCGTCCTCGGCTTGAATCCCAGTTGAACCTCCTCTGCTGCGTCCTTCTGTCTCTGATGAAAGTAAGCCGCAATAAGGATCGGCCCGCCAGCTCGAGAAGAGGAGACAAGAAAACCTCTCATCCTCTTCTGCCTCTGTGGAGATAACACTGTGACAGACAAAATAAAAACTTTAAACCCACAGAAGAAAAAGATTTTAAAAAACCCTCCCTGCCCGTGTGACAGCAGCGCTGTGTCATCACCGCTGTCACAAGTCTGAACTTTCACACACACTTCCTCCTGAATACAGGATTCCCTCTTGTTAAGAAACTCCCGACTCATCTTCTTTCACGAGGTGAACGGATGAGATGAGGTGCCTTCACACTGGATTTTTAGCTCATAGTTTACAAGAATCAACAAATCCTGTGACCCTGACACAGGAGACTGTTGTTCACTTCCTGTTTCTGTTAACCATGACCACCATGACCACGGTGATCTCCAGACATTGTCCCACCAGATCAAACCAGCATTTTAGGGCCTCTTGACTCTGGATTTGATTGCACAGATGTAACATGTAATGTGTCCCACAATCATTGTTCCCACAGCAAACGCAACTAATTCACCAGAATAAATATTGTCTTGTGACAATGCTGTGCTTATGTTCTGGTTAGGGTTAGGAAAAGATCATGTTCTGGCTTAAAATACCTTCCTTCATTGAAAATATCATATATCAAATAAAATGTTTTGTTGAAACATGTACAAATGTGAACATATGAGCAGTTTGCAGAAACACTGACTTCCAACACTGTATCCTGGCGACTGGGCTGACCAACTTGTAAGCCCACTGATCAGTGATCCACAGTTACTAACCTTGGTGAACAGCTGACCAGCGCCTCTTCTGGCTCTGGCTTTGGGAAAAGTCCATACTGGTGGGGTACTGTTAGTCTGGCCCTGTTTAACTGAGCTGCATTAAATCTCTATCAGCTTCATTGATGTGGGATAAAATACTGAACTTGAACATGAAAGTTTTGCCAATGTTTTTCCAATTAAGCCTTCAGAAGCAGCATTTGTGCTTTTCTGTCCAACAGCGGTCTCTCTCTGTGATCCCTCCTGCATTTTACAGTGGAAAGGTTGGACACAGCCTGAGGCACGGACACTGTCAGGGTTATTAGTTGAATTCCCTGTGTAGTTTACCGGATAAAGCAAAGCACAGACATCAGACTACACAACGTTCTCATGAAGGAGATGCATACTCAGAATGTATGCTCACACCACCTGATGCACGTAGGTGATGACACATGATGTGGGTTGTTGTCTGCATGCAGATGATGTGAAGATGTTTGCTCAAAGGGTTTTACTGAGAACCTTCTGCAATGGGGAAAGTTGACGAGAAGAAAATAGCAAAAAGCACAGACGTTACAAAGAGTGCAGACAACAGTGTGACAGCAGTGCAGAGTCACCCCTCTGTCTGTGAGCAATAATCTTCCTTCTTCTTGCCGCTCGAGCACTTAAGGCTGTCATCAGACGGACTCTACAGAGAGAACGGATCTTCAGTAGTCATCTTCACAGTGGTGGTCGTCCTGCCGGGACCTCGTCTTCATCATCATCTTTAAACAATTTCTCTGGTTTCAAAACCATCACTGGTGATGTTCAACTCACATTCAGTCTGCACATTTCTTTATAACACAGTGTAACAGCAGCAAATAAACCCATTACACATCATTCCATGGCTCCAATTCCAGCCAAATGTCAGCTGCCCTTTAATAACAAATCCCTATAAAATTATTTGGAATATTTCAATGTAATGAAAAAACGTGTGTATAACAGAAGCTGGCTGTATCGTAGGCATCTGGGCGTGTTTCACCTCTCATCCATGAGGCTTCTTCAGATCCAAGTACCTGGAGGAGCTGCAGGCTCATAAACTCTGTGTGGGAGTGTCCTCACAGAGTCGTTAGGGTCACTACTGCGTCGTTGACTCAACCGGCCTTCATGTGGGTTGCTAGGGCTAGGTGTTGTTAAGCTGTCTGGGGAGGGAATCAGTACCGCAAGGCCATCCAACTCGCTTCACTGTTGATGTATACACCATTAAACAACCACCACTGCTGATGAAAATCTATCTGATGTGACTCAGTTACAAATGTTCACAGATGATAAAGTTTTATTCGAGTTAAGTTCCTCGTTCGCTGACTTCCCTCTCCCAGCAGTAACGACAGTCGACCACATAAAACGCATCCGTACCTTGAGTAAACTTGTGGATTTCTTTGGGTCTGTGCATTGAGATAATGTAAACTACTGTAAACTACTTTCTGTAGCTCTTCGACTTTATAAAACCCAGCAGCTTACTCTCCATTAGAAAAGTACAGCTGAATCATTTTTACCAAAATTCATAATGGATTACCTTTAAATAGGAATTCTGAAGTTAAGTCAGAGGCACACGAGGTGTGTGCTTAATTGCCCCGTATGTCCTTGATTGCACTGTGCTGCTTTAATTGCCTTTTTGTGGACTTATTCCCTGAGCTGCTTTAAGTGCCCTTTGTCATTTTAAATGTCCTGTGCTGCTTTAAGTGCTCTGTGGAATAAAAAAGGGGCTTTGTTAATTTCTGTGTAATGTTGAATAATAGCAGGAATTTATGTGAGTGTGTGTCTATGTGTGTGCATCTTGCAGATTAGAGCGAAGCTTGCAGGTGTAAAACAGTTTGAATCCACTGATCACGTTTGAATATCAGTCCAAGGATGAATTCTTAAACACCCACTGTCAGTGGGCCCTTGAGCAAGCCATTAACTCAGAGATGCTTGCTTGAACCTTTCTTCTTCTCTCAAGCTATCCTGTTGATCTGTGGGGGTCAAAGAACTCTGAAAAACTCCACTTTTATTTCATGTTTTAATGGTTTCCCAGGTCAGCAGAGCAGATCTTCTGGCAAAATATTCAACTGAAGAGGAGGAAACAAAAAAGAAACAAAGGGAGAGTCAAAAGAAAAGTTAATTTCTTCCTGTTTTAACTCAGATGATTGTAGAAAGTGTCATTGTCTGTTGAATTCCCTTAAATTGTGTCTCTGAGCTGTTTCTTCCAGCTGACACCTTTTCTATTGAGGTATGAGGGGAAGAATACACATGATCAGGCCAGATGATGGTGAACTCACTTATTTTTCATAGTATTACTCAATAGTTATGGAATTAAAGCTTGCATCTCTTCCTGTAATAACTTCTACACTTAATGCAATATAAACATAGAGAATATCTTTGGTTTTGGGTTCCCCTATAGCCTACTTAGTGTTATATGCATTCAAGTTGCCAGTTTATTAAATATAGCTAATATGCAGTCTAATGCAACAGCAAGTCCTGCCTTCTCCCTTTTGAATGGTATTGCATTATACTGAGAGGGTTTGCCATAATATTAAAAAATAACTCTCAGTATGATGCAACGTAATTTAAAAGCAACACAAACTGCAGCCTTCTTAATAACCATAAAGCTGAAGCAACACCTCTAAAACAACTTCGAGGAGGAGGACTTATGGCAGGACTGTTGTAGACTGCAGTAGCATTAGTTTTAGAAAAGTTGTACCTAATAAACTGGACGCTGTGTGTGAATGTTTTAATCTTAAAAGAAGTGCCTCCTACATGTGGAAATGGAAATGAGACTACTTTTATGGTGATTGGGTCGGCTTCAGTCTCTGAATTTGCAAAGTCAAATCTGGCAACGTTTATTAGCAGCCGCTGTCATAATTCTTCCCTTTCATACTGTCTGTGAAGTGACTCCTTCTCCACTGCCTTGGTGCAGAGGGCCCTGGCAAAACATGCTGAACCATCCTGCAAAAAAGTTAAACTGGGATCAACTTTAGTTCACAGTGATATGTGATGTTTGCTGTTGTGTGCGGGGGCGGACGCCAACAGACAAACCTATCCGAAAGGTCGGTGACATTGTTGGGATGGACCTGGACTCCCTGGCGGCGGTGTCTGAAAGGAGGACGCTGTCCAAACCATGTGTCATCTTGGACAATGACTCCCACCCTCCCCCTTACGTGCAGGTCCAGCACAGGAGCACATTCAGTGCCACAGACCGCCGCAGGAAGTCATTCTTGCCTGTGGCCATCAGACTTTTGAACTCCTCCCTCAGAGTGTCAGGCCTCTGGACTTATTTCCCCTGTAAACAGGCACAATTCCATCATTAATGTATAACTATGTCTAAACTGTGAAATACTACAATATGCTAACTGTGCAATACTCATACTATAATATTTCATTATTTAACCAGTGTCGATTATTACATATTGCATCATTACTCTATTATCTACACTGTAGTTCTAGTGTCATATGAGTCTATCATATCTTTACATCTCTTCATCTATTTTTGTATGTGAATACAAAGTTGTCACACGTTATAGTTTTAATATTTTTTACAGGTATTTTTATATTTCACTTATACGTTACAAGGCTGCCAAACGGCCATCCACAGTTCAAGTCACACCACTGGATATTTCCAAGGACACCGGGGGACATTTACAGTAGCTTCATCCGTGTTTGTGGCAACCAAAATAGGCATCGACAAGCTATGATTCTTTCCGAACCCTAACCGAGCGATCCTGTGCATAACACTTACCAGAGCATAAGCACAGTGTTAGTTAGGTTAGTTAGGTTTAACTTAAATGTGGTTCTGCAGAAACATACTTTGGTGACAATTATTCTCAGTCGGTGCAAGTGCATGTTCTTCTGAGGCTTAAGGCCCCATCAGAGCATCCAATTTTGGGGAGTCTGAGATGAAAGTTGACAATCGTGAGAGAAACGTGGTCTCTCCAAATCAAACTGGTCTCATTGCACAATACAGGACAACTGTTTTGGAGCGTTGAAGACCAAAGACGGCCCGCTGCACCATATTCTCACTATGTGACTGCTGCTAGGACCCAGATCATCCAATCAGAATCTGAACACACTCACTGGTGTGCCGGTTCTTAAGCATCATTGTTGAAAACAAATTGTTACAAAAATGCACACACACACAATCAAAAGTTAAGGTGAAAGAAAAAGTCGTTTGTGGGAAAGAAGTAAACCTTGAGGAGGGACATTTTCAAAAAAAGCTGCACATTTGGATAAAACATCTCTACTCTGAAATTAATTTGTTTTTCTGACAAACCTCAAACTGATGTCTGACAGAAGCTTTTTTCCTAACTTGCAGTAGCTTACATGATTGTTGTTGTACAATCCTTGGAGGTTTCTGTCTTTTCAGCAGACATTCTGTTCATGTTACCCTCCACACAGCTCCACTTCGAAAAACTCCCTCATGAAACACAAAGAAAGAATTTCTTTTTGAATATACCACACTTTGGGAGATCTTCACTTGATTTGTAGTATTTGAAGTATTGATACAACATCACAAACCTCATCGGAAAGTCTCTTAAGTTATGCATAATTCAGGCATTCTTTGACAAAGTACTTCATTTACCTCAATTTAAAAAACACCATATGTTGTCACGGGGCATTTATGTAACAGCAGGTGTGGTTGTTGTTGGTTTTCCAAATGTTGAAAATCTCACTTTTAACCCAAACACTTATATTCCTCTGTGATTTGAAGCTGTAATGCAGCAATAGTTCAGGAAGCCTGCAGTAAAACGTAGTGCGTCCACATCTGTGCGGCCCATTGAACAGCTTGCATCGAGCTTATTATACAAACACACTGCTTTCCCATTCACTTCCCCCAGCACTGCTAACAAGCAGAGCCTGCTGCCAGTTCTCTCAAAAATCCCAAACTGCTGGCATGGAAACTTTATATTTTGGATGTCCTGTAAAATGGAGTGGCACCACGAGTTAAGCCTCTTAAAATCAAGGCTAGAACGTACAGAGGAAGGAGAACTGGACTAAAAACAAAAGGAACAGAAACAAGCTTGGCAGTAGGAGCTTCAGAGAGGTCGAGCAGAGTTTACAGTTGCCAGTATTCAGACTGTGGGAATAAGATTGTGCTTATGTTTATATCAGTTTTGTGTTCTATCTTTATAAAGCCGAGTGTCCTGATGATGGATACAAGATCACAACAATGGTACAAACATATAAAAAACACTGCAACCGCCACAAGAGGCCATTTAGGGGTGAAAAAGTGAAATTCATACTTTTGTTTCCAGAAGTTTAACTTCAGGATATCATCACTAAAAGATTTAAACCCTGTGTTTATTTTTCACTATTAGACAGTCAGAGGCATCGACTCTTCCTGCGATTTGTTGTAGTGGGAGCAGAGACATACTCATGCAAACCATTCTCTGTTTTGCATCTTCTCAAGACTCCCCATGAGTCCACTTGCCACGACCACGGATGGAGATAGAGATGGTCCAACAGTGAAAAATGGTTGCCACAAAAACTGCTGGAAATTTCTGCAACTTTCCTTTATAAAACACCCCGTTTGACGCCACGACAACGGCTGGAAATATCCCTGGGTGTCCTTAAAAATATCCCGTGGTGTGACTCGGACTGTGGTCACCCGTTTGGCAGCCGTGTTGGCTTGTAACCACCAACCCTTTACCTACTGCTGCGACAGGTGGCCAATAAGTATATAATGTGAACATGATATGACACATTTGGTACATGTCAACCTTTGACATCACCGTGGTTTGCAGAAATATTAACCGTCAGCATAATATCCTCACGACTGGGCCCGGTTTCACTCTATGCAGACGATCAAACTCTGTGCTTTTCGTCTGGTAATTTTCTGCATCTGTACTGATTAGTGTCAAAGTTCTGTCATGTAAGTAGGATAAGTTACGTAAATGACATAATGTAAGTTACATAAGAGAGGTGACTGTACATAGTTACCAGAACCCGAAGTATCTTTTCCTAAACAAGTAGTTTTTATGCCTAAACCTGACCCAACCGTGACCGTTTAACAACATTAATAACCGTCCAAAATTCATACTATGTCATAAAATGTGTGTGTCAGCAAGCTTTATTTTGAATACTTGTTCATGGAGCCCTTCACTTGCACAACATCACAGGAGTAGGTAGAGTGTTAAAGTTTGAAGATTAAGGCCGTTAACCAAGCTGCTTGTATGAGAATGTTTGCAGTCTTGAGAATTTGGCAAATTATTTCGGACATCTTCACTTCACATCATCACCAGACATCCTGGAGAGTGAGCAAATACACGTATCACTACGACAGTGTTTGTGTTTAATATCTGGATGTTTGTCTGAGATGCATCTGTGTGTTGAGCAGCAGTTCAGCCGATCCTTATAATGTACACAATAAGGACGGATGTAATTAAAGTCAAAGCCAAAATGCTAACGCTAACTCGACTGACCCAACACCCTTTCCCTCCTTCCTCCAGTTTTCAACACTTCATCCTCCCGTCTGCCCCTCAGTCGCTCCGGCCGCTGCATCTATCTGTCAGTTTAATCCTTCTGGCTTCGAAGAGGCTGTCAGTCAGACAAGTCTCTCTCTCTCGTTACAGTAACACACTGTAACTCTCTCCATCAGCTCAGCTTTGTGCTGCCATTTTTTTTCCCTTTAGTCTTTATCTTTATCTTTCATTCTCTCCTTTTCAGCCCTTCTCGCTGCTCCTCTTTCTTTTTCAGCCGCTTTCTTTCTATCTTGGACAAAAGTCACCTTTCCTGTCAGGAGGTTGTGTGAGTGTGCGCACGTGTGTGTGTGTGTTTGTCTGTGTGTGCGTGTGTGCGTGTGTGTGCGTGTGTGTGTGTAATAAGCAGCAGACTTCCTCACCTTAACATTGTTATCAGACTCATGACAGCTCTAATTCGGTCTCTCTCTCTCTCTTGCGCGCGCACACACACACACACACACACACACACACACACACACACACACACACACACACACACACACACACACACACACACACACACACACACACACACACACACAGGACAAACCTACTAACCGTAGTGAGAGTTGAGAACAATCCATTGCTGTCTCTTGCTATCAAGTCCTCTATCTGTGACTGTGTGGGCTCCAGGGTGTGTGTGTGTGTGTATATATAGATGTATAATATGTGTGTGTGTGGGTGTGTGCGCGCCCGCGTGTGCGCGTGGTCTCTGGTGCGAAGCTGTTAAATTGCTATCTTAAAGGTGACCTCCCCTGCAGACAGGAGATATAACACTCAACTCTGAACTACTACAAACTGGACACCAGAGGTTACGTGTGTGTGTGTGTGTGTGTGTGTGTGTGTGTGTGTGTGTGTGTGTGTGTGTGTGTGTGTGTGTGTGTGTGTGTGTGTGTGTGTGTACCATTGCAGGCATTATTATTACTCATCTCTTATTAATTTGTGTCGCAGCAGAACCTGGTGACGAGCTGATGTTGAGCTCTCTAACAGTTAGGTCAACATATTCACATATTCACTTATTATAAATGGATTTCTGCAGCATCAGTGGAAACTGTCACTTCTGTCACAGCACCACCTGACCATTAAAGAGACAGTTTGCTCCTTGTGTAATCCTAACCATGCACTGTATGTAATGTAATGGGGCCCACACAGCTTCAGTTTGGACCCTCCAGTTCTCTCGTCATCTCAAAGGTCAGCGCTGTCAGGATGATGTGTAACCGGTCAGAGGAGCAAATCTGTGTATCAAATGCAAAAACACCCGCTATGCTTCTTTAAGTAAAATCCACTGTCTGCTGTGATTCCACTGAAATAATCAAATGAAATGCAGACAACTTTCATTCAATCTCAGACTTTCTGCTGAGATTGTTGCTGACATCATCCTGTTTAAATCCATCTAAAGTAAAAACTATAACAGCTAAATCAATCAGCAGCAGCAGAAAGCTTCGGCTTCTGTCTTCTGCCTCATCATGTTGTACACACGTGATTGTAGCAGTCACATTGTTTAAAACCTGCCATCCTTCTTTGTTTTGGGCTGATTTACAAAATCCCTCTGGACTAATTGCAGGTGATTCAGATCACCTGTGTGCAGGTGGGGAGACTGACTCCTGATTGAGGAGTGGAAGCAGCTTGGGGCGTTCCCCTCTCAGCCAGTCAGGGTGTGATGAAGACTCACTGAGGACCTCATCTCATTAGATTACCAGCCAGACACTCTGGTCTGTTTAGGCCCTATTGTGTGTTCTTGGCTGCTCCACGTCCTTCTAGTGAGGAAACTGTGTTTATTCTTGAACCCCTCGAAACCCTGTCGCCCCTATACACCTTCAGTTTGACATTTTATTTCACTGGGGCTTGCAGGAGCACATTTCAGTTGGATTATACCCTGAAGAAGCATTTGTTTATTGGTTTATTGTCCAAGTAGCTGACACTGGGCATCCCCTCTAGATTAACATGTGTTTTGTTTGTATTTGTATGCAGGTTGGGCTGCCTGTAAGCATTTTACTGCCAGTACCGCCACATGATGACAGCGTTACGTTACGTGAGGTGTGGTGGCAGCAGTGAGCGTCAGGAGAGCAGCAGGGAGGCAGGTTGTCAGAGAGACTGAGAGATGTAGAGTCGGTAGTTTTTAGGATACTGTGTTTTGAACATTTGAAGATTCTCAGAGAAAAGAAAAAACACTACAGTAAGCATAAAAAAATGTATGTACGCAGAAAAATATTTGTGTTGCAGATGAAACTATCTACTGTATGAAGGTTCACTCTACCATATCTTTTCACATGCACAGATTTCCTACATTTCCTGCAGCAATCACTGACATGAGGCTCACCTGTGTCTAGTTAGTCACAGGGTGGATCCACCAATACTTTATGTACTTGTTATCTCACCAATGAGCTACTGTATTAAATGACACAGGGTCATTTCACCAGGTTCATGTGCTTGTTTTGTGAAATATTATTTTCTCTGTGATGTTTGATAACTGGTATTTTTTCCCCTTTTTCACTGGCAATCAGGGCTAAAAGGGAACGGGAGGGCTGAGTAGTCGCTCCCTCTTTGTGTGAGACACTGTCTAATTAGGGCGGGGCCAGGTGGGGTCGTCTATATAAAGCCACTCAGACACATGCTGTGGGAGAGTTGTCAGTAGTAGCTGTGAGGCTGTTGTATTTCATTTATCTATTTATTTATTTTTTTGCTTGTTAATTTTCCCAGGTTAATAAAACCAGACTCTGCCTCCCGAGCCATTCTTCTTCTATTCATCATTTTCACTCAGCTCCGGTGCCAGACAGCCACACTAAAACCCCTCATCTATGTAGAGTTACTGCCCTTAATGCTACACTAGCAAAACGCTTTTGTACTCACACTCATAAAATGAACATATCTCTAAAACTAAAATCTGAAACATGGTTCAAATAAGTTGTGGAGTGTTGAGACAGATTTTGTTCAGGTTTTTACATGTATTTACACTTATCTTTATTGTTTATGGGCTTTCAGCTTTGGTTGTACAGATTTTAGGGACGTCACAATAAGCAAAAATATGAATGTATGCACTGGGGGAGCTTTTCTACTGCAGTTAACTGTAACAGCAGTCTGTCACTAACCTTTCAATGTGCAGATCATGGATGAGTTTAATAACTCACTTGATTTTTCATCAGGAGAAGTTTGAAGTATTACTTGAGCATTTCCATGTTTCTGCTACTTTACGCTTCCACTCTACTATTGTATACAGTGTATACAATACATATATGTAAATATATATAGACGTATAAGGGACTTTTTTAACATGAAATCTTTACTTTCACTCACACATAACTTCTGGGTAATTTTTACTGCATACCAAGTAGTGTTTCTTCAATAGTCACCATCGCATCAACATCTGCTGGACGTCAGTAAGTGACGACAGAAGAAAGTTAAATTGGAACCAGCAGAGAAACAAACTGAACAAAGACTCGGTGTGAGTGTCTGCAGAAAACTGTGCTGAGAGAAAATAATGAGTCTGCTGCAACAGCTTAATCAGTTAAGGAGGGGAACTCCTCCTCCGAACATGTCTGACAATTCAGTTTTAGATTTTTGCAATTAGTTTCTCAATTTCATTAAATAAGTCCTGTTTCGCCGGCATTAGCTGCTGATCTACTGGATCGGAAATTAAATTATACTCATTATCGTGTAATGTGAACAAAGAAATTTCATTTTGAAGCGCTGCATCCTCCTCCTGACCTTTTCTGCTCCCAACAAAAATGTTCCATTAATATGCATGTGCAATCAAAAAAGTGGCAGAAAACTACGTGTTATTAAAACAGTTTCCATTTGTGAATTTCAATGCATGTGTTTGAATTCATATCCAAAAATGCACACTGTCACCTATACAGTGACCCAGATTTGCATATTTTTCATAGTGTGGCTACAAACTGAAGTGGAAACACTAATTATTTTTTTTGCACTAATCCCTGGGAGCTGCAGCAAAAAAAATCACCTCGCAGCCACCAATTAAGCCGAAGTTTCCTGTCGGCAAGCCGAGCGAGATAGCTGCCCTCTGAATGACTTTTTAATGTTGGCAGTTGTAGGTGCAATGGGAGCCACATGAACCACAGTGTGTGCACAAAGATAAGAAGTGTTGAAATTAGTGTGTCAGGTACTCAAGGTCATTTTTCACACAATCTTTATAGATTTAAAAGGGTTTAGATGATTAGACGGTGCAGTTATCACACACAACTCATCATCTCTCATTTGTAGCCTATAAACTCTCTGCTTCAGACAATCCCGAGGTACAAAACGTTCATGCAGCTCTTCAGGGCGAAATGCTTCAGGTCTCATAAGGGCTGTTTAATCCTAATCAGTAATTCATCTCAACAGTGGCGATGCTCTGCACAGATGGACGGGTTACTGGCGGTGAGGCGCTGCCCCAGAGTCATGCGTCATGCTCAGTATTGATCCAAACAATATGGAGGCCATTGTACAGGCTCAGATTGACCACAGCTTCAACATCTGTCCGGTGAACCGTGGAGCCTGAAACCTTGAGGTGAGGGTTTGTTCAACAGTTCATATCACGTGTCCTTCGACCTTCACAGCGATGGACAAGACGTGATAATCATTCAAATATGGTGTTAACAGCACACACGTGTTGGACAATCTTTCCTGAAGTCTTCCCATTAAATGTGTCTCACTTGTTTGTCCACAAGAAAACTTATAAAGGAGGGAGGCAAAGAGGGAGGAAACAAACAACCACTGTGGTGGAAGCATTGATGAATCATTAGGACTGCAGAGGAGTCCCTGCATCTGAAATGTCTAGAATGTGAGTTTAAATTCATTAAAATCCCAGCGACATGTGCCGCTACTGGGAATTCATTGAAAAGGAGAAATATTCCCACTCTGTTCTGTGTCCTGGTATTTTTTTTTACCCCTCTGAGCTTCACACTGTGGCTGAGTGTCAGATGTTTCCTGCCACTGGAGGACCAATCATTGTCCAGCTCCGGCCTGTGATGCTGGGTTTTTGAAAATCAATTGGCGTCACCTTGACCAGCTTTGGACCAACGCTGGCTTCCAAAATCCTTTTGTACTCTCCGATTAAAGCCCGTCATTCCTTGAAAGTCTGGCATTAGTCTGGGAACCAGGTTAAGTCTACTTTCCTTGATTAAAACTTTTACCAGTCGAGTGCTGCTCCCTAATCACCACTCACCTACAGTGACAGAAGCTAAATGATTCATGACAGATTAAAGAGAGTTTTACCCCTAAAACAACCATCGTCCCTCTCACCTGTAGCCGCTCCGTCACGAGCAGACGTATGCTGCCTTCTACGCAGTATTTATTTTTGGTGGGTGTATTTCGGGGTGAACTGTGCCTTTTTTTTAACTGTGTATGACAAAGATCAACAGTGACGATACTGCTGGGGTGAGACAAGAGGCCGCTGTAATCTCACTTGCTTTAGGTAATTTGTTTAAGGTTATTTGCACCAAGGTGTCACAATTAATGAGGAGATAAAGTATTCATCGATGTTTTCATGTGACACACAGGCGGCTCACTGCGGGTTCTGATTCTTGTTATCTCCCCGACAAAAAAGAGCCGTCCAAACAAAGACAGACAAGAGCCACAGCAAGCGAAGTGTGTGTGTGTGTGTGTGTGTGTCAGAGAGTGCAGTGGTTGCTGTGTGTTGTCAGGTGTATTGTGTGAAGACGAGGTGATTCCTCTTCTCTCTTATCTTGTTGTTCTCTTGTCTCTGTCAGCCAGCTGTCTGCAGAGCTGCTCAAACAAACACACAAACACAGGACGCACACACACACACACACACACACACTGTAGGCAGTTCCTTTGTTTCACACTCATTGTGATCTACTCACGCATACACACAAAGTGCACTGCAGGAAGTGAGGTGGTGTGTAGTAGCTATAGAGCACGATGTAAATTATCTTTAATGTCTTCTGTTATTTTTAAGTGTTTTTTCTGCCACCAGGTCAAGACTTAGGGTTCAAGGGCGTCTTATTGAATTGAGTATTAGTCTTGATTATTGAATCCGACACATTAAGACATAAAAAGTACAATTGAGGATAAAAACACAAGAAAGTCCAGGACTTAGTCATTGCACATTATTTCTCATTAGCTTCTTGATTCTTGATCCTGATTCAGCACTATGATGGGCTTGAATCATTCATGTGATATTTATGAAAGGTTAACAGGAAGATTCAGCTACTCATGACTACTTAGCGACTCATGATTTGAAAAATCACACCACCGAAGAAGACTCACTATTCTGCTGGTTGGCTTGAAATGCAAAAAATATGCGTTATTACCACGAGGTGAGTGGAGCACTTTGACCCTGACCAAACCCAAACCAGGGACGTATCATGTTTATGGAGGCCATCATGGAGAATTTACCAGAATCTCTCATGATGATGAGGGACAGAGGAATCATTCGCCATCCATTCAAATATAACACAAATATTAACCAAACATCCAGAAAATCTGCAAAAGAGTTTCTATCCACGATCGCTACAGCTAGAAAGGCTTCACCAGCAAAAAGCTTTGTCTCCTCTGGTTTGATGCACGTTACATTTTTCTTGCGTATTTGAGACGTTGAAATGATCTCAACTTTTTAGCAAAAGGTGTCGGGTGCCGTTGCTTTTCCCAATGTCTCAGTTTCCGCTTCACTTGTTAGTACTTTACTTTCATTCATAAGAACTTTTCCATCTCAACTAAAGTTGAAAACTTTTCCTCTTTTTATTTAATAATGTTGAATTTATCAGGTTGAAAATGTGCCCAACAACAGGTCCATGGAGGCACACTTTTATTTAGTATTTTGCTTTATTTGTGTCTGTGTGTCTTTTTCTTGAGTGAATAACGGCACCAGACTTTGCAACACGGACACACACAGTCAGATCGATACACACACACACACACACACACACACACACACACACACACACACACACACACTGAAGAGCTGTCAGGTCTGCAGAGTGCTGATGCCGGCAGACAGCTCGGCGTGAGACGGCTGCAGTGTCTGATATTGAGATATGAGGTCACTGCAGGGTGTGTGCCTTCAGTGAAGAAGGAAAAAGAAATGAACACTCACCTGCACTCCAGCAGACGCTGCATCCACACACAAACAGGAAGCTGAAACGTTTATTTACATGCCACACACACAGTAAGTGATTCAGCACACAGAGCTGACACACTCTCCTGCTCCACGTCAGACAGGATGTGATGCTTGAGATCTCTGGACTGAGAGTTTCTGGATTTCTAGACGACACCACTCTCATGAAACACTGCGTCAACTGCTGCTGTACTCGTGATTTCAGACCGTTGCATGGCAGAAAGCTGAAGCGATATTAACATGCAACCTGCAAGCTGATGTAGTAGAAACCAGGAGAACAAGGTGTTTGTTCCTATTCGGGATGTGTGCGTGGTCGAGTAGCAGCGTTTAGAAAAGCAACGCGTTACAGTAATATATTTCTTTTAGCCGTAATATAACGCGTTACTAATTTTTGAGTGTGACCTTCCGCCACCGGGGGGAAAACAGGACAAGAACATAACAGTCGAGTGTAAACTGTGTCAGGGAGTGAAGCCGAAGGAACTCTCTATGGTGAGACGAAGCACAAGCACCCTGAAGAAACACCTGGAGAGGTTTCACCCTAATATCAAACTGAGAGAGACGACATCAGCAAGCAGAAAAGAAAAAGCAGACGAGAGCACGAGCAAGTTTAATGTCAAGCACCCAAACACGGATTTCTCCGGATCTCAATCTGCCCGGATTGAACCGCTTGAACCCCGAGAAGTGAGGAGGCTTGTTGAAGATCCGACTCTGTCTACAGCAGAATCACCAGCTTTTGATGAGGTAAGATATCATCAGATCAGTTAATGTCGACGCAATAGTTACTAGCCTCTAAACGTTACAAGCCACCTAAACAGCAGATTGCCAGATATAGCCTAACACTGATGGCCCTTTTAAAACCACAGCAGGAGTTTAATACAGTATCTTCTTGTGTTTTCAGCATCATGTGCTACACGACTTGCTCATCCCTGTGTCCAGGGCCGTTCGTTTATTTAAAAAGATCTAGGCTATATGTAGGTTATTTGGCCATTTTGCTGAAAGTAACTAAACAGTAGTGTAATAAGTAATTTATTACCCTACGCAGACAGTGATTTTGTAACGTAATATATTACTTTAAACTGAAGGTAACGAGCAATGTGTGATATATTGCATTTTAAAAGAAACTGTGGAGCAGTCACTTAAACACTGATATCGTCGTCGACTTGCAAATAAATTGTAGTTGGTTGGACTTTCATTATTAAATATTCAAATGACATATTTACATAAATTGCACTGAAATGTTGCGACGTAAAAACAACAACAATGTTACACAGTCACCCTGAACTCTTTGTCATGTTTTGATAATGTGCAGTCTTCATAAAGCCTGATGTGAAGGGCCGGACACTTCAGTGGCATTTAAAGTATGATAGTTATTGAATAATGTGAGAAACTGAACTATGAAGGTGGAAATGTCAGGAGACCCAGCTGTTCGAGGCATTCCTAGTGACCTATGAGATAATAGGAGGTTACACTAAACCACATGAACCAAACCAGAACACTTAGCAGAGCTGCATCTCACTGGACTGGACCGGACTCTACCCGTCTCTAGATTCTGGTAATTACAGATCATACTGCAACACACGGCTTCTCTAATTGTCTTCACAGAATGAGGATTTCTTTTATTGGGTTTTCTGTATTAAACACAAGGTTAGAAAAATAAAGTGATGAACCCACAGAGAATTATTTTTGCCTGGTTAATCTCATTGATTTGTCTGGTTTAGTCTCAGTGTACCCAGCAGCAGCTGGCAGCTTTTTTCATTCAGAACAAGTGCTGATAAACCCACAGTACACTACCGGCTCAGCACCAAGCAGCAGACAGACACAGTTAGAGACCAGTTGGTGAGGAAAGTGGAACATCTAGCAGCTGGGGGACGAAACATTTGACTTACATCGATCAGGTGAAACCGCTCCGAAAACTGAAATCCAAAATCAGCAGCATGTGGTGAAAAGTCAAACCTGACACTCTGATAGACGACGGATTCTTGAGTACGGTAACTTGAATGAGTGTAAGTTGTTTGTGCTCTGTGACAGTGTTCAGTCTGCAGCAGCTGTTTGAGTCCAAGTGAAGACAATCGGCTGTGGAAGCAGAACCTGCTGTCACTTCAGAGCGCTGACGACCATCTGCCTGCCGCCACACAAACAAGCCACTAATTCCCGTCTGTGTTCCTCTGAATGCTTCATACGCAACACTTCCTGTGCAGATTTTTCACATTAAAAGCCTTTCAGCGGCTCGAGCATAATCCGACTCGACCAAATGTCTTTGTCTGTGGTTTTGTCACGGGTTAGGGTTTTAGTTATTTCCTGTCTCTCCTCAAGTGTCTGGTTTGGCTTTACTTCCAGTCTTTGTTTGTTTTCCTGTTCACCTGTGCAGAAACAGAGACCTGTTAGTCAGTCGGTGTGTCTTTAGTCAGTGTGTTTCAATTAAATCATCGTGTTAACACTTGTGTCTGAGGTCTGAAAGAAGTGGGGTTTTTTTTAAACTGCACGCTCAGTTGGTAGTAGCCAAAACTGAAAGCAGCACGGTGTCATCAACAAAGTTTTGAAGAGAATAAAGTTTTGTCCATGCTGTTTCTACACATCACTGCTTCGCTGGTTTTTGGGATGTGCGAGTGTTTTCATCCCAACGCACACACACACACACACACAAAGAGGACATCAAACGGACCTCAGAGGCTGTTGCAGAACACGGCGCACCGTTGAGACGAAACATGTCGTTCAGCCAGAAAATCACTGAAAACTGGTGCGAAACGTTTTCACGCTGAACGCACCTCAGGTGAAGCGCGATGTGACGGGTGGAGAAGGAGGGAAGGAGGGATTGATTGACAACCATGACTTTCCCGAATGAGACTCACACACACACACACACACACACACACACACACACACACACACACATATATATCGTATAGAGCCTGAGACCTGTCAGTGTGTGTTCAACGTTGTGTCTTCAATGTCTGTAGGCACTACAGCAGCTTCACTCGGAGCCTGCCTCTGGCTAATGTAGGAGCGGCTTTACACACACACACACACACACACACACACATTGAATTATCACTTTGGGGACTTTATAGGGACTTACATTTATTTCCTGGCTACTCGACCGAACCAGAACCTGAACCACTGACCAACAAATCAGCTTTTTCCCAACTGGAGTCACTGTTAATTTATCCAACTGTGGACAAAAACTGTCTGAAATGTGTCCCTGACAGTAGCCCTATATCAGACGCTCACAGTTCACGTACCTATGACAGGTACATCTGGCTGCTGCAGTTCAGGCTCGCCGCTTTTAATGACAATGATACAGTGGAGCTGGTGGGTGGAGACATGTAATAGTATGTTGACATCATGTTATTACTGTCATATGCTCCACCGCTGTGGTAAAAATACGTTCAGAGCTACGGTAATACTGCCCTGCTCTCTCCCACACAGTCGGAGGTCTTTAAGTATGAAACTCGTATGTGACTGTATGTGGTATAATTATATGAGTAGTTTGAAGTCTTTTGCGTTATTATCACCATTTCACCTTCTTATTTCTGTTTTATTTATTTGCTTTTTTGTCATGTTTTTACTGAGTAGCATCGCCTCATTAACTTACTTAGCCTGCTATTTGCATCATTGGCTAATCAAGCAGCTCTAACTATAATTTACACCTGTCAAGTTGACGATCACAGATAAACTCTTCTCCTAGAGGCTGAATTCAGGTCATGAAAGCCCTAAAAACAAGTGTATTGTGGCTAATACGAATTCCAGAAGGATTGTAAACTAACTGATATATAAAACCTTTAAGAAGGTTTTCAAAGAGTATCTTTAAAATGTGTATAACACAGAAATCAGACATAACATAATGTCATATGCAGATGACAAGCGACTACATGTAGGAACAACCGGTGCTTGTTATCTCGTCTTTCTCTGTCAGTCTATATCTGGAAGCTTTGCCGTTTCATTCTCTGCTTCATCATTAAATTTTCACTCCTGAAAGCAGCTTCTCTCACTTATCTGTTGTCTTGAAGCGTCACTTGCTAGCTCTTATGTTGATTTTGTGCCACAGAAGAAGGTATGTCCATAATTCACATCGACCAGAATTCTGCTGACACACTTTGCACATTGTCGTCAGTTGTATCTGCAACTGTTTTATGGTATTGTGTTGTTATTTATTTGGCAAATGACATCAAGAATAGGACACCTTCCAGCAGATTACTTGGCTCTATGAAAACGTATTGCTTACCGTTAAAGCTCAGTAGTCGTGTGTGTTCTGCAGACTTATTTCTCAAGTTTTAAGTCTAAGTTTTGAATGCGACACTGAGGAGAAAGGCCCCTCAGCAGGCCTCAGTCCAGCCACATCACCTGCATCTGACTGTGTCTCGTACACATTACAGAGCTGCAGGGCTCCAGTTTGTGAAAAATCGGATGCTTTTTGTTCTCGACAGCTGGAGTTTGAAATAAAACATCTTTGTTCTCATTCATTGCTTCTGTAGCTTTTCGGCAAATTCACCGCCTCTCTAACCTGCACTGATACGAACTGCTGATGAACATTGAGGCAGCATCCCAAGTGCATCGCTGATTGTTAACAAAAGGATCATTTAGAAAACGGACAGCGACTCTTCCTTTAGCCCACAGCTCCCATTCAAACACAAGCTCCTCTCTGGACATTGGACCTTGCGATGATGTTTGGTCCTTTCTGGGCACCACAGTTAATAGAAACACCAACCTTTTAATGCAATGAATGAACAAAAGTTTCAAAGGCAGTAAGGAAAGACTGCATCGCCTTCAGCTGGATGGAGAGAAAATCGATGTGGAAAGCAGTGTAGGCAGCGAGGAGCACAACTGTGATGGCAGAATAATGTGGGTCATAATTGCTGGATAGGAGCACTTTGCAGAACAGCGCTGAAGATGTTCGCTAAAGGGTGAAGTGAAGCGCTTTATGCTGCAAAAGAGACTAAAAATATAACTCAGCAGTGTGTAGCAGCACGGCCGCCTGTCATCGCTTTTTGTAACGTTAGAGAGCGATGATATGACCAAAAGAAAGAACACAAAAAGCTTCTCTGTGTGTGTGAGCCCCCTCAGCACACAGGCAGCCCTCACCTAAGATGACAGCTCCACAAAACGGGGGATAACGAGCAATTAGAGTCGTCTCTGTTCGTCCAATCAGATCCAAATTAGCATGAAACACGATTACCAGCTAAAAACTGCAGATAAGGCCCCCGATGAGTCAAAGGAGAAGATGATTCACTGGCGTATAACGGTTCACATAAATGAATCTTTTAAAGAGAGCGAATGGTAGTCAGAGCAGATCGCAGAGGCTTCCGGCAAGACGTTTATTTGCAGCGATGATTTACACAGCTGGATTCAGGGCTGAAGACAGAATGTGTTTGGTTTATCTGCTCAGCAGTGAGATCAGATTATGTTCAGAGTTTTTGGGATCAAGGATCAAGTGCTGCGTACAAACATGGAGGCTCAAAACCTGCATTTCTAAGCATGGCCTCCACAGTGAGAGTGATGTGCTGTATTACCACGAGACTCATCGTGTTCTGACACACGTCTGTGTCACTTTCTACACTCGTATCAGACACACCCTTAATCGCTGCTCTGACTCACACATTCATCTTTTCACGTCAATGAACTCGCAAAGGCTATTTTTATACTGTATAACACTGATGTCACACACACCAACATTAATATAACTAAAATCATTTATACGCTGTCAGTTGTTGTCTCACTACTGGTAACTAAATTTGACAGTATTTTTCTTTTTCAGTCAGTGTTTTATGTATTTCTGACATTATTTGATGGTTATTCAGAAATCATGAAGCACATAAATGAATGAATCAACCAGATAATGACATTCACAACTTTAACATCTAAGTGCCTTCATTAGTTTGACATTTTTGCTTTTTCATCTGTGTTAAAGAGTGTTGGAGTTATTTGTTTGTTGTTAGTTATGGTTTGTTATTTTTCCTAATAACAATCAGTATTTATTTTTGTGTGATTATTGCAGATGTTTTCTTTATTTAGATCAGAGTTTGATGCATTTTCTGTTGCTAGTTATTTGTTTAGTCTATTTATTTCCTTCTATAGCATGTTCAGTTTTTTGTTTTGTTTTTTGTTTTATTTAGGAATTTGGGTAACACTGTGGGCACCCGAGGTTATATAGGCAGAAGGTGGGTGTAGGACCATGATGCACCTGGGTGGGCCTATGTTTTTTTTTTACCTGAGCAAGAGAGAGATGCAGGATCCCTTTGTTCTTTGTTTGTTTGCTTGTTTTTGAAAAACAAATCATGAAAACCAAAGGAACGTTGAACGGACACTGACTTTCTTTTGCCTGCGCTCATTACAAGCCCACGGTGCAGCGGTGGCTCTTTGATTTTTATCATGAAGTTTGAATTAAAGTTTGATTCAAAGTTTGATTTAGATTATCCGACAAATGGCCACTACAAAGAGAACATGATCTTGTTTGTAACTTAAAGTAACTATCTGAAAGATTGTGTTTTGTTCTCCTTAGCGGCACCTGTGGTGATAAGCGCTAACTGCATGTGTGTTTATTAGGCATCACTTTCCAGATGTCTGTTTCAACTTCTGACTGGAGAGAAGGTTTAAACCCTCGGACCGGCTGGAAATCTGAGGACAGAGATGAAATGAATAGTTTTGTTACTGTGCAGAACGAACAGGATTGTGGATTCAGGAGACGTCCTGTCTCTGTCTATGAGCTCTTGATGTCCTGGTCTCTTTTCTAGTGCAGAGATGGGGGAATTTAATTTGCTGTCATACTTTTTGGTTCGGTCCTAAATCTGATTTCAGACATGAGTAAACTTCAGAATCTGAGGCTCGGCTTCCTTAAACCAACTTGATGAAGTGAATCCCAGCGGCTCTGACGCCGGCGGTGGACAGCTGGCCTGCGCTGGAAACTCAACTGGTTTCATGTAAACAACAAGCACGATCGATAAGTTCAGCTCAGCTAAAAAAATAACTCAAAAACGTAGAAATGGAGGCGTCCACTCAGAACCAGGAGGGTTTACATGTGTATGAAAATAGCATGCTAGCTTCAGCTGGTGTTAGCATTATTAACAATGAGCATATTCCCATTCAAATGTCTCACTTGTGTTAAAAGATTTTCTCTCCTGTTCAACCTGTCTGCTCTGAGTTTAGCTTTCCGTCGTATCAGAACACATCTTTACCCTCCAGTGCGACACACATCGCTATATGATGTGTGTCATTGTACGCCTCTGGCACACACACACACACACACACACACACACACACACACACACACACACACAGGACGTGCTGCGGCACAACACATCAGCAGGTGATGTTCAGAATACAAAGCGAGAGTGAAGCTCTGCCCTGGATTCAGGAGCCTTTTGTGTTTTATTTCACTTGATTTGTCACCTGAAGAGGCGACCTCTCCGGCGAAGCTCCTCAGTCGGTGTCATTTCTAATATTATCTGTAGAAAGCAGAAGTCTGGGCTGCTGACGTCCAAATATTGTTAAAGCTTAGCCGAGGATTGTCCTTTAGCCTTCGTGACAGTGACGTGACTACAGAAAAAAAAAAAGAGAAGCAGAATACAACCTGCCAAACATGTCGAAGTGTTTCTGCTCTACAGTCTTTGTTTAGGAGATCATCTATAGTGTTGAATCTTGGTATGCATGTGCAGTTTGTTGAAAGATATCATGTTTGATTTGTCCTGCTGTGTTTCGTCAGGTACAGTCACAGACGTGCTATCACCTGACAGGAGGAGAATAAAGGTACAATGCTGGGACGGTCTGAATAAAATGCTGATGTCCTGGGAGCATCAGAGCTGGAAAAATGGGACATGGGGTTTTATTGTGTCTCACGTATCACGCCTCCACAATGCTGCTGTGTGGGTTTTACATAGAAAATAAAGAGCAACACACACTGAAGGAATATGACGCGTCGTAACACCCACACACATTGTTTTCTATGTGCCGATGTCTTGACGCAGGCTAGCTCCCCGGAAATAATCCCAGCTCCTCTACCCCGACTGCGTCTCCTCTTTCAGAAATGTAAAATAAAAAAAAATGACTTCTGTTTGTGTGACGATGTTTGTGTGTGCGTCAAATGACGTGAGGCTGCACTAAAGAATCAGTCCAAACAGATCAATCCAGCGTTATCTGATCCGTATGACATTGTTGTACAGTCTTTTCTTCGATTCTTAAAGGGCAACTCCACCAATTTGAAGTGTGTTTACAGGTCTTGGGGAGTGCAGCTGGCATATGTGGGGGGAAAAGAAGAAGAAGCTGCATGTTATCTGATAACGATGTCTCAGTGGCTAAGTTGCATTGTGGGTAATGTAGGCGGCAGGAAGATGAGTAGGTGGAATAGAAAAGTTTCTGATCATTAGTTTTTAACTGTCCATAATGAGTCCAGCAGCGTTAAAGGAGTCCAGCGACCAGTGGAGTCCCATTTCCCAAGTTAGCAGCGCTCACTTGAAGAACTCAGACGGAGGCAGAGCGAGGAGGGCGGACGGGGTGAGAGAGGAGGAGAGAGGAGAGGGACTGCAAGGGGGAGATAAGGAGGAAGTGAAAGAGACAGGCATGAAGCGAGGTGGCAGAGAAGGAGAGGAAGAGAGGAGAGACTTGTCTTGTTAAGCACTTCACGCTGTTTTCTCAGAGTTTGACAACAACTGTTCCACCATCTGCACACTTGATTCCCTCTCTGCTCCCCCATCGTCTTCTTCTTCTTCTTCTTCATTTGTTTCTCCATCGCTCCGCCTCATCCCACCTCCCCCTCCGCCTCCTCTTGTTGTTTTTATCTCTCCTCTCACCTAATTTCCCTTCTTATCCCTCTTTCAAATCCCACTTGGGATGTATTTGTGGGTGTGCATATTTTAAAGTTTGTTAAAGTGTTTGTACTTGTAATCTTGTTTTTTTTCCCTCTACATTGCTCTGAAGTACACACTCCTTGTCTTTTTTTGCCCTCGTCATCTCTTTCTGTTATTTAAATGTTAGAGTCGGTGGAGATGATGAAGAAAGATGGATGAAGCCACCTGCTTGTGTTGGCGTGAGTCAGTCATTCCCTCACTGCATTGATAAACACAATACACCCCTGAGAGCACACACACACTGCTGCTGTTTCACTCACCTACCAGCTCAAAATGTAAGTCGATCCCAGTATTTATAGCGGGGGACATTTGGTATTCACTCTCTGCATTCACATATAACCCAACAGTGCAGGTTATTAAACTTTTCTCAGCCCAGGAGCCCCGACTGTGTGCATTTTATCCTCGTCTTCCTCTGGGATGTGAGCTCATTAAAACACTCCTCTTTAGCCAAGAACCGAAATGAGGAAGGGACCAAGACTCATTTTAGCCCTCGACACCCAGGAGAGCAAAAGAAAAAAAAGAAAAAATAAATCAGCTGGACTGGAGGTGAATACACAAGAGTTTGTAGAGTTTCAGGTGATCAGCATGTTTGTCAAGTCCTCAGAAAA
Source organism: Pagrus pagrus (assembly GCF_965226575.1). Classification (NCBI taxonomy): domain Eukaryota; kingdom Metazoa; phylum Chordata; class Actinopteri; order Spariformes; family Sparidae; genus Pagrus; species Pagrus pagrus. The sequence continues at coordinate 2,291,492 of NC_140188.1, read as the reverse complement.
GAGATGAGAACTTTGATCAGAAAATTGATCGGTTGGTACATGATTTACAAAATGACTGTATATGTCCGGTCCCAGAAAAGTTTGGATGCTAAATGTGAATAAAATAAAGAATGCTTCATTTATAACTGACCTGCATCCCGAGCTTATGTAGGAATATGCTGTATACATGACATGACCAGGTGTTCTCGGGGTCCTATGTGTCTTTTTTTTCCTGAATATTTTTCTTCGATTTTTTTAAATACGACAAATCCCAACAGTCAGATATAAAACACTCTCTGCATGCTGCAGACATCTACAAAATAAAATAACAGGTGGGAAAATGGTACACGATGATTGAAATGTAGCTCCAAATTTGCGCTCAGCTTTACACAGAGTTTTAACATCTTCCAGTTAATTGTTCTGTTTTAATGGGCCCACATTTATTCATGTTTTGGGTCACAGTCAGCACCCTCGTGATATCTGTGTCCAGCAGCAGCAGCTGTTTTTAGCAAAAACAACTCTGAAGGGACAATGTTTGGGTGCATAGCGGGTTTATCAGAGTACTGGAGTCCGAAAAAAAGATGAAAAAGTGTAAACTGTATCACTGGAAGGATAATATCCAATGAATAATAAGCAACTGTTTGCTAATATGTTAGCCATATGCAGCCTGTTCCACTTCCCCAAGGTAGAAAAAATCAATTAATTCCGCTTCACTGTCTGAGAAAGATTGCCTCGGTCATTTCTGTGACTGTTGGTGAGAAACAAATTTCCTTTTGTTATGTGTGTTTTGTAGTTTACCTGTATTTGATCTCACCTTCTCCCTCCGGACACACGCTAGCACAAGCTGTGTGTGTCGTGTGTGTGTGTGTGTGTGTGTTGTTTGTGCCTCTTTCGACGTGGCGTCGCTTCAAAGCCAGAGGAAGGAAGTCGGGTGTTGGGACTGGCTGGTTGGTGCCTGCAGGAGATCAGCAGATCAAAGTCCGTCCTGTCCGGCGGCTGCAGGCGGGGAGGGAGGACGGACACTCGTGTCCTGGTGTCTTCTCCCACCAGGAGGACACAGCAGGACGACCCAACACAGAGGGAGCTGCACATTCTCACTTACATGCAGCTGGTCGGCGCTGTGGGCGGTCTCCTGTATTCAGCATCGCTGGCTCGCTCACACAGCGTGCTGCTGTGTTTAAAATGTGTGCAGAACATGTCAAATCATAAACGCTGTTCTGAAGTTGAGAGAGTTATTTTGGAGGTTAATTAACAAGAAGTTACTGTAATTTTACTGCAAGATTTGACCTTTTCTCTTTGTGAGTTGCATTGTGGTGATACCACACTTAAAACAACAGTTTGCTGCATGGGCATTTACATCTGTTTGTTTCCTATATGAATTTACATTACATTTTTAAGAATTTCACCAGTGCCTTTCTAAATACAATTTGCTGTCATGGCTCAATGGGTCAAAAAGTTTCAGCACATCCTCGAACCTGAACGACTCAGTGGGTCGATTGTCACTGACTCCAAAAATGACATAGATCATAACTGTTGGAACGTATCAGTGACAGATGTTTCAGACCTTCATCATACAGTTTCAGTTTGGTTAGTTTAGGAAGACCTGTAACTAAGTCAGCAGGTTAATTTAACTCAGTGTTCACTTTTGCTTTCATACATCAGTCTCCAGGGTGAGAGCCTCATGCTTGTTTGACCCGACTTTTAACTTCGCACACTACTTCGGCTGTCTCCATCCTTTGCTGCTGTAATAATTACTATGGCCACTAGAGGTCACAGACTAACAAAAAACGTCGTAATGAACAGTTTTCACAGTCGACCTACACGAACATTGTACTGTACTTACATGTACGGTAGCCCTTTCTAGTATAACCCTGCATATCTGCTGTCAGTGATTACAAAGAAGGCTTCTACACACAGACATGAGCAGACTCCTGGTGTTTCCTCTGGTGATACTCTGCCAGCTCCACTACTTGCAAGTGTCAGGGACACAGTTGGAGACCATCAGTCTGGTCTCCAACTGTGAAACACATGAACATATGTATTGAGGCCACTTCTTGTCTGACTTTTATGGTGATCCATCTGGAATTACTGCCCTGCGCCATTGTCCAAAAAAATAGTGGGACTACGTTTCAAAAATCCTACAGCAAACAATGAAAAAAATGATTTGGTTCACTGACTTTAAATGTGAAACTACAGTATGATAAAAAAAAATATCCATATAATGTGCTGCATTTCTGTGAGGTATGAACGGTTCAGCAGTCAGTAGAGAAGCCTGAGACGAGCTCAGTGGGTGTCTGCAGAGCCAATTTGTTACCGCCTTCCCTTAAACACACACACACACCGACTTACACACATATATGCACACATATGGTTACATACAAACTTAACACACACACGCACACACACACACACACACGTACAAACTCCCTACAGCTTCAATTTGTTCTTATTTGTGCTCGGAGATGAGAAGGCGGGCAGAGCGATACGGATGGATGGACAGCAGCGTGGACAGAGAGCGAAAGAAAGAATGAAGGGAGGAAAGAAACAGGGTTGACGGTTAAGTGTATACATTATTCATGCGGGAATAAATGCTTCGTTCGTAACCGTGGTGACATCACCATCCATCAGACCGCCTGCCCTCCTCCTTCTCCTTGTCCTCCTCCTCCTCTCATTACTGGCACTGGGAAAGCTATGCATCAGTGTGTGTGTAATTTTCCTTTTTTTGTTTTTTCTCACTTCTTCTGTCTTTCAATCACTGTCCTTCTGTCTTCCCTCCATCAACGTAATCATTCATCCGGCTCTTTTTTTTTTGGCACTTCATTCCTGTTTTTTGGTTAAAAATAAGGTGACCGACCACCTTCTCTAGTCTATTCTGAAGTCAACCATTTTTGTCAATCAGTTTTTCTTTCTTTCAGACTTTAAAAAGGCTTTCCTCCTTGTAGAGGTAATCGGTCGCACTAGTCATTATACATGTCATTATACGCCGACGACACACTCTTCATACTTTTATGTCCGTCCATCCGTTTCTCCGTATTGTTGGCAGCCCGACATCGTTTCAGTAATCATACTGTGATCACATTTCCACATTTATTTAGACTGCTATCATTTTTTTCCCCATCTTTTTATAATCACCTGCTTTCATTTTTTTCCAGGAAATAATCATTCTTCCAATTTTGAATATGATGACCACTTTTCTTCTGTCTAATCACCCTCGTGGTAACCAGCTGTCATTCCACTTATTAAACGCTCCTCCATCTGTCTGTCATCACTCTAACGGTCGACCACTTTTCAGTGTTTTTTGTTTCCGCCTCATTTCCCCACTTTTCGTTTCTCCCCTCCATTAAGGCAGCCTGGCATCATTCCAGTTATTATATAGAGATCAAGTCGTCTGTAGCACTCCTCCATCCTTCCATCCATTCCTCCACATACTGTAACTCCATCTGTTTTCCACCGCCAAGCCCTTGTAATTCTGATTAAAGATACTCCATCTTGGAACACATAATTTTGTTTTCTCGTCACACAGCTTCCTTCCTCCCATATGGCTCTCTCTCCAGCCATTGTTCATCTCTCTGTCTCATCCATCCATCCATCATTCCACCTCATCCATTCGACTCTGATTATCAAGATTTTTTTTTCTTGAGTCTACTCCATCACTGCTCTCCTCATCATAATTGATCATCTCTCAATAACACTCGCCATCTCCTTCCCTCCTTCCCCTCCATCTCTCTGGCCTTACATCTTTCCTCCAATACTCACACTCATATTGCTTCACATTGGATGAATGGCCGCAGCAGCGACCCAGCGTCCTCGCCCACTCGCTGTGAAGGGACTGGCCTTTAATGAATGTTTCATGGCTGTGACGTGGTCCAGCTCCACTTTATGGGTCTATTTTTTTCTCCTCTGGCTATTTCACAGCGTAATGTTGCACCGGCGTTGTATTGGCAGCAATATTTTCTCTGTATAGATCTCACATTTGGTGGTGCAGTATGTTTGAAGCATTGATTTTCCTTCCCGAACCTTCCTACACGTCTCTTTGTAGAGGATGGAGTGTTTTGCCTCGGGTTGTGTGGTTGGCGATGGATCAGCTTTAAGAAGCACCTGGTTCTTTTTCTCTAAATATCTGTTCTCCTAGTGGATTATCCATATCTCGCCCAGTAAGTACTACAGTTTGTTATGTAGTGTTAGAATAAATGTGCCTCAAACAGTCAACAGGAAAACATTGATTGCAGAGGATAACTCCTGCTGCAGGTGTAAAAAACATAACGCCTGCAGGCCGTGGCTTTTTCCATCCCTAAAAGCCGACCTTCCTTCCAAGTCCAAGCTTATGCATCCTCACATCATTCACCCCTTACTACCTCCTTACTCCTTTACCGTGGCCATGAGCCATGTGACAGATGAAAGGATGAAACCGCGAAATGTAGAAAAAGGCCGGCTTCATCTCTGCTTCTGGCCTCTGCAGGTACCGAGCCTTCACAGAAGGTCCTTGTGTCCTTGATGTGGTCTCAGTAGTTATGGTGGACATACCAAGATCTAAAGAATGATAAAGCTCGGCAGTTAAAGGCCAGCCTAATGAGCTCGGCACAGCCTGTTCATTTAAGTCTGTTTTAAAAGCGGATTTTGTTCAAAGCCAACCATGTATACCTAAAACAGGTGCACTTCAGATGATGTGATGAAAGATTTGGCAGCCATCAGTAGAGTTGGGGTTTAATTATCAAATGCAAATTTGGTATCAAATCTGCTTAAGAATCAAAATCCCTTGTTGTATGTAAAACCCTTTATTGAATACAGCAACAAAATTAAAAAAAGTTGGAAGAAATAATAATCAAGATCCAACAAAAATCAAAGAACTAGCTCTTTTTCCAGATATTTTTACTTCATTCAATAACCTCAATAAGTTGTACATTGTATTTGATTTGATGAAACTCAAGTTCTTTATAAATAACTACATTTTATAAGGAATTGAAAATAGACAAACCCTGACAATAACCAAAAGAGAGGGTTCATAAAACAATCTCAAAGAGAAGCAGTGATGTTACAGAGCTTTTAACGAGCATAAGAGAAGGTATCTCACATTTATCAGTCTAGTCGTCCGGCAGTAAATGACATCATGTTCATATTATATGCAGTACGTTTATGACCTGAGGGGACGGTGATGGAGTTACGCTGCATTTCAGCATTTGTAAGTGTGACACCATCGGACATTTTTAAAGGAGCCCGTGGGAAATCTCCTGCTGTGCTTGAGGCGACCAAAACATATATTTTAAGCTGATACATGATGTTTTCCTAACCTTAACCAAGTGCCTAAACCTAACCGGACCTGAGCACACCGCTGCCACATGAAAATTGCCAACATTTATTTTGATTTTATTTAGTTGATATAGTTGATGGTTGGTATTTATACCCAGAGGAAGTTAAAGGTGGCATCTTGTAGAAACTGAGATTTACATGTCTTTCAGAAATGAGAACAAATGAGCCACCAGGACCTCCATGGTTGGTGCTCAAACACTACCACAGCTGATGGGGGAAACATGGAGGGTGGTGCTTGCTCAGACCTGTGAGAATAAGAGCAGACTGGGCTTTTTTACAGAAAAAGAGACGAGAGCTAAAACAGAGCAGAAGAAAAATACAGAGATGCTGCAGCAATAGTCTGAAAATGAGCATAATATGCGACCTTGAAGAGTTTGAAGTTGATGCAGCATTTCTTTAAATGGTGGGAGGAAACAAGTTTACACACAGGCTTTACACAAATACAGAAGGGTCCCCGCCGGCTGGTAGACTTGAACCCACGACCTCGTTACTGCGAGGGCGACGGAGCTAAACACTTCAAGATAGACTCCAGTTTGAAACAATGGTTATCCTGAAGGTTTGTTTACCACTTTCCTTGCCTGAGTGTCTGACTGCCTGTGAAGCAATTACTTTAGCAAATACAATGTTATCATAATTAATTAAACCAACCAACTGTAGTTTTCTTCTCACAATACATTACTTTTGTAGCTGTATCATTTGCTGTTGACAAAGAGGTCTTCACAGGGTGCAGCGGTGTGTCTTCCCCTCAGGTTTAATCAGATTAATAACCACAGTGTGATTACTGCTTCCTCTCTCAAAATGTGAGACTCTTGCACAAATCAGCAATAAAAATGTAGCGAGCTAGCTAGTTGGCTACCTGCGATATAGGCAAACTAGTAGTGTTGGTTTTTGTAGAGAGTTCTCATGACCCTCGGTTGGATGTGTGCCTCTGAAGAAGCTCTGCTGTGAGGGCCATGTAGCCCAAACACTTCATCCTCCCACTCTATCCCAACAAGAATCAGGACACCCTACATCTAGGTGTGAACATGCAACATGAAGGGGTAGGGCTAAGTAGCTGGGGTGAAGAGTGTATAGGGATTGGACCTCAGTCTCAGCCTTTGTCGGAGGACAAAAAGACAAAAGTAGAAAAGAAGGCAACAAGAACCTTCAGCCCTGCACCTGTAAGCCTCCAGGTGTGCTTTGAGTCCCACACGCTCTGGTTAGATTTAATACCGCTGCTAAGTTCTCTGCATGTCCTCCAAGTCCCTGACATTCATCCAACAGTAGATTCTCTTCTCTCGGCTCTTATGAGCTTAAATGACCTTTCCGTCAGGGTAAGCTCGCAGCTTCACCTCATCCTCCATCAGAGGCTGAAAACTAATCTAGTGAAGCAGGACCTTCACCCTGCCCAACCACATTACATCTCCCCTATAGTTCTGTAATTGCTCTCTCCTCAGAAGAGCCATTTCTGTCTTTCCTGCTGCAGCTGTATTTTCCCTGACACTTTTCTCTTGCATAATCACTCTATAATCGCAGGGACATCATTAAGGCCATTGTGCTTTGACATTTTTACTCCTGTACATGACTTACAGTGTTCCAACTTTCTGCAAAGCCTACATGCATACCTCATTTCCATCCCACTCACCTATTGTATAGCTGTCCATGAATAAGTAGCTAACAATGAATGTGCTGCACAGACATAAATCTCCACATGTAATGTAAAGCAAAGAGGTGTTCATGCTGAAAATCTCCCATCATGCATCTGACCTACATGTGCTACATGATGTACAATTCTTTCAAATGTAATCCAAAACGTAATTCTCTTTTTGGCTGCAGTGGCAGGAAATGTTGCTGCTCTATCATATTTTTCCCTGTTGAGAGCTGATTTGAATGAAGCTCCCTCATTTCTGTTTGACATGAAGACATGGGCACATTTACAGTGTTTAAAATACATAACACTGAGTTTAAATGAATAAAATGTGTAATTTAAACATTAAAACATACATTATTTAAACTCCAGATGCTTTGTGCATTTTATTTGATTTGATTGTACTTAACATTGGTTACATCATTTACATACATTCACTTACTTATGTTACATAAATTCAAAAAACATCTTTCTTGACTCTTGGTCACAAACCCTGTGGAGGGAAAGTCCCGTGAATTTCCGAGAATAGACTTAAATTAAAAAGACGAATAGATATAAAATATTTCTGGAATGCATTGAAGGCTAACGCTAAATGTCATATCATCGTACGACACCTTATGTGCTGCATTCATATCAGAACTGAGTTTCATGCAACACAGATGTATTTATTTCTCGTATGTGTAGAAGCGTAATGGAGAGAACTCGTCTCACACGCTGCCTCTGTTCATCTAACTTTCCATCATACTGGAAAAAAAACATTACGCTTAATGCAAATGTTATATAGGCAGCGCTGGCACAGGAGTGGAGAGGACATTAACATGATATCGAAAGAGCTTCGATGTCTCAACACTGAGCAGAAAGAGGGTCATTGATTCATTCAGAGGAGGCTCCGTACATGAAGAAACTACAGCTCGCTCTCACTGCAGCCTACTGAGGTGTGTGTGTGTGTGTGTGTGTGTGTGTGTGTGTGTGTGTGTGTGTGTGTGTGTGTGTGTGTGTGTGTGTGTGTGTGTGTGTGTGTGTGTGTGTGTGTGTGTGTGTCAGGATGAAGGGCAGCCCTGTGGGATGCTTCTTGCTGTTCAGTTTAACAAGGTGGCACTGGAGCTGAAAAATCTCATGCATCCTAAAAAGCATTTTCCCCACAGATGGTCATTAGAGACAGCGGTCCATCACACAGGTCCACATACCTCTGATACCGTTTGTTTGTAATTTATTTCTTCAAGCTTTTTTTTTTTTTCGATTCTTTGAATAAATGTTTTACAATAGTCGACCCTCTCTGTTAGTTATACTGTCATTTCCAGCATGCAGGAGTACAGAGCACTGATTTATAAGGCGGTAACCATGTGGTGAACTTCCTACATCACGTCAAATAACATAAAGTCACATAAGTTCACGTTACATCATAAATGAATCAACGTAATGTCACATGACCTCACATACTGCCGTGTGAGGAGCATAGCAAAGTTACGTCAAGTAACATGACACCATGATATAACTTAAAGTAACATTACAGTTCAGTTTGTGGCAACAAAAAGTACATATTTTTGTTTGTGGTGTTGTTTTTGTGTTCTCGTGCTCCTCCCCAGTCTGCTCTCCCTCCACACCTGTCCTGCATGTCTCATTAGCCCTCCCCCTGGTGTTTTCCACTCACTCCACCTGCTTCTCATCTCCTCGTTAGTTTAATTTGTATTGAAGTCCGGTCTGTAATTCAGCCTTTGTAGAGTCATCTGTTTTGCTGCCGTGATCCCAAATAAATCCTTCCCGCCTGCTGTCCTCCTGCGTTTGGGTCCACCTTCTCTGCTCTCGTCATGACAACATTTATTCTGGCGCTTAGTGATTATGTCTTTTGTAAAACACATTATAGGGGACATTAAACAGGTGACATGCTATAAACAAGTCCAGCTAGAAAATAACAGCATCAGGCAACACTGTAAATGCACCCAGTGGCTCTTTAAAAAAGTAAAATTACACATAATTTGTAGAAAATCAAATTAAACTAAAAGTGAACTGACATGACACAGCTGTGGTTTTTGTTCAAAGACATCTGTACACCTTCACAAACAGCAGCAGCAGGTTGGATGAGGGACGGATGTTCAGGGACATGAGACAAAAACAGAAATGTTTTGTTTGGACAAAGAGAGAAACGGGTTCAGTTCAAGGTCTGAAGCACCGTGATTGAGTTTGATTTCCAGTGCTTTAATAGTGTCCCTGCTCAAATGTCTTGTAAAACCCATTAATTCTAACAACGTTCTGGTTAATATCCCACATGGAAATATTCCATTAAGCGCTGATTATGACTCGAGTTACATGTTTAATGTCTGCCATATATTTAAGTCGTGATTTTTTGAAACTCCAGCTATCACATCGCTTTAATGGGATTTCACATTATTTAAAATGATTATATCATCATTTGTTTAAAGAGACTGGACAGAGAGGAGAGAAGAGCGCTGACAACGGAAGACAGAGGTAAAAAAAAAGAAGATTAGAGAGAATTCAAACTGAAGAAGAAGGCAAATAATAAAGACAACGTGATGAAGGCAGACAGGGAAGAAAAGGAGGAGAGACATGGAAAGAGTTTGGATGGAGAGGAGCGAGAGGAGCGGTGACAATATACATGGAGGGAGAAGGAGAAAGGAGGAGAGAGAAGAAGAAGAGAGCTACAGTGATTAAAGCAGGAGGAGGGGAGGAGAGGAGAGGAGAGGAGAGGAGGAGAGGAGAGGAGAGGAGAGGAGAGGAGAGGAGGAGAGGAGAGGAGAGGAGGAGAGGAGAGGAGAGGAGGAGAGGAGAGGAGAGGAGGAGAGGAGAGGAGAGGAGGAGAGGAGAGGAGAGGAGAGGAGAGGGAGGCTGCTCTCATGCATTTCATCTTTTTTTCATTAGTTTCAAAAAGGTGTAGGGTGTGAGAAGAGGCAAGGTAGGGTGTATGAAGTGGTGTGTGTGTGTGTGTGTGTGTGTGTGTGTGTGTGTGTGTGTGTGTGTGTGTGTGTGTGTGTGTGTGTGTGTGTGTGTGTGTGTGTGTGTGTGTGTGTGTGTGTGTGTGTGTGTGTGTGTGTGTGTGTGTGTGTGTGTGTGTGTGTGTTGTTCTGAGTAGGATGGATATTGCCAGGAGAGGTAATGAGGACTGAGAGGAGATGAAGTGTGTGTTTGTCTTGTTTGGAGAAAGATGAGAGGATGTGGAGTGTAGGGAGAGGTGTGTGTGTGTGTGTGTTGTGATGAACACGAGGATAAAAGTGAGGGTGTGTGTCATGTGTTCTTGTTGTGCGGTGGTGGGCGACACGCTAGCATCCTGATGGAGAGAGTCTGTTGTTATATGTATGGAAATGTGACCCCAGTGTCGTGCGTGTGTGTGTGTTTATGTGTGTGTAGGTTTGTGTTTGTGTCTGACTCATCTTAAAGTTTTGCAGCTTTTCCCTCCTTAACTTCAAAAATGCATACTTGACTTTTTTTTGCTGACCATATTTAAATAGTCTTCAGTTCCACAGTTTGACACTAAGCAGGCTGTTTTCACATTCATTGATCCGAGTGTACATCGAGAATCTGGTTTAAGATGAGGAGGAGCCAAGAGTGTGATTTGCAGTTAAACTTGTGAAATGAAAAACGTTTGTATCTTTTATATATTCTGGATTTAACAAGATGATTGGACATTTTTGTGTGAAAACCATTAAAGTAGAGTGTTGTGTGTCTGTACATGTGTTTTAAATGTTCATACAGTGCAGAAATGCATGGAAACCCATGGCTGTCTGAAACAAAACAAAAAATGACTGTCTGGTATTTAAGAATGGAGATTTCCAGGTGGTCAGATTTATGGAAGTTCAGCCAGAATGGACATCAGGCATAGTGAGAATACTGGAAATGGTAAAACACTGGTCCTGTGTCATGTCTCATGTCTGCATGTTCAGACTTGACTATTTATTTGGTGTAAAACACGTCTCGCGTCCACCGCAGCAGTTTCATTTCCACTGTGGCACCTGCCGCTTTCCCCTCACGCGGTATCTTCGTCTCACATCTCAAAGTTTGAAAGCCTCCAATGTAAAGTTTCCATGGTGTGTAAGAAATGTACTAAAGAAAGCAGAATCACTGGAATAATCCTCTCCAGGCTGCCCTCGCCTTTTATGGCGAGTGTATACTGCTTGTCTGAGCATCTTCCTCTGCTCATTATTCCCTCTCTCTGCCTCCGTCTCCGTCTCAGACACTACGGTCCCATATTTGCTTACGCTGGCTGTTTTTCTTGTCAAGAGTTAGAAGTTTACAATGTATAAAGTTTATTATTAGATTAACTCAAAGAGCTTTTCCTCCAGCGTGGTCATTGTTACAGAAAGCGTGTTACTTTTAAACTCCTTACTATATGTCACTGCAGCTTAGAAATCTAATTTCTGTACTTTGTCCTACTTTGGCGGTGCATTTGTCTCCCGCTCTGGTGACTTAAAAAAAACTTTTTTCAAGTGAGTGCTTTTAAATTGTTGGCACATATGCTTGGTTTCTGTTATAGAGAGTAATTTGCCAGAAGGTTTATTACAGTAGCGACTGCAGTACACACTCTTTTCTCTCCCCCCCTGAGTGCTGAAGTGCCTCTTGAATAAAACCTTTTTTTAAACCAGAACACAGACCTCTCCGATCACTCCGGGTTAGTTTTTTAAGCTTTATTTATTCAGGAGGTCTTAATTAATCAACATTTCTTTAACAAAAACAGAACATGTGGACAAGGTAACAGGAAGATGAGTCAGTCACAAAGAACAAGTTGAATCTGTTCACACAAACAGATTTGAACTATTCCCTCACGAGCCTGAACTTTAAAGGCAGTTATTGTCGCTCACAGTCTCGTGCACGACAGGATAACTCATTTTCGGAGCCCTGTGTGTCCATGAAAACATTTATTTTGTAAAGCTGCTCAGTGTTGAATCATTTTGGGCACCACCAGTGTCTTTTTCAATGTTCAGTCCTAATTCAGTGACTGGAATCCTGCCTTGTCTCCACTGTTTATATCCATATGTGCAGACAGGACGGATCTTACAGCTAAGTGAACTGCCGTGACACAGCTGTGGTCTTCTGTTCAACTGCTTCTGCACATCTAAACAGCAGCAACAGGTTGGAGGAGGCAGGAATGTTCAGGGACATGAGACAAAAACAGAAATTTTATGTTTGGACAAAGAGAGAAATGGGTTCAGTTCAAGGTCTGAAGCACCGTGATTGAGTTTAATTTCCAATGCTTTCAAATGTCTTGTATAACCCATTAATATTACAACATTCTGGTTAATATCCCACATGGAAATATTCCATTAAGCGCTGATTATGACTCGAGTTACATGTTTAATGTCTGCCATATATTTAAGTCATGATTTTTGAAACTCCAGTTATTACATCACTTTAATCAGTTTCCACATTATTTAAATGATGAAGAGGAAGAGCGCCGTCTGTATGTTTATAAAAGAGTCAGGGCCCATTTTTATCCAACCTCAAAGAATCACTCCTAAAATGATTTAAAGAGCCAATTTCTGAATTGCCAAAAAAATGAAAAGAAACCAGAGACGTCAAGTGTCTCATCAGCAGTAAGAGCAGCTCTGAAGAGATCAGCCATGAGCAGCTAATCAGATACAAGGATTTACCCGACAGAATCCTCAGAAATCCTGCTAATATTAACTTCTGCAGAATTAATTGGTGTGAAATCTAAAATATCTTTAATTAACAAGTACAATTCAAAATAATCTAATGTGTTTATCAGTGAATGCAGAAATAAGAATGAGCCACCAACAACCACCAACAGCAAAAAACTCATTTTCCGACACCACTTGTGGACAGCCAACTTCAACAACTTCATGAGTCACTGTCCTAACTGTGTCCATTCCTGTTTATGGGGACTGACAGCCTATTATTCAGAAACCCCAATAGTCACAAAAATGTCCAAATCGGACCTAAACCGCACTTGTCCAACAGCCTGTAAACCAAAGCCCACTGCTCCAAAAATACACTCTCCGTGGAGTTATTTGCCCTTTACATCTCAGTGTTGGGATATGGTGTTAGGGTTTGTTGTTGTGTCAGCGAACTAACTAGCTAATGGAGCAATGGGAGTCAAGCTGCTGGACAAATGGACTTTTGGTCCAATCTGTTGGGGTTTTAATTACCCCTGAAAACTGCTCCGGACACAGAAGTAGAAACGGCATAAAACCCTAAAAAAAAAGCTCAAAAGGTTAAGAGGTGATCAGATCCTGCCTCAGTGTCTCAGTAAAGATGAAGGATGTTTGCTTTTGTCCTCCACCTATGTCCCAAAGTTTCACTGTGATCGATAGGCTTTTGTTTTTCTAATACATAATATATATCAGCTGACTTCAGTCAATATGTCAGTTAACTTCCTGCTGCTAACGATCCAAGTTTAGATACAACCGCTGCCTTTAGAGCACGACACAGCCAATCAGCAGCCTGTTTGATAAAGAGACATCTCTTTGGTTCAGTCCCAGCAGGGACAAAGTTCTGAGGACAGAGAAACCCACCGGAGACTGTACGCAGCGGTGACATTCAAATGTTGTCGTCTCACAAAATGACCAGCCAGTGTGTCGGTGGCATTATTGATTTCCACCAAAGAGCCATTTCACAGAAGCAGACGCCGGAGTTAAAGAACGATAACAGACAGAGAGATGGAGAGAGATTGTTTTTCATTTGTGTTATTGATGAACTAATCATGCTGCCCGGCCTAATCAGAGCATCATTTCAAAGCCTGTTTGTTCTTGCTGCTTTGGAAATCAATAGCTCGCACTCTGATCCTCTTCTGTCTCTCTCCGTCTCCCTTCTTTGTCTTTCCGTCTCACTCTCATTTATTAAAGTGATAATCTAATGATTACTCAGCATCATCTGTGGCATTCAGTGCACTGCTCGTGGTCCAGACTGAGATATCTCAACAGCTATTTGTTGGATTGCCATGAAGCTCTACAGATTCATAATTCCCAGATGACGTTGGTGATCCTTGACTTTTTTCATAGCGCCACCAACAGGTCTAAAAAACCTTGTGCAAACATGTTCACCCATTTAGTGTGTTTACCTGTGCTTAAGTGGACTTGTTAAGGCTATATTGTGTAGTTTGAAGCAAATGATTTTAAATTGAAGGTAAAATAGTTTCATCTGCTGTCACTATTCAACTATTCTATTCTAGTCTTAAGTCTTTGCACATGCATGTAAGAAGACACATGTTAGGAAATGTCTTTAATCTACGTTTGTCTTCAATATGACATTTAAGAATCAGGTTACAGAAAATGGCTTAAATAATGTAACTTAAGCAGAAGTATGACTAGGCCTTACGAAATGGAAGTATTATGAAAGCTATTGTTTCATAGCGGGTAATTAAAGCTCAAGTGTATTGCAGTTCATTACAAATCTAATGAGGGGCGATATTGTACGGACTAATGAAGTGCCAACCTCCAGAGCTGAAAAACGAAGCTCACAAGGCTCCAAAAGCGAGTCAATCCCAGTCAGACCGCATGTTGAAAAGCCCAGCTTTGCAGCATAAATACGCATTTACAGCCGGGTACACAAAATGGTTTTGGTCATAGCTCATTCATTTTTATATAACTCACATGTTTAAATCATCTTATGGCATGATGCTTTTGCAGCGTTGCCTTTTCAGCGTTACTTATGAAGCACATTATCCCCAACACTGACTATAACTGAGGTCAATATACTGAGACTTTCTTCTTGCAGCTCTATCTTTTTGAGGGGCCGTGTGCCAAAACGTAGTTCCAACACCTTTTATTTGTTCAGTTTACATTTGGCTCGCGTGCAGCATTTTCCTGAATACATTTGTGTTTTCTCAAATGAGCACAAACTTACTTTGTGAACTCTTCTGACTGGCTGAAATATGTTCCAGTTTACCTTGAGCCAATAAATAAATAGCCTAACTAATGGACTAAGTCAGCCCGAGCCAATATTCTTGTACTCTGCTATTGATGAACATATCATTAATCTCACACACGGAGCTAGTTTGTTTTAATGAGACTTTCTTTATTAAATCAAATAGTTCAATAAACTCTGAAGATAGTTGTTCGGTCTGGGAGGGGGGAAGGCAAAAAAGAGAGCGAGGTGCTGCCTCAAAAGCAGAGTCCCATTCATCATTAAGGGAGTGCCGCCTTAAAACTGCGAAGCATCCATCAGCCTATCAGCAGCCGTCTAATGAGCATCAGGCTACTTCATCAGCTTCAACACAATCTGCCCTCTCATTCGTCTCAGAGCAGGAGGCCTGTCAGTTAATGTCAGCTCTGATAAACGCCACACACCTAAACACACACACACACACACACACACACACACACACACACACACACACACAGATGAATGTTGGTTGTACCTGCAAATGCTTGTGCACTAACCCAAACTGACACGTTTAAACACAAGTAGAGTTAATCATGACCACACATCTCACACACCCTCATCAGTGGTGGACTTTATTTATTAATTTATGTGAAATAATTCACTACGAAAAGCTTGTTCCAGATTTATTATTACATTACATTTATATTCCATTTCACACCTAGTGGACTAACAGGTCAATCAAATACAACAAAAAGTGATTAACTAACTGATTAATGTCTTTAATATCTTTTGAAAGTTCACCACTTGTATGTTGAAGTGTGCCTGAAAATGATTTTGACCTGAGTCTGCAACGTACTTAAACTTACTGTTTATTTGAAGTACCCATTGATCTAAGCATTGGACTTTGGCCATTTAAGCAATTATATATTTCCTTCCTTGATTTCTGTTCCCTTACAGTTAGCACCCAAGTGTAATTACATATCTGTAGACTGAACATCAATCACAGCATAGCTACAGTGTGTGTGCTCTAATATGTAGCATATGAGCTGTTAACACAAGCATAAATCCTGCTGACAGTGAATATGAGTAAAGCTGCTTGGCCTGGTAACATCCCCAAACACTTGAAAACATATACCAGTTAGCTAGCTGACATTATTACTGTTATTTTTAACACATCACCGTCACAGGAGAGCGTCCCCACCTGCTTCAAGACAACCACCGTTGTCCCTGTACCTAAAATGGGTGCAGCGTGGAGCAAGTTAACAGTTTTAAGTTCCTGGGAATCAGCATCATAGAGAACCTTTCCTAAGGAAACTGATATATTCCTGATATATTCCTGTTCCAAGGTCCAAGGCTGTGAGACATCAACACTCCACCATAAACAATAGATTAGTTTTATGACTTATTCAGACATTTGTATAATATTTATTTTGTGATTAGCATAAATGGGACTGCAACTTATGTGTACAACCCTGTGATGTAAAATGATAAATAATTCAAACTTGTATCTTGTATCTTGGCTTCACTTCTGAAATGGTTCTGATTCTGGCCCATTTCCAATTTTAGTGTGTGTGTGTGTGTGTGTGTGTGTGTGTGTGTGTGTGTGTTTGCTCTGTATCTGTCTTGACACATGGGAGGTCAGATGGGAGATAAGAAGTCATTCAAACCAATAGAGAGATAAATCCTCCTCCTTTCCTCCCTCAATTTCTCAACACTTTTCAGTCTCAGCTTACGTCTCTCTCTCTCTCTCTCTCTCTCTCTCTCTCCAATTAACCATCAGTCGCCTCTGAGGATCTTAAAGACGTTGCAGATGAGGAATTACCCTTGTTGCTAAGTTGCCTCCTTAATGTTACCTGGCATCTAGATTTTCTGCACATACATGCACAAACCTTAATGGAGGCATTCTTAACAAGACCATCAGGCTACCTTAGTAACTCTGGGAGTTCCTGGTGTTCAGAGCAGGATCATAAACATGGTCCTGGAGCTCGGTCTTCAATGCTTCGTCCGTGACGTCGCTACAACTTTTTTTATTAAAACCAACAGCTCCAGATTATTCTGCTTTTAGATGCTGCAGTGTTAGTTTCTCAATTGATTTCTCACCTAGCAGACAGCCATTTCCTAAAGCTGCATTCATCAATATCTTTACAATGGAACAAATGAGAGCTACACACATTATTGAATTGTAGTGCACATAAATGATCTACTTGTCACTGTGACTTCCTATTTAAATTTAAAGCTGATTGGTCCTCTTTGCTATAGGGCACAGCGGGAAATCATTTGTGAACTGCCAGGCCTGTAAAATACATAAAAACTCACTCAAAACACAACTGTGTTGTATAGTCTTTATATTAGCCTTTTCTCTGTGGGTCACACACATGATCAACACACAACAACCATTGTAACAGAGGTGACATGATGACAGAATCGTAGTGCAGAATAGACATCTGATCTCTCAGTTGAAGCACAATAATACCACAGCAGGATTATTATCGCAATCAAGGGCGTTAACTGATGTTCCAGTCTTTCAATATTAACTGTAGATTAAAACTATTACCTCCAGTATAAAAGCTATGATTGGCTCTGTCAGCCCTGAGTAGCATCTGCAGGTATTCTCTTCAGGTTTCAGGTAGCATCAATATCATTCCCCATCAAAGTCGGGGAACCTGTAAATAGCCTGAGAGGCAAACCACAGGTGAAATAAGTCCATAAAACACTGGCTGCTGCTTGTTAAAGAAGTATCTCTGGATGGCACTTGCATAAAAAATGGGCTGTCCAGGCAGGAGGAGGAATATTTCTGAAATTGTTGCTACATGACCAGAAAACAGGAAAAAGGGCTGTGGTGTTCCCTTTTGCTTTGGCGGTAGAAAACCTAGTGCTCTGCCACACACAAGATGCAGCAAGAAAGATGGCCAGCTAGTAATGAGCAATATGGTTAACATGGTTCATCTGCATAAACTACAAACTAAACGAAAATTTCCCATTTGAGCTTATTGCTCTGACTGCATGGTAATAATTTAGGGTGACCCAATCAGCATTTGTATTACCTCAGATCTCATCTCATCACCGCTGCGTTGGCTGGACTGTTTTGTGAAAAGTTCAAGAGCCAAGTCTGTCCACCTCATCTCTGCCTGAACCGAAATACCAACCGACAGCGATGCCACAGATGCTTTATGACAAAGATAAATGATTAAAGTTGACGTCCCTCCCGTGAGGTAAAACAACATTGTCAGAGAAGCCGACAGTAACCCTGAAGCCCCAAGTACACTCTGTCTGAACTGCAGCCACTTGTGTTTAATTTTCCCAGCGTCCCCCGGGAACGCATCCTGATGCAATCAAGTCCAAGTGCAAACGAATGATGATGGGTTTCATGGCTGTGGGTTTTTCAAGAGCTCCTACATTTCAGAACTGAGGGAGACCCAGAAGAGCAGCTGAAGGATGTTTGACAAGTGCAGCTCTCAGAAAGTACCTGTTTGACACCAGACTGCTGACTGACTTGAATCCAGTGTTTTAAACATTGCAGATACTCGGTGGCACCTGCAGCCTAGGCAGACTAAAATTAGAGGATAATGATTTGGAGACACAGTTTGGCATGTTGTGGGTCGGATCAGACCGGTTTCCGGTGTCTATGAGGATGGGGGATTATGTGTGTGTTACTCAAAATCCAACAACTTAAATGCAATTAGACAAATTAGACTTGACTTGAACATGCTACAGTCCTTGTGATAATGACCTGTACGAGACCCGGGTGCGATGAAGACACAAGTTGATTTTGGTTGAAGTTACAGACGGACTGACTTACAAGAATCTGACACTGACTGCAGGAGCGAGGACATGAATAACATTTCCCTGCAATAGCAAAACTTCCCACTACGTCCTGTAAAGTGTAAACATCAAATACCATCAGTGCGCCCGATCTGCCTCCCTCTGTTGGCCACGTCTGGTCATTATCTTTCTTCCTGGGACCTGGTTATTGAACACACCTGTCTGCAATCAGCTCAACACTCCTCCCACTCTGCAAACCAGCCTCTCATAAGTTCTTCAGCCTCGAGAAAAGCAGCTCCGACTCTCCAACTACTCGTTGGCAGACTGTTGTTTCACCTCTTGGTATACACACACGTCAACGCCAAATCTGGTTGTTACTTAGAGGGATTCTCCTTGTGTTTTCCACATGTTTTTTCGTGCCTGCTCATCTGCCAACCTGCCTGCCACCTCCCAGCCATCACACCATCCCTGCCAGCATCTCTCTCGTCCCTCCCACGCCTCACCAGCCTCCACCTTCCTCATCTGCTGCCTGAAGACCTCGTTCCCCCACCACACACCAGACACACCAAACTCACCTGTCATTTGTGTCCCGCGTTTGGATCCCTCTTGTGTTCATAACAATACGTCTTGGTAAACAGTGAATTTGCCTCTTCAGTGCCTCTGTACTGTATGGAAATCATTGTGCGAAGATGCAGTGACTTACAGGATGTTGTTTTAAATGTTGCTTTGACAACCTCACAACCCTGATTCACTGTGACTACAGCAGTCACCAAGTGAGAAAATCAAACACTTAAATCATCTGAGTAAAATTAGTTTTGGTTTTGTTATGTCCTAACATAAGCCCTACACATCTCAGAAAATATTGGGTTATTCATTTGTTTCAAACATGATGTTATGAGGCTGCTGCTCTTTTCATCCTTCTGTTGGGACTAATGTTGTTCTCCCTTCAAACGACCAATTAATGTGAAGAGAGGGTGATAACAGGGGAGAGAGGGAGTGTGAGGGGAACAGAGACTTGTTACTGCTGCTACTGAGCTGTGATACACCGCAGTCACATCAGCCACTGTGTTCATGTGTGTGTGTTGCAAACGTTGACCTATTCCATTTAAAGCCAAGGCGAAGGGACTCCAAACGTCCAGAGAGGACTGTTGACCACAAACACACACTGTGTGGAGGGTTGGCAGCAGTACACAGAGGGTTGAGGATCAGTGTTTGATCCATACTGACCTTTAGCTTGGCTCCAAGTCGCCTCTCCTCTCCTGATAATCCCTCTCTCCATCTCTTCACTCTATATCCTCCAGCATCCTGTTTCTTTCTCTGTCATTGAAATTATTTGATTTTCATGTAAATAAAACAGACACATATCAGGGTTCCATCTTTTTTGTTGCCCATGTTGGGAGAGAAAAGCTTCTGAGATGTCCTGAACATTTCAGTGTTGACTCTGCTTGAAAGCCAGATAAATTAAAACTGGACATCCTCAAGAGTCTTTTTTTTTTTTTTTAATATCACACCGGTAATTGATGATTAGGTCCTTGGTCTGTTTTTCAAGTGAAGATCTCCAGAGACTCTTTCAGCTCATTTTCACCTGTCAAAAATGTATTTCCCATGTGGCAGCAACACGTCACAGGAGCTGTCAGACGCTGGGCTAAACTGGGCTTCCTGAACACTTTAGTGCCGACTAACTCTGAGCTGCTCGCCATAAATAGACAGGGTGAAAGTCGCTAGCCTTCTGCCCGTGTGAATATGTAAATGTCTGCTCCTCAGAAATGATGCAACACCCACCTGTTTTACTGTGATATCAAAAATCTTATATAATTTTTTTACATGTTCTATTGTGAAATCTTCTTCTCAAAAACACATTTTGTTCAATAAATACCAACTCTACTTTTCAAAATGCACAAGAAAAATGATGGCAACAAAAGGAAAAATTAGTAAGTGCAATAATATGTATTATGCAATGTCCGATTTTCAAAACAAAGCTTGCTGACAAACATTTCACATGTAATGACTTTTGGACTGTTTTTAATGCTTTGTGTTAAATAATGTTATGCACATAAATTGATTTACTTACAAATCAACGTTGAAACTTCTTTCCGAAGCGCAAAGAGACACAAACACAAACCCTGGTCCTGGGTACGACCCACCCAGCCGTTATTCATTTTTTATTTTAGAAATGTATGCATATTCAATAAGAAAAGAACAAAAATTGTGTTCATCATAATGTCCACGAAAGACGAACTAAAATGAAACTACAGATCGGACAAATGAATGTTCGGATTGGTACGAACCTGTGAGAACGCTAAAGGAATATTCTCAGTAGCCTGAAGTGAATCACACCAGGGTTTGTCTCACAGACGAGCATCTCATCACCACAATCTGAGACTGTGTATTGATTTCCCTGTTTGTCAGCTGCATGTTTCTGTGTGCAGCATCTGAGCTTCTGTCAGCGGGCTTGGTCTAAACCCAGGGATCAGCCATCAGCCCGCCTGCCACACTGCCCCCGGCTCCATCTTATCACTGGAACTCTACTGAGTCGTTGTAGCCAACGGCAATGCTACGACACACCGCTCCACTGTCACCGACTGAAGAGGACTGACTGACTCTGTGTGTGTGTGTGTGTGTGTGTGTGTGTGTGTGTGTGTGTGTGTGCCTAATGCTAATGTTAATCTTAGCATACTGTAGGTGAATAGATGAGGCATCTATTGATTTAGATATTGGCTCATCCAGTGTGCTAATAGATGCATGTTTTCTGACAGTTGCTGCATCACAAACTCTCATCATCAGACATGCAGGAGCGGCAGGAAGCTGAAATGAAATACAAACAAACAAAAAAAAAAAAGGACAACTGTTGGATCAAGACTCATTTCATTCTGTCTCTCAGTTCAATTCAATTTCATTCCATTCAATTCAAGTGTGGTTCTGAGTGAGATGGAAGCAATCCAATATCGCTAATGCATCCTAACACATAAAATGCACCTTTAGAATTACATCAAAGAGATTCTCCGGCTTAAGTGTTTCTGGCCAATTTGGATGTGTGGGAGGGTTAACACCTGAAAGAAGTGTGATCATGTGTCATTCCTGCTGGCTCTACTGTCTGCTGTCTGTGGGAAATATACTGTATGTTCAGGAAATGATGCCTTTTTAGAAATAGTAATATATCAGCGGTCAGAAAGGTATTTCAGTTAACTGAGATTGACCAGTAGGACAAGACCAACACACCTTCATACGAATATGTCGACGCTAAGTGCTTCATTTCAGTTATGATACGTGCACGACATAATTTAAAAACGTTACTAAAACAGTTTACCTTTTACTTTTGGTTTCACCGAGGACACGAACGGCAGTCCCTAATAATTACTACAGACACGAGAGGCCGTAACAGTCGTAATAAACTGCTTTCACAGTTGACAGTTGAAATGCACTTACTGTACGAACTGCTGTCACGGGCTTGGGAGCCTTCTAGCCTAGCTTAACTCCACCACAACCGCCTCCACCTACCAGTGTGAAAGTGAGCTCATATACAGGTAATGTGAACGTAACATGACACGCAGTGTAGAAATGTAGATTTGATACATATGATACATTAAAATTAGATCTTATCTGTCATTTGCAGAAACGTTAACGGTCAACATCTTATTCTGGCTGTAATTTATCAAGATGAGCAGTAAAGACGGAGGAAGTGTTGAGTTTGCATCAGCAGCAAACAGCATCAGTAGTTAATCTAAAGTGGAGCAGAGCAGGAAGCAGCCACGTTTCTCTGTGAAGTCAATTAAAACAGGAAAAGTCAGAACTAAGGACGTCTCTTAATTTCCAATGAAGGCCCTCTTACTCTTTGACAGTTTACGATAAACACTCATCTACAGAAGTGTCTTTAATGTGATCAGTGCACACACACTGTCTATTTTAGTCTCGTTACTGCCTCTTGAACTCAGGTGGGAGCCAATCAGAGTCATCCACTTGTACAACTAGAACACTATGACAACTAATGAGTCATTAACCTGATGGAAATACCTCTTCAAGTTGACTTCTGTCTATTTATTTGCCTTTATTTAACTTTTAAATCAATGGGGGCTGGTCTATAGCTCACCTGCTGTACTCCCGACACACTCGCAGACTCCAGCTGAACATCAGCGATGCAGACAGAAGGGTTGAAGACAGTGAGGGCGACGTGAGGAAAAGCTCGTACGAGTAAAAAAGAAAAACAAATAGACTTGAGGAGGGGTTGAGGGGTTGCACATACATCTGGCCTTTGTGTCTGCCTCGCTTTCACTTTCGCCACAAGATGCACAGACACGTTCCCACACACACACACACAAACAAGCATTTAGAAACACACAGCAGACGCACACACCTCCATTAGTTCTCAGAGCCTCTGCTCTCTCCGTCTGCTCTGCCAGGGCGATGGATCCATTTCAGCCTGATCACTGCAGTCTGAGGCAGATGGATCCCGAGCAGCAGAGGCCAGACACTCAGTCAGTCTTTATTTTAAAGGAGGTGAAAGCCCATGAAGCCCATTTACAAACAGGTGCGATCGTTTCTTGGATGAGAGGTGAAACATCTTCAAGAAACTGAAACATGTCCAGCTGCCTACGAAACAGCACTGAGAATCATCAAGGAGTTAACTATTTTAGCCTTTTGTATAATAGAGGATTGTTTGAACATGCAGGTTAATAAAACATTTTATCAAAATGATTATTACAAGATTTAAATAATATATCTCATTTGTTTTTTTCATAACAACAGAATGAGACGACTGCAAAACAACAATAACTCAGGTCTCCTTGACAAAACAACATGAGCGTTGTACATAACTCACCACTGACTCCTGGTGTCTCTAGTTGGGCTCATTTGGTCAGCACCAAAAACGTAGTTCTGGTCCGGTTCATGTTCACACTGACTATACAAATAGAGTAAGAGGAGGAAACACAAAGTCAAAACAAATGACAGCTAATGCTGCATCAGACACCATCAGGATCCACACTGGGAAATCAAAATCCAGCAACTGACAGCAGTTTGAGCAGCAGTTAATGCTTCTGATTTGTATATTTATGTGGTGTCACAAAGAGCTCATGAAGAAATAGGTGATTTTGAGCTTCATTATATTTTAGGTCTGCAGATAGATTACACGTTATGGATGATACCTAACAGGTAGAGGCAGGAGGAGTAGCAGTATCCCTGGTGTTATTGTTAATACTATATCTTTTGAGTTCTTGTATTCTTTGAGTTTGCTTCTGTTTACCTTTGGTGCTCGGCCTGAAAACATGTTCCAGTGATTCTTGTAAGAAATTAAATCACAGAGAAAGACTTGAGACCTTAAATCAAATTGTTAACCGTCGCTGAAAAGCCAACATGTATTTCAGCAGAGAGATACTCGTGCTTCAGCAGAGATGTATAGAGTATAAGTGTCCTTCGTGAATCAGTGAGGAACATGACTTGTTATGTGTTCTGAATGCCATGGTGACCAAGGTGAGAAAGCACAGTTATGAATCAATTAAGGACTGAAGTCTCAAGGGCAGCAACAGCAGAAAAGAGAACAGATCGATGAAAAAGGAGAGACGGCAAACAGAAGGCCTTTCCATTTCGCTGTCTCGCTTCGACTCTTCAACAGTTCCAGTCTGAGGTCTCTGCGTTCTGGACATGGGAGGAATACTTCTTCACACTTATTGATTGGTCTCTTTTCAACAACAGAAATAATATGAATTCTTGTTGAGAAGTTTTTAACCCTCTGAGATCCTCGCGAGGTTGGAGAACAGAACAAGTGTTTGTATACAGTGAATCCTCTGTACACGAACGTATACTGAGCCGACATTACGCTCCACAGCAAACACTTTTCTCGATGATTTATTTTTAACCTTCGCAAACATTTGGCCCGATACACGAGGACTTACATTCCAAGTGAAGTAGCTGTAGAAGATTGAGACCTGATAATACATTGACACTGAGTTAGTAGAGGTCCTGAAACACAATGACATTCCTGCAGCCTTTGGCAGCTCGTACAATACAGAGCATGAATAACTTTCTCTCAATACTTGACCCGCTGTATGAAAACCTGGACGTCTTTTCTGATGTCAGGCGTCTACAGGAAAGTTTTGTTGCTGGGAGTTCAGGTCTGACTTGTTTTTTGTTAGTTGAACTAACACGGCATTGAACACGAAATGAGTGTTTGTAAAGCAGATGTGAATTGTTTTTACTGGCTATACCTGCAGCATGCATTATTATGGACCTCGCTGCTTTCCTAGCAACAGCTGCCCTCCTCTGTCTCCTCTGTCTCCTCTGTCTCCTCATCTTTTTTGTGTGACGAAAGCCTCCGTGGTTTTGTGGTCCTGGTACTCCATGCTAAATACATCATTAGGCGTTACGTTCAACTAATAGACGCCTTCTTTCCATTAACAAAAACCCAAATCTGACAGAGGCTTTTGTGGCCGTGGTCGTCTGCTGGACAACAAGAGGACCCGTGCCCTCTGTCCATAAAGCCATCTAAATAAAAAACATCCATAGTTTGCCCATGTTTCTTCAGCCTAAAGCTTCACAAGGCGAATTAGTCTTGACATGACATGACATGAGTCTTGAGTTGACATTTCAACTGCATGTCTTCATGTAGGCTCATGCCAGTCGATACACAACCGAAGCTGATCCACCACTGCCAGGAACCAAACCCCACGTTCCAGTAAGATGCATCTTGTGTCTTTAACATTCAGCGGTTGAGGACTCCCGGGGACGCCACAGGGACAAAGAAAGATAAAGAGTCTAAAGCGGTGGGACAGATACAAAGAGAAAGGTTAGATTAAATGAACTTTTAATCAGTGTTGAGGGACGGCTGTAAATAGTGAACATCTATAATACAGGGTAGCCTGTGGCGAAGGCAGATAGATACACAGAGACAGAAAGTGCAAGTGAGACAGAGAGGAAGAATAACCTTTGCCTCGTCTGTCTCATCCACTTTACCCTTCTGCATTAATCATGCCTGGTCTGGCCGGGGGGGGGTTAGGGTCCATTCTGAGCTGGGGGGCTTTTGAAAAGTGGGCTCATGATTGGAGGGTCAACAGTTCAAAGCCCTGCTATGGCAGGGGAAATCAGCAAATGCTGCTCTGTCTCAGTAAATAGTTTTGAGGTGCCCCTGAGCAAGGTGCTTAACCCCTGTCGGAGCCAGTGGAGCCGCCCGATGAGGAGCTGGAAACTGGGGTTGGATGGTACCTTTACCCCCATCCCCCAGCCGCAACATTACACCTGTCGGTGTAAGTTACCCTGGATGAGAGTGTCTGGTAAATGCCTGAGTGCCTGGAAAACAAAAAAAACACCTGCATTTATAAAAAGGCTGATGTTAGAAAAACAACAGGCTCCTCTTACTCAGCACCCGTCAACAGATATAACAGCGACAGGTACAGGCTCGTTCAGTGTGGGTCAGTTTGTTCTGTTCTGATGGTCTGGTGAGGTTGTTGTTGTTGTTTTGGCTTAAATTATTGAGCTTTGTCGCCACAAACACGCTCAAGGTCGTGTAAAAATTAGGAGTTTTGTTGCCACTAATACGGCAGGAAAATATCCCATCATCATGATAAAACTATTCAGTGGCTCAAGCTTACAAATTACAAAATGAAGCAGTTAACAGGCTCGTGACAGCCACAGATACTGTTGCTCTTACATGTCAGAGCATTTAATTTATTGATGCGGTCAGGATGTGAACATATTTTCTACCAGTATCATGAACAAATGCCTCCAGATGTATCAACCCTAGCTTAAAGTATTGCAGGAAGTAATGGATCAAGCAGAAGCAGCCACAACGAGCCGTTCGATGGAGAGCTTCAGTTTTTAATGATCAGCACACTTCCAACTGGACATAATCGTAAACTACTCCTTTACCTGTGACACAGTTATCATCTCATGTTCGCTGCCCTCAGTGGAGGACTGCATTCCTATAGATTCAGACGTATATGTGCAGGAGAAGCAAACCAACAGACCTCATAACAAAAGAATAGATAAATACAACCTCATAAAGAATTCAGGTCACTTCTTCATGTTATCTTTATAGAAGTAACTTACAGAGATATTGGGACTGTGTTGAGTCATAATTTCATCATCCTTGTTTAAAATTCAGAGAGCACTGGGAAATGAGAAGAATACTGTCTTCTAAATTATTTTATTTTCAGCCGTCTATATGACAGCATCATTCTCTATTGAATTGGTTAAGCTCTGTGTCCAACAGTAACTTCACAGCTCTGGCTGCCTTTTCATATTATTTTGAAGAAAATGCTGGAATGTCATATTTGGCCCACGGGGAGAAAGACTATAATAAAACAACATCCAAAGACAAATCCTGAGTGAGAAGCTTGAGAACAGATCAAGTGAAGACTTCTAAAAATGTTTTTTTATGTATACCATTTATTTGATCTTGTCTTTTAGAGGAGGGTATACCTACCCTCCTCTAAAAGACAAGTGTGCTGACAGTGTCTGTGATTTAGTTTCGGGTCGCAGCACTTTTCCACGGGCAGATTTGTAGCGTCAGTGTCAGCGTTTGTGTTTTGGAGACATACTGCGTGCCTTAACCCTGTCAGTCCTTCACAGCCTCCTTATGGAGCAGAGCTGAAATTATCAGGACATCGTAGTTTGTATACAGACGAACGGTTGAGTTTTGCTCTCAGGTCAAACAAGAGCACAGAGAAAGACACATCAGCGACCGGAGCAGCACTCAGGTCTCCTTGACATGCTTCTGGGCTGAGCAGAGGGGCATTTTAACTGGATAGGATGCCACTGGAGGGGCATGTGTGCTTAGTGACTGTTAAGTGGGCCAATAATGATGAAAAACAGTAAGTGTTGGATCCCACAGGGCACGTCTGCTGATCGCGGCCTTTCTAGACAATGCTTGTAGTCACACCAGGCACGGCCTCCCAGAAGCAACTCTGCATCAAGCGCCACAGAGCAGATCAAGCCAGGCAGGATGTCAGACCGAAAAGCAGAGCATGTGATTCATTTTCATATAAAACAACCTGTGCACACTGAAGATCTACAGAACGAAGTCATGAATAACAATCAACAAATGTTAAACAGACAAAAAAAGAAACCTTTTACTTATGAAGCATACTCTGTAGAAGCACACAAATCAAGGAAGATGATTGAATAAACACAATCTGAGCAACAGTATCAGGCAGACATGATGCTCCGCTTCTGATACAGTCCGGTGGGGAGTGAAGCCGCTCAGAGGACGGAAACAAAACCGCGTCTCACATGCAAGATCATAGAAACGTGTGTTCATATTTCACAGATGAACTGCTAATGTTTCTAAGGCTTATCTGCTGCAATAAGTGACAGGAAACAGGGCAGAGAGAGGGGGATAACATGCAGTAACAAGGCACAGGTTGGAGTCCGACCCTGGGCTGCTATTATCTTTGGTTAAAGACACAGCGTTTGAAATCTGGTGAGAAAAAAACCCACGGCTCAAAAACAGTGGCTGGGTTTCAGCCTCGCAGACTGCTGTTCAGTAAATGAGTTGGTTGTTGGCTGTTTATTTTTCCCGGCTCGTCTCCTCCCTCCCGCCCCTGCCCAAAACTCTGAAAACAAGAAAAATTCCCATCAACACACACTCCACAACCTTACCCATTACCCTCCGCACTTACCCATTCACCTGTTATATCCACACATCCATCACAGACACAGCGTAAACACACACACACACACACACACACTCCTGGCCCATCTATTGCAGCCACACCTCCACCCACCCCTCCACTTTCTTCACCTAATGTTCTCACCACCCTCTCCCCCGCTGATAGCATCTCTGTCTCCTGCAGAAGGAAATGTCTCCCTCCGCTGCTTCCTTATCACAGGAACAATGCGGCGGAGTGCAGTGACACAGCCGCCTTATCGGCAGCACAATGCACAAAAGCTGACACAATGCCACACATCGGCGCGCAAACTCGTAATACGGCTCATTCAGCTCCGGTGAATCAAACTACTTGCACAATGCTGCCTCACAGGGATGTACTGATGATTGTATCCAACATGGGTTTTTATTTGTGTGTCTACTGTCTGCAGATGTGACTGCCGAGGAATGAAGCACTTAACCTTCGGCAGTAAACTATAAAATCAACAAAACCATCACAAAGGAGACATTGGATTTAGCATTCGCTCCTTTGTAATGCCTATTCAAATTGATGTGTTGAAGGGGTGGCATTGTTTTTTCTCTCCATTGCCTGTCAACCTGCTGCCCTCTGAAACCACTTTGATTCCCTGTAGGGCAACATCGTCTATCTAAAGCCTCCAGTGTGAAGCAATGTTCAAGAGCCGTGCAGGCAGGAATCCATCGTACGTCACATAGGATTTGTAGGACATGGTGCAAACGCAAACAGGAGCAGAATATCAGCCCAACGTTCACATTGCATGTATATGAGTCGCTTTTTTTAAGCCACATGGCATCTTTTTCTGACCCTAACAAGTGGTTTTGATACAGAAATGTAAAGTTTTAACATAAAGACATATAAAGTTCAAACTTATGCATGGAAAACCTAAACATTGTTCATGGTTGTGTATATTTGTGCATATGAGGAGGGTGTTACAAGCCCCTCGCATCCAAAAATGCCTCCACGGAAACCAGTACCATTAGAAAGCATGCAGGTGTAAAGCATTTTCACGTCTGCCTCATTTTTCATACTGTGGTTCGAGTGAACCACTGGTGTTTGCTGTTGATAACAAGGTTAACCAGTCCATTCATCCCTGAAATTTACCTGCTGCATCTCTGCAATCTCTCAAATCCTCCAGAACAGGTGTTTGTTTTCAGTCTTGGGAGGAGGCTCACTAAAGGATAAAGTTCCCCCCAGTCTCTCAGGGCTGCATAAGGGGGAGTCTTGCTCTTCCCTGTGTTTTTCGCTGATCTTGGTTTCCCCCAGGGGCAGCAGTTAGAGATGAGCCGCTGAAATCCCAGTCGATACAGCCCGCTCCAAAACAGCGCTGAAAACTTCAGGGAGAAGATGACACACCGTGAATTCAGCTTGAGGTGCAACGCTTTCAAGACTGTAAACCAGCACACACTGACACACACACACACACCTATCCATACACAGTGTTACACTGAAGAAATGGAGCAAGGCAACAGCTCCGGTTGTCTGTGGCCCATGACTGCACACACACACACACACACGCAAACACACACACACACACACACACATCCTGTGGGAGGCTGCAGTCCATTTATGAAGTAATAAAAACAAGGCTGCCCAGCGGTCAATTTATGCAGACAGCACTGTATCGACAGAAATAAACACAAGCCAATGAAACTGCTGAGCACTAGCCAAACACTTCAAATATGCCTCAGTGTGTGTCTGCGTGCGTGTGTGTGTGTGTGTGTGTGTGTGTGTGTGTGTGTGTGTGTGTGTGTGTGTGTGTGTGTGTGTGTGTGTCTGCGTGCATGCCTGTGTGTGTGTGTGTGTGTGTGTGTGTTTTAACCCCCAGCCTGCTGTTGCAGCAGTTTCAATGCGCAATTACTTGCTAAGATGCTTCTTTGGCCCGTGCTGATAAAAACCTTACTGGTGGTGAAGTTGTGTCCAGTCACAAAAAGGTGTAGCCCATCAGAATATGGGCATTGCCTGTGTGTGTGTGTGTGTGTGTGCGTGTGTGCGTGTGTGTGCGTGTCTGTGTGTGGACAGACAAAATTGATGTTTCTCGAGGGAATAGCAATTTCTCTCTCTTCTGCCGAGCTGGGAGGAGGCCAGCTGTGATTGGTTTTTCCTCCACATCCCTTCATCATAATAACAACTTGATTCTGGCATCTCAAACACACACACACACACACACACACACACACACACACACACACATCCTCTCTTCTACCGTCCAGCGCTGCATCACAAATTCCTGTTTTATCACTCTTTAAGTACACAGACACACACCGACCCGCTGCTTCACCGCTTTATCTTCCCTCCTCTCGGCCTCTCTGTCCAGCCCTCTGTAGCTCCGCTCTACTTCAGCGTTTCTTTTCAGCGTATCGCTTTTTCCTTACTTACCTCATCATTTCACCCCACTCACCTTCCCTCCTATCTTCACTCCCTTTCTTTTTCTCTTTTCTTCCACTCTCCTCTCCTCTCCTCATTTCCTCTCCTCTTTCCATTTATCCACACCTTCCCTTCTCTCCTCGCCTCATTTCACGTCCTCCTTTCTTCTCCTCTCCTTGTTCCCTTTGCTCTCCTGATCTTTCCCTTTTCTTCGTCTTGTTTCCTTTTCATTTCCCTCCTCCGTGTCTCTCCTCCTCTCCTACCTGAGGCCTTCTACCTCCCGCTGACTCATTAAATAAAAATGCAAGTTATTAACATATTGGTTCATATGAGGTTTTCGGGATGTTTCCACTTACCAAAAAACATTTGTCTAATGACTCTCCGTCTTCCCTTTCATCTCATTGCTCTGTTGCCTTTTCCACCTCTGTTTGAGCTCATTTAGCCTTTCTTTTTAACCTCCTCATTGCCTTCATTTTCCACCCTTTTTCTCCATTTACCCATT
The DNA here is from genome assembly GCF_965226575.1 of Pagrus pagrus. Lineage (NCBI taxonomy): Eukaryota > Metazoa > Chordata > Actinopteri > Spariformes > Sparidae > Pagrus > Pagrus pagrus. Next base: position 2,260,546 of record NC_140188.1, on the reverse strand, counting down.
TAACCTGTCACCTCTTTCTCTCCTTCGTTTCCTCTCTGTATTTGAGTCTTTGGCTGCGTTGTTTTGTCTTTCATCTCCTTACCTTCCCGTCCTCTCAGCTGTTTAATCCTCCTTCCAGCTCTTCACATTTCCTTTTCTTCGCTCCATCTCCTCTGTTTTCCTCTCCTCCACCTCTACATGCATCGCTACCTGCAGACTGAGCCTCCTGCTGGAGCTCAAAGCGGCGATTCACAGCAAAGTTATTTATTAAAGGGCTGATTGTGGTATTAAAGATTGATTGTACTATTAAAGTGTTGTTTACAGGGCAGACAGCCCCCGAGAGCGATCGCCTCTGTTGGGCTATTTATTTATCCATCAACAGCAGCAGCACCACGCCGGAGAAACAAAAAGCCTTTTTGTCTTTTGGCTTTGGTCATCAGCTTCACAATCAAAGCTCCTGCCACGTGCTCAGCAGGGGGGGGGGGGCGTTACCCAACACTTTTATCCATGAATATGTAATAAGAAAGTAATTATGGTTTTACTGTCTTGCTTCAAGTCTGTCTGACAGGAAACATAATGGAAGGTTCATGTTGATGAAGAAGAAACGTGCAAGATGACAAAGATGGTGCAGTAGATGAGTATTTGGACAGTCGTGCAGTATTTTTGCTGTGATGGCTCAACAAAACACAACAGAAGATGCGTGAGCATGTGAGTATTAACGGTATGCAGCCTGTCATCCAGTGGACGTGAAATAAGACTAAACATGTCAAATGATTGCATCACATCCCCATCAGGAGGGAAACATACACCCAGATGTACTGTATGTTCTGGTGTTCTGCATCTCTGCTTTCTCCTGATGATCCAGTTCTGCTGGCTTCACTGATGTGGGCCTTCAAGCGTGCACTGGTGCGGTTTGAAGCAGCTGGGCTGAGAGTCAACACCTCCAGTCTGAGCCCGTACTACACTGCTGTTAAACTCTGCTGTGAGTGGATCGCCCACTCCAGTTTGGAGCTGAGTTACAGCCACAACCGAGAGAGTTCAGGTATCTCAGAGTCTTGTTCACCGGTGGAGCGAGGACTGATGCAACGTTAACAGTGATGCAGACGCTCTACCGGATTGTCACGGCGAAGAAGCAGCCTGGCAGTGAAGGTCTTGATTTACCACATAATCTACGTATGTTCAAACAGTTCTCACAACCAGTGCGTCGAATACAGCAGACCGACCCCTCTAGCACCGCTTGCTGAAGCATGTTACTTGTGCAGTCGTATGAACAGAGTTAAAAGTCAGTGACAGAGTTTTTGTGACCAAGATTCAACAGTGATCTGTTTTTAAGTTATGTTACATTATTAACAAACATAATTGACGTAATGTGACATAAGTAAAGACGTAAGTAGTTATTTTAAGCCAGAGATCTTTTTTCCTAAACCTAACCAAACCTCGAGCAACAGTCCATAAGTCATAACATGTGAACTGTTTGTCAGCAAGCTTTATTTTGAAAGTCTAACCAGATGTAACATCTGAAATATTATAGCTCAGAACGGTGCTGGACAAAGAACCTCTCCTTTTTTTACAAACACTATGAAACTGCTGCATCTCAGTTATTCAATAAAGTCATGATTTATCTAAAAATGCTTGTTTTACTCAGAGACAGAAAGAGATTCACGTTAGAAAATGAAGATATAATAATATGGATGCCCAAAATAATTAGTAAAAAGCACTAATCATTTATCTGTTCCTGTCCCTTGCTTCTGTTTCACTTACAAACATATGGCAGGTAATATATGGTTGTATTAAACCACAGATGTATTAAATAAAAATAATGAAATCATTATGACAGCAAAATAAAGACTGGCAGATTTTTCCAGATGAGATGAAGCGTCGACAAACCATCTAAATGACAGCTGATGTTTTGTCTCTGGAACACTTGGAAATGGAGGAGAAACAGCTGAAGTCCTTCAGTTGTAACGAAACATTTTGTTTGCTAAAATAAATGTTGATTAAATGAAAGTGAAATCTGGTGTGGATTGTGTCCTGTGAGACATGACGGGACGCTGGACGATGCCAGTTCAGGTGAGGCTGAGACGTGAGTCGTTGGTCTTGTTTGGTGTCATTAGTTTGGTTCAGGTTTAACGAAGCTCGTCCCGTGCGGCTGACGAGGCTTCAGACATTTCTGCAGGACGTTTGGGATTCTACCTTGATGCTGTTGGGTTTAACTGAAGATCAACTCTGTTATTGTGGGATAAAATAAAAATTAAATTCAATATATTCTCAAGAACTGAATCAAATTAGTGAATCCACCCATATGCTTTTTCCAAAATTCAGTTTTTTTTTTCTTGCCCAGGATACAATGCTGACTAAGCTAAGACGATATGACTGTCATTACTGACTCAAAGGGGTAAACGAGGGTTACGAGTCTTCCTGTGATGGAGGATGCCTTCTGGAGCACAGCTGAGCAGTAATCTGTGTGGCAGATGCACCAGAGAAGTCATAAAAACAAGGCATCTGCCGGCGGCCTTGTAGTGAATCAATGCACTAAACAAGAACATGTATTAATAAATGAGATTTTGCTTGCTCGTGCAATCTGCACGCATGAACTCAAATGTGATAAATGAGAGGTATCTAGTACTTCCCGTCAATGTGCCCTTGCAGTATTATTACTTGGGGATTTAGCTGATGATGTCCTCATCCTGAGTGTCTTGTAATGAATGAACAAGTAGGTGCGGAGTGTCTCGCTCAAGGACACTGACAGGCAACACTTTCCTCATCAGAACACTGACAAGATCCGTCTTTTTGTTCATGTGGCTGAAAATGGGTTAGACCTCGACCAAACTACAAATTCACGTGACTGCTCCAAATATGACGATGACAGACGACTGTGCAGAAGCCTACCCTGTGCCTTTTTTCCCGCCCTTGTGCTCACTGGACAACTAAACACACATCGATAATTCCCCGGGTAAACAAAGCTAAACTAAAAACAGTAACACTGAAAGATGGCAGAATCAGACGAGAGGCACACGAGTCATAAAAACAAGTTACTGTTAAAGGTCAGGAATGACCCAAAGGAAACAACATTATAATTAGGGCCATTTATATTCATAAGCTTCCAGTACGTTTGACAAATAATCAGCAGAAACACAGCGAGGAATCACTAAGTGTTCCCCCAACAGTGATAGGAATCTTTCTATTCATGAAAATAGAAACCCCTCCGGCCTCAGAATTAAAGGATGAGGCGAACACCCGTTCTCTCCTGAGAATAAGGTTTTTATTCAAGTATGTTAGGATCTTTTCACCGTCAGACTGTCTCCCTACCTTTCTCACCGTTACGTCTGCTGACTTCCTCTGGTCCTTTGTTAGGAGAGCGCTGTCTCTCTGAGTGTTTGGTTAACACACACCTGAACTTCATCAGATAATCAGAGAAGCTGTACAGAGAGCCTCACAAACAGTGTTCCTCTGCCTCTTGTGACTGAGCTGTTTGTTGGAGGGGTGCTGCTATTGCTGAACCCTGTAACATTAGTTGTTTAACCTCTGTTAACATTACTTGTTATGATACACTATGTGTCTCCGTAGTATATGCATTTAGGAAGCAAGCAGCTAAAACCTAAAAACAGCATCCAAAATGAGCCGCTGACTCCTTGAAAATTCGGCACCGTCCACAATCAACTGACGGGATATTTGTTTTGTGCTCGTCTAACGTACCTGACTGATTAACAACTACAGATGACTGGTTGAGCCTGGAGCTGTTTTTAAAAACACGTGTGAATAATTAACTCTTAACCTTACTGAGAAATAAATCGAAGCCATTGATCGCAGCCTCACATGGCTTACCAGCTTTGCCTCTGCGTTCCCGGATGTCAAACATAATAAACAGAAAAATGAGTGAGCGTTGCACAGAGCTCATCTAGTTATAACCAGCAGTGTAGTGAAGCACGATGATGGTGAAGGTCAACGATGCATTGTTAGTGTTGCAGGATGGAGAAGACTGAGTGGAAGGTTTCCTGCGTGCTCCCTTTATTTATCTTTTGACAGTTTCAGCACATACTGTATGTGGTTTGCAGAAACGTAAACATGTATTCTAGCTGTTGAGCTGCTGTTACAGTAGTAAAATAGAGGGAATCCCTTCAAAGCCTCGCTGCATATTGACAAAGTGAATATTGTAACAGCGGCTGTAGTTTTCTAGCTGGTCAACCTTTTTGATCAAGGTAATTTTCTTTGCACAGCGTGAGAACTGATGGGAATGCAGCTCTGCTCGCTGACCTCCCGCTGTGCCAACTTCTTCTACCTCTGTGATGAGACGGCTCACATCATCTCTCTTGTTTTCAGTCCTAAAATCAAATGTTTTTTTATGTTTCTTTGGAGCGAAGTTACTCAGAAAAATCTCCAGTATCACATTTTACCTCCCATCTCCCTCCACCACACGTTTGTCCTCCGCTGCCATTTCGCTTTCTCACTCACTGCCAGCTACGGGGGATGTCATGTCTCCAGATGGGTTGTTTG
>NC_140188.1:2226073-2251073 GCF_965226575.1 Pagrus pagrus | reverse complement strand
TGATGAGGCTTTATTTTCACAGTTGGTTTATTTTTGATAGTCAGCTCTTGTTTTTTTTGAACAGTCCTCATTCGGTTGTATTTATTTCTTTGACTTGACAGCACCTCGTGGCCCTTTCTGTTGTAGTTTTGCCTCACCGTCCTTATTTATGATCATTTTCTTAACTCTAATCAATAACTTTACTTGAACTGAGACCATCTGCTTAGTATGTTGCTTCCCCTTTCCCTCACTGTGCTGTAACATGACCATAAAGTTAAGTAATCCAATTATTTGGACGATTTTTAAGCAGTTTCGTGAGTGTAATCATGTCATCATGCAGTGTTTATGCCGTCATAACCATCTGATCAGACCTTTTCATTTTATCCATAGTTTTTAAACCATTTTAAAGAACGATTGTTTGACATTAACAGTTAAATCATTCTCTGCCAGTAAATGCCACTATAATAAATGCAGTCTTCCGTTGCTAATACTGTGCTACAAGCTATAAGCCTCTATACTCGCATATCTTTTCCCTCCATCTGGCGCCGTCTGGCCTGAGATCTGGCTCATGCTTTGATATTTGAGCCTGGTTTTCACACATGGCCCATCATATTTGAAGCTGGTGTTTGCCTCCCACACGATGGGGGGATGGGAGTGGAGATGTGTAGTCTCCCGCAGGTGGGAGAGATGTCCCCGGCTATCTTTAGGAAGCTCTTTTGCATTTAGGGACGCCCTGTCGGCTCTCGGTTTACTCCTCGTTTCCTGTGGACACATTTAGACAGTGGGAACAGAGCGTTCCCTCCGAGATATCGGCGCTAACTAAATAAAACAGAGTCTCTGCAGTGTGTCCCGTAAAATGAAATGTTTACAACGAGAAAATCAGCAGGACTTTTATTTTAAGAATTCACACATAATCCTAATATATCATTAGCTCCAAAAAGCATGGACAAGTCCCTTCAAAGATGTTCTACTTTAGGGGAAAATTAAGTTTTATTTGAAATAAATGTGACCAGTTTTCACTTCTTGAAGTATTTAGGCAGTAGTTGTTTGACTTTGCAGATGATTGACCAGTAAATTGACATTTCTCTTGCTCTATTTGATCATTTTTGCCCTGGATTTGACCTCTCAGGTTTAATACACGACTATAAAGATGAACTAAAACTACAACCCAAGAGGAGCTCAGTGATGGAGATACATGGTTTCATTGTCCCTTATTCTGTTGGTTGAATTTGAGTGTGTGCAGGTAAATGACTTTTAGAAACAGGCATTGTGAAAATGTGACGTTGCTCCCGTCTCACAAGCTACAGGTGGCTCAGATGTCCTTTTGGAAAGCTCCTTTGCATCTAAGGACACTTTCTTTTTTTCTTTGGTGGAATAAATTTGCACTGTAGGAACAGAGCGTTCCCACTGAGATCACTGCAGCATCGCTCACAGCTTGAAATTAGACTGCAGCCGGCACAAGGGCCCACTGGATTGTACTGTATGTGTTTGGTTCTCCTCTCAGAAGAAAGTGTGTCGAATATATGCTAAAGTACCATTTAAATGTACTTGTACTTGAGCATGTCCTTTTATATGACTCTAGAGTATATTTCCATTTTGCAACATCTTATGACCCCAGTTGCCTTTTTGCTACTTAACAAGTACAAAATATGATGCATGAAAGTTGACTGTGATAATCTTTCTCAAATAATCTCTCAAAAGTTTGCTGTCAGGTGAAGTCTCGTAGTCCACAAAACTTTTCTGGAGCTTCACAGTAAAACAGAGTTGCAGCATTCTGCTAAACAATTGAAGGAGCTGGAGGACAAAAACAACCAAATAAATAATATAAAACGGCTCCATACAGCTCGTCTGGTATACCCAATCTTTGGAAGCCCAGAGATCACAAATTTGGAAAAAAAAGTTTCTGACACCCTCAACAGTCGGTCGAGCTTGTGCACCCACTCCAGACACTTTTAGCTCGGCTGCTACAGTGAAGATTTCAGCTTAAAGATGGGTGTACACGTCATTTCAGATCAACCTGGGATCGCCATAAATCTGCTTAGAAATCCTCAAAAAAGACGCTTCTCTTATGTGCAGAACTTGCCTTAGAAAAATCATGTTTTTAAGTTTTCTTCAGTGTCAAAGTAATCCAGTGATAGCTGTCTGTGCATACATGAGTTCACTGCAAACAGGAAGTGCTCACAGCTAATTCTGCAAAGTTTGAATGGAGTTTTGGAGGTTTTTCTCCAGCTACTTCCGATGTTTAGGAGAATCGTGCAACACTGTTTTGCTGTGAAGCTCCAGAAAAGTTTTGTGGACTACGAAACTTCACCCAACTTTGTATTAGCATGGCGGGAGGGAGGCGATGATGACTGAACTTTCATTTTTGGGAGAATATGATGCAAACTAATAAACTACCATTTCTACATTTTATATCATAATTCAAATTTAGCTGCACTTTGATCAACCACAGTGAAACAAATCCTGCTCACATTGCGTCAGTATTAAAAAAGTATATTTTTCCCACTGTTTCCTGGATCAATGAGACTTTATCATTGAATCTCAAGGGAAAAAAAGGTTAATATCTTTTATGTGACGGGGACATGGGATAATCCTGATGGAGTCAGACATGGTTTTCTGTCTTTATTGGTCGTCTTAAACCAAACTAGAAGTCGACGCTCTCCTCTGCTTTATTCCACTGGTTATTACCAACTCAGTGCACGCAGCATGAGCTTCATATAAGAGCCGCCGTGCCCCTGAGGACACTCTGTGCTTTGATTGTGCTGCTCATGAGTTCCAGCTGTTCCTCATACTTTTAGTGACTGTGATAATGTGACACGACCGTATCCATTATCACAGTACAGCTCTTCTTCCTGTGTCTGTGAAATCGTGTGTTATTTGTGTACATTTTGTTTCCGGTCAAAGATTTTTATTTCTTTTGGTCTGAGCTTTTTGAATAAGATAAAAATAAATGTGTAGTAACCTTCTGCTTCTTATTGTTCGGCGTTCCCCGGCGGTACAATGACATTTTCACTTGACTCAAAACAGCAGTCGCTCCTCGTCTTTGTAAGTAAAACACTCGTCTCTTCAAGATGGAGCTCGCTTCACTTCTTCCCCACTCAATCATGTTCTCTCTTCTGTTTCTTCAAGGCTCCGGCTCTTTTGTAGGCACAGAAGGTCGAAGTAGAGGATAAAGAAACTTCACCATCAACCAGCGCCGAGGTTGTAGCTGGAATAAAACTCCACTTGCCTCAGTTTCGAATCCAGAATTTACATTCAATGAATTAACTATCCAACTGAATATGAGGATCAATTTAAAGTCACAACTAGCAGACGCTATTCTCCTCTAAAATAACAGAATTTATTCTGTCACACATGATATTATATTTAAAATGTTTTAATGTTGTTCTCAAATATTCCTCATGTGAAGGGTAACAACAACCGACGGCGCTGAAAGGATCCAGGACAGACCCGGAGGTCCTGTGTTCATGCCTCAACGTATCAGAGCCGAGTCTGATCAGCGGGGCCTCCATGGATTGGATCTGTCCCAGTACGTCCTGTGGATGCTCTGATTCGGATCTGGGGAGTTTGGAGGTTAGTTTGACGTTTTCAGCTTTTCATCACGTCCCTTGTGCCTGACAGGTGGCCTCCTCGTGAAACAGACGACCAAAATGTTTCCCAGCAGGACTTTGCATCCGTATGAGATGATCAGTGATGTTCACTTCAGCTGTCAGTCCCTTTAATGTTGTGGCTGATTGGTGAACGACCAAGTGACACTTTAAATACCAAATACACTTTTTATTTTAGTACATGATGTTCTTAAAATCCAGGTGTGTAAAAAAGTGTTGACCAGAACTGTTTCACGTGTTGTCAGCTGTACAAACATACAATGTGCAGTGTTTAGATATTTTTAAACTGTAGACTGTCATTCATGTTTGAGTGACAATAAAAAAAGAAGTTTAAAATGTATTTCATATTTATGTTAATTTCTCTCCATATTGTTTCTTTTTCTTTAAATGTCTGTACATTTTATCTCCAGTGTAAGATGAACACTAACATGTGGAGGCTGTAGCTCAGGAGGTGGAGCAGCTCGACCAGTAATAGGAAGGTCGCTGGTTTGAACCCCGTGCTCCTGATGAGCAGGTCGACACCTTGCGTGGCGGCCTCTACCTTAAGTGTATGACTGGAAAGGCATTATTGAAGTGCAAGTCCATTTACCAGACTCATACATATTACAAGTCCCAGAACAGTGTGACTCTTGCATCTGAACACCCGGCTCAAATTATTACTCTGAGGAAAAAATGACTTCTGCCGTACATGTACATATATCCGTTATGAATTAGTCTCCAAACCTTAAACGGGTCAGACTAATCTGTGACCGAGAGCATTCTGACACTATCTATATATTTCCTAGAGGATCCTGACACGATGAGCTTCCATTACAAACATCCCTGAGAGTAAAGGTGGCTTTTATCTGCGAGCAGCCGGTGCAGAGGTGCAGAAACTCGGCTCTCCTCATGAGCAGAGCCGCTGAGTGTTGGACAGCAGAGGCCTGTGGTTGCCTGGTAGCTCTGAGGTGTGAATGTGCGGAGCTGTGTGAATACAGAGCAGGAAGGCTGCTGGGAGAGAGAGTCCGCACGCTCACTCAGACTCACACAGATAAATAATGAAAACACGGGTTGGGAGTTGGGAGAGCGGCGCCGTGTATTTTGGTTGTGTGCTACCAGCTGCTGAATGACCAGAGAGGAAATGTGGGTTTGGAGTCAGGGGAGAGGACGCACAATTTACTACAGTCAGCATTTAAACTGCTGCAGCTCCTCTCACACACACACACACACACACACACACACACACATACACACACACACACACACACACACACACTCTACATACACACATGCAAGCTCATGAATGTGGTAACACACACACAGGCAAGTGAACAATACTCACACATACACTGAGACACACACACACTTGTAGTGTGTAATACATGCAAATGGATTCAAGTTAAGTCATCACACACACACACACACACACACACACACACACACACACACACACACACACACACAACTGTTTTCTTTGCACACATTTTTGTCAACACATCCCGTCCGTATATATACTTTTTTTAAATTTTCATTTCAACTTTAACCCTTTAAACTTCATATAGACATTTTCTTTTGCTTTAACTTTACTGAGCTTGATGTTTCCTTGAGGAAAGAACAGAATATGTTTTGTTGTATATATTTTTTGCTGACTGAACTGCACTTGAATGAATGAAGGACCAGAGGAAAGCTCTCCCAGCAGCACTACATCTTGTTGATCAGGGACTGGACTGATCTGGACCTCTTTATCCTGAGGATACTCCACCGTCTCCGCCCAGCGATGGTGAGATTGAGGAGCACTGGTGCAGAGTCAGAATGGCTCGAGGACACATCCTAACTCCCCGCTGGGATTTCTTCCCGGGTTTCCTGATGACAAGTCGGACTGTCCATTAGCAGAGTGGTGAGACAGCAAATAACTTCCTGACCTGATGGATGAAGGAGACAGTGACACTCTGAGTCCAACTCCAGCTCCAACAGCATCGGAGATGATGTTTTTTTAATTTAGTTTTTGTACAGATATGTATTGATTTGTTTGTGAAGAGGGTTCACTCTGGACAGATTTGTTTTCTATCTGTTGTTGTTTATTGTTGAATCACTGAAGGAGTTTTTTTTGTATTTTTGGTGAATATTATCTGAACTTGTTTCACCCTGACCTGCAAAAAAAGCCACCAGGATCAAGTCAAGCTGTTGTTAAAAAAAACCTAAATGTGGACGACAGCTGGCAGCGTATTAACCAATGATATGTTGATCTCTACAAATCCAGATGTGACAGTGTAGCAACTGCACTCCACCAATGCTAAGAAACAAAGAGAAATGAATGATGATGAATGATTAAAAGTGGATTTCATGCATCATGACAGACCTCATTATTAATCTTAAATGTATTTTTTTTAAATAATAACCAAACAACCAAAAAAGGCCCAAAAAAATAGAATTATATTATACGGTTATATTTTATCCTTCTCCTTTTAGATGCATCACAATTGTTGAATCTGCTCTGTAAACCTTCTTATTACACTGTTATTTCTGTATCTTGTCTCCACACTGATGAGCTCTTTAATATTTACGCAAAACTTTCAGTGCCTGTAGTCTGAAAAATTGAATTAAACGGACGCAGTAACGATCGCTGCACATATCACTTCCTGCAGCCCCTGAGAGAGAGAGAGGGAGAGAGAGACTTATAAATAAAGAGAGGACGACGCAGATAATGAGAAACTCTGAGACTGAAGTCGGAGAAATAGAGTAAGAAAGAATGAGAGATGAAGAGGGAGGAGAGGCCAGATTAGCCAAGCATATCTCCAGACCAGTATAATTACCCATCATCCTCCTCTGTAATACTTCTCTTATCGCCGGGCTCTTTGGAGAGAAGAGGTTCAGAAACTTATCCACGCTTCTTATTACTCTCCTCTCTTCTCCCCAGCTCTCACTGCAGCAGGTCAGGAGACGGGAGGGAGGATGAAAGAGGAGTGGAGGTAACAGCACAAAAGGTAAAGCGAGTGACGGTGAGGAGGGATTAGAAGTGGAGCGATGAGGGACAAAAGAGAAGAGGTCGTGGCCCTAATGTGATCGCAAGATGGAGAGATGAAGACACGCGAGAAGAAGGAGATGAAATAAAATGTAGAAGAGGCAAAAACAGAGCAGAGACTCATATTCAGATCGAGTTAACAGCTGTTTAAAGTGGTTTGGACAAAGACGTGAAGAAGAAGAAGAAACATTTAGGGACCTACAGTTTCTTCATGCAGGTGCAAATTAAGTTTCCTGAGATTCACTTTAGTTTCACCTCGTTCTGAATACATAACGACCCTCCGGATGAAGAGCGGCACTCCGTCGTCTGCCAACAGGCTGCTGGCCGAGGTCGACAGAGCACGATGCAACTTTGAGTTTAATCGGTTGAGAGAAACACGAAGACCTTCACAAATCACAACAACCTCCTTTTTTGCTCGATCCACAATTTTTCTTCTTTGTTTGACTTCCATCACACCGTCTACAGCCAGTAGGAACATTTAAACGCACATGAACATTTTCAGAGTACAGATCAGCGTCTGGCCTCCCGCTTCAATAAGTGAACTTCCTTTACAGCCGTCTGGAATCGGCCCTCGTGCTGTATCTATCTGCAGTCTTTTAATTTGAAAAACGCCTGTTGATAGACTAAAAATCTCTATCATCCTCATACAAAACGTCTTTGTAAGTCAACAACCAGAACAACATGATCATTGCAGCGTACCAGTGACGGGTTAATGGTTTGGGTTAGAATAACTGAGCAGCAAACACTTAAGTTATGTAATGTACGTGATGCAGCTTCATGTTAGTAAGTTAAAATCCTCCTTTGCTGTTGCAATAATAACGCCGGCCACTAGATGTTGCTGCCTAACAAGGAACAGAAATGTGGGAAGTAATTAGCCACTTTTATAGCGAACCTATATGGTCGTTCATCTGATGACGGGCGGCTGTCACCAGTTCATGCAGGACAAATCCACAGAACCACAGTTCCTACGCTGGTTATAACAAAACAAAACTAGATTCATGAAGTTACCACTACTTCCTGCTTTGGCACCAGTCAGAGGGATTAAACATAAGTCTTGTAGGTTTGTCCAGTGGAAATGTAATTCCTTGAGGTGAGCCTGTTGGGGATGGAAACATCCACAGACGCATCGCAAAAACAGGGTCAAGAGAATCAAAACTTCTCCGTCTGCTCTGTGTATCTACTCTCTGACAAAAACATGAGGTTACCGGGGGAAACCTCTGCACCCGAAGGTGACTTAACTGCAGGAGTAGACCTGTTGCTGCAACGAACCGTGAGTTTCATTATGAGGGTTCATCAAATACATTTCTGATTGTTGTTCATTTCCACTGCGACACACTGTAGTTAAGTTTAGTGAGATGGATTTTAACAGCATAATGAGCGAACGATTTGCATTTAATTCCTATTTTTCCGTCACCGGGAGCTATTTCTGAGCTGTCCTCATTTCATGTACTGTAATCAGTGCCTTCTTGCAGCAGGAACTCCGATTTTTGGGGTTTGAGGGAACATGAATCACAGGTGGAACTCAGTATGAACCAGCGTGCTTCACTTATTTATTCACTGACCTATTTATTTTTGGCAGAAAAATCTGTAAAAACTGAGAAAGAGGGGACACAGAAATATGTTTTGGTCTGAAAATTACTCACCATCTACCTTCGGCTGGTAACAAGGATCAGATCCAACAGTCAGTGAATCATATTGGGAACACACTGCTTTTAATGGGGATAATGGAGCCAGTAACTGAGGTTATTTATAGACTGGTATTACAAATCACAGCTTGTCTCAAGGGTCTTTACAAACTGTACGGCATACAGTGAAGTGTCCTTACAGTACATGTCGTAATAAGTAGATGAGGCCTCCATTGTCCACATTGTATTCACCAATTTAAATGATATATTCACAGTTCAGAGGTCGGCAGCCATCGAAGGTAACTCTGTAATGCATTTTAATGGTGTTCTGCTTTCAAATCGTGGAGTCTTTGGACAGATAAAGGCATAAAAAAGCATCTGCGGTACACAGAAAATGTTTGTTCCTTTTATTTTATTTTCCAACCCCCATGTGTTTAAACGCTTTGCTCTGGGCATCAACAGTTCATCTGTTCATTTTACAAAATGTGCCTCAATTCACCTGCTTAATGTGATCTTAAACTCAAGAGATGGAACAAAATACTGGAGGACTGTGAACAGAAGAGATGGGAAATAAAACCATGGAGGGACAAAATGGGGATACAGAGATGAGGAGATGAAGAGATGATAGAGAAACAGAAGAGATGGAAGAGGAGGGAGGGAGGTTGACTGTGAAGAGAAATGGAAGGAGAAGTCTGAAGTGAGAAAGGATTGCCATGAAAATGGCGGAGAGAATGACACAAAGGAAATAAAAAGCTAAAATAAATCGGAAGGAAGGAGAATTACAGTGTAAACGGCAAAAGTGACGGATGAAGGGATACATGTAATACAAAATGGATGAGGTTACAGTGTTACAGCTGTAGCAGTTAGTGTTTTCCATTATTCATAGCGGGTTGAGTTAGATTGAGGTTATCATGAGCACTGATTCTAGTCAAGTGGGTTTAAAATGGTTTCCCTGCGAGCCCACATCTCCAGGATGAAGATTTTTTTCACCAAAGTGCTGCACATCAGTCTTTTCTGCAGAGTGTGAGATGTTTGAATGTGCAGGAATCCCCAAACACACATAATCCCAAACAGCATCTTCTATTCTCTAAACAAATGAATGGTGAGTCTCAGTTGATGTCGCAGGGATACTTTGACTTTGTACAGAGCAGGTGGAGGTGCCAAACGCTGCAGAATAAATCTCCAGTGGTTCCCCTCCTCTTCCATTATTTCTGGGAGCAGTTGCACTGTTGTGTAGGCCAAACTAACCTCCTAGCGAGGCTGCAACACTCGGGATCCTGTGACAGTTATCTACAGGTGTGGCGTTAGTAACAACAATGGCGGCTCCTCAAAAGCTTTTAATAGCTGCTGCTGTAGCACGAGCTACATCAGAACCAGAGAGTATATTTCATATCAGCACTCAGCGTTTGATTACCAACCGGTCCACTGGTGGCAGCTCCCGTCTACAGCTTATCTGATTGGTTGAATGCATGTGTTGCAATACCACTACTGACCACAAGACAGAGAAAAAAACAAAAACAAAACAGGAAACCAGACTACTTATATTGGAAAAAACATAAATGTTACTTTCCCTGGTAACAAACTGCTTTTACGCACTAATTATTAAGCTATTTAATGATTTTTGAGTGAATTAACTTGAAATTGTAGCTAATTACTAGTGTTCACTTGCATAACACTGAAGCTTAGTGAGCTGAGACCTGCAGAGTTGTTGTCGACTCTCTCTGGGTTCTGCAGAACTGGTGCCACTTCCACATTACACAAAGTATTCATTCAATTTTAATATGAAAATTATCACTTAGTGCAGCTTTAACGTACACACAAGTAATTATAATGCAGTGCTCAGCCATGCTTACAAGAACATATAATGCTCACTGATGCATCATATCAGTGGTCATAAAACATTCAACGTAAACTGAATTATAACTACAAACATCTCATGAATGTTAATGAGGATAGAGATTATCCAGCAGAGTCGGTGCTAAATAAAGTGAAACGCATAATAATGGACCTCTAATAAACTGTGCGTCATTACAAGTCATGTCGCTGCTTTATGTCCAGTGACATGTTCCCACACCACAACGTCTGATTTATATTCATTTGATGCACCAGCAAGTGATTTGCATGTTCAGACGAGACGATGTGTGCATGAAAATTAATTCAATAAGTTAATTTATTTATTACTGATTTAACACTGGACAGTTCGAGTCAAATCAAAATCAATGAAGCAAAACCCGAGAAATCATCTTAGTAATTCCACACATTCTCCTAAGCCTGGTGCCTACATAACCCATAATGCAACTTGACCGCTGACAGTTTGGTCGGAAATTCATGCTATGCTAATAGTGGCTAGCTGCTAGCCTCATGCAGAGGTGAGGAATGGGCCACAGAGGTTTTTTAAATGTACAGTATGTCATTTCTGCCACAAGACGTTCGCCGAGCGTCCGGCTCTGGGTGATTATTCCTCCAGAAGGTCCGGCTCTGCACCCGACTCAATCATCCAGAGTCACATCGGATTCTGCTCCGATCAGGAACCGTTTACAGATCAAATGGACCTCCTCAATTTGTCAGTTTTTGGAGTTCCCTTTTAATGTTTACAGGGGAGAGCAGCAGGACATACGAGGGAACAACAGGATCGATATGGGACATACCACTCAGCTGATTCTGGCCACGCAGGGATTCAAACTAGTGGCTTTCCATCACAAGCCCAGTTCTGTAACACGGGCTGCTGTCTCTCCACTGTCAGCGCCTGCAGGGAACCCGAGCGATGACAACAGCGTATCGTAGCTGGTGGCTTCAAACAAAATTAGAATTCTCCTGTCAGAAACCATCAGATGTTGTTTCAGGATAATTTAGAGGGCCATTTACATTTTTCTGTCTGTCTTTAAGGCATTTCTGCTTCATTAGATACTTTACTGAAGAGCACTACCGAAAGGACAGGAAGCAGAACGGAGATGACAGACTGCAAAGGTCATGTCCAGTGAGACAAAAGATTCCCTGTGTTTACTGCCCTGCGAGCTGGATTTAATGGCAAAGATATTGTAGTTTGAAACTCTACAATAAGATATCTTTTTTAGGCAGAGTCCCATATGCATCCCCATCCTTCCACTCTGCCTTCATGCAGGTTGATTATGTTTCCATTCTGTATCCTCCCTAACCACAACACTGGCCCGTGTTCTTCCAGTACTCGCATAATAGTTTGTTTTTTCCATAATTCATGAGTCGCTCGGATTGTATTGAGGCCTTCATGATCTCAGATACTCGAATGAAGCAGCTGTTAAATTTTTAAGCCAAGGGCTCAAACTGAATAAAATCATTCTCGCTCCGTCAGCCAGATTCAATACGATATTGTTCTGCTGTCATGTGAGGACACAACAGAGAAACAACTCCCGGTGCATGTTGTTTTTGGAGGGGGCGGGCGTATTGTTGAGCAAACACTGCGTCGGCATCAGTGTTCTTCGACTTAAACAAATGAAGGACCAGATTATCCTGCTTTATGACATCTGGGATTTTCCGCCACATTTTTTAGTTTAGCTTAGCGTTTTTAATTCTTATGGCCGAGCTGCACTTACAGTTCACAACGTTAGCAACGTGATGGAAGATATAGAATCAAAATAAACATCTGAACTCCTTGTGGTGGCGCCTAGATGGTGAAAATGTTGTTACACTTCTTCTAATCCTTCGGTTGGGAACACATACGTATAACTGCGGTCGCGTGCTGCACTCAAAACGCAGCCGGTGGGAGTTTGATGGACGACGGAGCTAAACTGTAGCAGAGCCGCTCTGCAACGTACATGAAACCAGTTCCCGGGTTACACATAGCTTAAAAGTTCACCATCTCAAGTAGGTGTGTTGAGTAAATTGGTGATTGGATGTGCCAGAACGGAGCCTAAGAAGAAAAGTTTGAGCTTTGCGTCAGTCTCTTACACTAACATACCACAAAATCTCGGTGTAGACTCAGATCTAATAAATAAGGCTGCTGTCGCCTTCAGAATACTAAGTATTAAACGACCCATGTCTCAGCAGGATTTAGAAACACCTGTTCACCTTCTTGTCTTCAGGCTTGTCTTCTACCGTAACACCATCTTTGCAGGTCTCTAATAAGTCAGTCAGACACGCTGCTGCTACAGTCCTCACTTAAACCAGACAAGACCACATCAGTCCAGTCCTCAGATATTTGCACTAACCTTAAATGTCAACGAATTGATTTTTATAAAATCAATACTGCTGTTAGTTTATCAGGCATGTGTTCAGACCTCAGACGGTCTGGGAGGAGAGGCACCACACATCTTTGTAGAAATGAAGGTTTTAAGACTTTTCTGTTTCCACTGCAAGTATGAAGTTAGATTCTGGGTCTATTTATTCATATGTTGCACCGAAGCTGTTGAGCAGTTTTCATTCTGCTTTTTGGCTCATCTGATCCAAATAATCTCATTTTATCTTCCATTTCATTTCACTGTTGTGTTAATGTCTTTTAGGTCCCATGTACAGCACTTTGATTGTAATTGTTATTGATGGGTGCTACACAAACTTCCATTGCCTTGAAATCGTGATAAAGGAATAAACAATGTTTTCTAAATTGTCCTCTTACATCCAGACCGTTGGTACGATCATGTTGAGTAACGCTGTCACCAAAACACAGCATCAGTCATCAATAATCCACGATCAGTGCGACGTCCTCTAACGACTTTCAGTCACATCTCCACAACCTCTTGGGAAGGAAATCTTTTCCAAACGTTAATCAAGAACTTTGAGTTGCCTTTTTGTTGAACATGAAAGTTGTTGATCAGAAAACATCGACTTCATTAACAGCGAGCACAGACATGCACTGCACACTGTTAGAAGAAGAGAGAGCAGAACGCTTTGTCTTGTGAATCATCAGTGAAATGTTTTTAATAAAGGCCGGTAAACATTGTTTAAATTCAGACGGCATCTGTTTGAGATGATTTCTCTGAGGGCGACTGATGAGATGGAAGTTACTTTATCGCTCGTTTGCCAAATTAAAAATTTGGTGAAGTGCAGAACTTTTCTATTAAACACTGTCCCAGCAGCAAATGACTGGAACTTAGTTCATTATGTAAAGTGGAGGAAAAAAGGCAGAATAATTATTTATTATTACTGTGAATAAATTCTGTTTCCACTGCCTGGTGAATATGTGTGTGCTTTCTTTGGTCCAGCTTGATATTCAGTTGATATATTTTGTGGTAATGATGATAAAACTATTGTTGTTACGTTTCTTATAATAACATCTGTAATTAGTTTAGAAAGCTATTGAGTTTTCTTCAAAAATGGAATCAACTGGATTCAGATTTGTCATTTTCTTTTTAATTTGTTTTACGTTCACTCTACTTCTGCATGTTTAGCAGTGACAACTGAAGACGTAAATTATTATTCTGAGGTTAAGTGGAGTGATTTAGAAACAACTCGGTCACTACAGTTAATTGGCGTTCCTGAAAACTGTGGACATGTTAGAGAGCGACAGAGGTCCGGCAGGCGTGAGGTCCGGGTCCAGTGGGTCGGGTCACGAGGCAGTATTTGATGACCGTTGTGAGTACATACTCGTGGTTCTTACAGTAACGGCCATTTTGAATTTGGTTATTAATAAAAAGCATCAACACTTTGAAGACGACTGTAAATCTTTAGATCGGATCGCTGCAGGTGATTTGCTGTTTTCTCAAACTGTAACAACTCATCTTTACCAGAACATTTCCCCACGACTCTACTTTCTGATCCCTGTGTGAAGCATGTAAATCTCTTTCCCAAAAAAAATTAAAAAAATCCTCTGCAGCAGTAAAGTGGATGATTTGATGGCAGTCACCGGTTGAATTGATTCTATTTGGACTGAAAATGTGGCTCTCGTACCAGCAGCACTCTCACCCCCATTATCTCTCTCCACAAACAGCAGACCAGTGGTTTTCAATTCTCTGCAATTATGCCTAAAGATTATAGAGGCTTTTCATATTTTAACAAAACACCACAGCGGGTCGTTTCCCTGTTCAGTTGTTCATTTTTTATCAGTGAAATCAGCTGCGGCGGTGTTTTATAAAATGAAAATGCAGCGTTTTCTCCCGGGTCTTAATAGCACATTATTCCAGAAGGTTTAATACAGTTCAATACCGAATCATCAGAGACCGAAATCTTCCTCATGTGGAGGATTAAACCTGATCACATCGTGTGTGTGTGTGTGTGTGTGTGTGTGTGTGTGTGTGTGTGTGTGTGTGTGTGTGTGTGTGTGTGTGTGTGTTGGTGGTATCTGTGGGTGACCGTCGACATCCACCAGCCTCTTTCTCATATTTTCAATCCAGCGCATCAATCATGTCTAATCTATGCGTTTGTTGTAACATGTGTGCATGTAGGTCACAGATTATACTGTGTGTGTGTGTGTGTGTGTGTGTGTGTGAGTGAGAGAGAGAGAGAGAGAGAGAGAGAGAGAGAGAGAAAACACTAGAGAGATTTGATACCCCCGTCTCTTTCATATATTTCATTACTTAAACATAATGCTTATTCACCGGCTGGCGAGGATCTTAATTGTATCTGTATATCCATACGTGTGCATGTATGTGTGTGTGTGTCTGTGTGTGTGTGTCTGTCTGGATGTGTGTGCGTTGGTGTGTGTTTGATCATGTGAGGAAGTAACCTCTCACACAGTTTAAAATCTTTATTTAGAAGTAAACTTTCCTGAACGTGACGCGTCCCTCGTGTCTTTTTGCTCCACACGTTCCTCCGACCCAACATTTTATCACCGAGTCACAGCTCATCGGTCACGACTGTTCGTTTGTCTCCCGTCAGCCCGTCTGCTCGTGCTCTCCTCAGGTTAACAGTATTGGCGTTGGTCTCAGAGATGCAAAGCACGTTTCCACTTACACAGCGTTACAATATTCAACATTCAGCCCACGTTTTAACGCTCCCCCGACGCCACTAATTCTAATTCAGCGCCGCACTGGCAGCAGCAGCCGCCCCTCACGCCACCGAAACCCCGTCCTTCCTTTCCTTCTTCACACCCTCCCTCCATCTTTACTTCTCTCCATGTTAATGTCATTCACTTTTAAACTTAGACTGACAAATATAAAAAAAATACTTTTCACGTCTTTTTCTATTAGAGCTGGCAGAGGCCTTCCTGCAAACAACGTCTTTTTCTTGTATTATTTTGAAGTAAAATTCTGCTGTTCACGACTTTAAAAAACGATGAGTGTGTTTTTTTCTGATGTTTGGATGAATGAGAGTTTTATTGATTAAATATCTGAAACTAACTAAGCTGACTTGTCTCTTTTCACTTCATGCCACCAAAGGCTAACATTAGCATTGGGCTATGAACACATAATGATTGTGAAGGTTTGTAAAATATGTTTTCAAGCAAACACTTCACCAGTGAACTTTCTGACAATCTTTCAATGCGAACTTCTGCCGCAACGACCTCTGCAGGATGGCGTGTCTTACCTTTGTCGTACGCTTGCAGTTAAGTTAGGTTGAGGCAACAACACAAACGGTCAGGTTCAGGAAAACATTGAGGTTCAGGTTTAAATAATCATGTCACCTATGTAACTATGCAGTGGAGTGCGTACGTTACGTGTAGTTACCCCTCTAGTTCAGAAGCATTAACAGTTGGAAAAGTCCGATATCGGAGGTGAACGAAGTGGAAGGATGGGTCATTCACAGGACTTTGCAACCGGAGAGCAAGGTTTCAGTCCCGCGTGTGACTGAGTGCCGAGGTTGACTTGTTCTTAAGTCACGTCAGGTATTAAGTAAACAAACAGTAACACCCAAACCTTCGTATCTAACTTTTGTGTCTAAACCTAACCAAACTGCAACCATTTCACAACGTTAATAACAATCCACAAGTCAGAATATGTAATCGAAATATGTTAAATGTTTGTCAGCAAACTTTATTTTGAAAGTCTAAACAGACTGTTGCGTATTTATTATTGCTGACCGGAGCCGTGGAGCTAAGAGAGAAGTTATTACGTTAAATAAACTTAAACTTAAATACGGGTTGTAATAAGCTGCTTTCACAGCCGCGCTGAGTCAAACTGAGCCGCGCTCATTTGCCTTCCCATCACCAGTTTTACTGCGCTGAGTCGAGCCAGGCCGTGCGGGCGAAGGACCTGCTCCGGAGTAGGGCCAACCCGTCTCCAAGCGGGTCGTGGTGACATCTCGCGACTGCAGCCAACCAGTAACAAGCACCTGTCTCCCCCTGAAGTCGGTACTCAACTCATGTCTGTGCAGGAAACCTGAGAGGAAGTCAGTGTGTTCAGCTCTCAGTACGTCTGTAGCTTCTAACTGAATCTCTTTAGTTTCTCTCGTCCTGTTTGTTCTTTCAAACATCTGCTGTGTTTCACTCTTTCATGTGTTCACTGTCAGCTGGTTCAGTTGTGTGTTACTGCTGCTGAAAACACAACGTTTCCTCTGATGCTGCTTCACAATAAAAGCTTTTATTGTGAAGAAGTTAAAGGAAATGACACATGTTTGCAGCTGAATTAGCGGAGCTGCTTTGTTAGCAGTGATTCTTCGATAGTCCTGTGGGGATCGACACAAGCGCGTCATTGCTTTAAGACAACCTTCAAGCAGGTAGACCAGTTGTGTCAAACCCAGTAGAGCCAGGCAGCCACATGTGATGGAAACATGGTGTGTTGCCAGTTATTGTACATGAATCACAGTAACATGTACTTTTTTTGGTTGTAATCACAGTGAGTTGTATCTGGACTGCTGGTTGTTTCTTGATGATTAAAGTATAAATGAATCAAATGAAGTTCAGATTGTTCTACAACAGGTCAGGTCGTGTTTTTAGTTACTTGCTGCCACATTTGATTTGGAAATATAAATATAATTTACCTCCCTGATCTCAGACAATGTCAGGAAATATGACACCGACTCTCTCTTTATTTCTCGACATCCTATTTATCCATTATAACAGCAAGATGGAGATAGATGGATAGATGGATAGATGGATGGGCTGTATGGGTGTGTCTACTCCTCGCGCAGCCTCCACCGCACAGCCACGTGCGCCCACATGCAATCTTTTAACTTTAACTGTCAGACAGACAGACAGACAGAGAGAGAGACAGACAGACAGACATGTTTCCGACAGCTGCAGCTGTCAGTGGCAGGAAGGATCAGATGAGGAGGAATTAACGGACGCTGGAGGGATTCTGTGCCGATCCGGAGCTCGTCGTGGATCAGCTCGTCTCCAAACGGAGGGGCGATTTTTCTCTCTCTCTCTCTAAAAATAGGCGAGTTTCGGTGCACAGCCCGCTGCAGGTCCGCACGCCTCCACTCCAGAGATGTTACACCGAGATGCCGGTTTGCTGAGAGCACAGCTTCGGTCTTAATTTCCCTCCAAACTGTATTTTTCCTCCAAAAGAAAACGTCCTCGGAGCCGCTCGCTGGATTATCAGACCGGGCTGTCAGCCGGGTGATTTATTGTTGAGCGCGCAGAGGACGGAGCTGGACACCGCCCGGACCAGGATTGCATCTCCTTTTTCTCTGGGTTGGGGAGAAGGAAACACAAGACAGGCAGCTTCCAGCCGTGCGCACTGACGGATGGAAACGCGCACATTACCGGAATATTTTGGGGGATTGACATGATTTAATTTGGTGAAGCTTCCTGGAGGAGTAGCTGCAGGTTTCAGACCCACACGGATGTCTGGATGAGTGAAAAGGTTATTTGCGCTCAAGGACACCCTCGCTGCAGGCGCTGGGTGTAGTGCTCTTCTTCTTTTGGAGCTGGAGATGAACGATAACGGAATTAAAGGTGTTTAGACTCCCAGCATCACTTTTGTCTCTCTGGAGATCCATCTGAGGACTGAAACAGCACATTTACACGGATGGCACGAGCTCCCCCGTCCCTGCTACTTTAAATACGTTATTGGAGGCACGTTAATTGGGGCTCTGGGCGGCGAACGGGAGGCTAATAGAGGAGTTTTTCCAGGCACCGTGTGACCCCCTCCATCCACCCACCCTTCTCGTTTGAGGATCTATGTGTACGTGAGTGCGTGTGGGTTTTTGCACGGAGAGACCACCCGCACCTGGATTCCCGGTTCGCCCCCTTTTTTTCCCTTTCTGCTTGATTGCGCGCACGTCTGTTCCGGTAATTCTGCTTCTGCTGCTGTCCGGTCCCACACACACACACACACACACACACACACACACACACACACACACACACACACACACACACATATACTCACACACACGTTTATTCAGCCCCAGAAAACTACCAAGATAGCCTCTCTCTCTCCTTCCTGTGTGGATGGGAGAGAGGGGGAGCAGGAGTTGGGATAAGCCGCCGTCTCGTTGTGATTTAACTCATCATTAGCGGACGGATCGGGAGCGGAAGAAGGAGGGATTGTGCAGAAAAGGGGACAAGACAAGAGGAAGAGGAGAGCTGGAGATCGATGAAGGTGAGGCAGACTGATCGGCTGTGAATAATGCAGGGTGTGTGAGATGGCGGAGGATGCTCGCTGGGACCGAGCTCTGCTATGCAGTTGATTTTTCTCCCCCTCCTGCCGGGGGGGATGCCAGGCGCACCGCGGTGCCAACAGTAGTTTTATTCTTAGTGCCCAGGAAATGAATCATCGCTGTAATCTGATTAGTCTCTGCCATAACCTCGCTCTGTGTGTCACTGCTCTCTGTTTTTTTGCGCCCGTGTTGGCACCGTTAGTGCCCTGCTCTCCTGCTGCACACTGTTTATTCAGAGCTCTGCTGGCTGGTGACGAGCTGCTTCTTCTTCTTCTTCTTCTTCTCTGCTGAAAAGATAATTGTGATTTCTGTGCGTCTCACTTTCTGTGCTGCGATTGCATCGGCCCCGCCGTGCCTGTATGGGAATGTGTGCGTGCATATCAGCATGTGTGCGTGCGTGCATGGATGCATCCGTTCGCGCGCGCTCGCCAGTGTGTGTGTGTGTGTGTGTGGGAGCGCAGTAACAGAAGAGCCCATTTTTGGGGGAGCCTCTCTCTCTCTCTCTCTCTCTCTCTCTCCCTCTCTCTGTCTCTAAAGCTGCCTCATCATGCCGCTCCAGTTGACTGGCGTTACAGCCACATCTATTATGCAGGAGGCCAAGAGATGAGAACACAAGAGGAGGGAGGGAGAGGTGAGGAGAGTGGGGAGGAAAAAGGAGACGTGGCAGAAGGGAAAGGAAGAGGGATGGAGGTGAGGATCACAGGGTGAGGTGAGGAAGGATGGAGGGAGTGAGGAGAGTATTAAACAGGGGATATAGATAAAGACAAGGGCGGAGGATAAGAGAGAGGAGAAGGTGAGATGAGGAGAGATGGGATGAAGGACGAGAGGAACAGTGGCGCTCAGTATTATTGGGAAAAGATCTTTATTTGCACTGAATGTTGGATATTAACTGAGATGTTTGAGCCTCACGTGCAGATTTAAAGACAGAGAAGCAAAGTGAGGTCTGATGAGAGAATCATCAGATGTGCAGGTAGAGACATCAGACCAGAGGATGTGGATCAGGAGATGATCCGGACTGTTTGTCCTGTAGACGGTGCAGAAAACCGACCCAGCAGAGCAGAGCAGAGCCGGTGACAGCTCCACACTGAGAGAGCTTCGGTTTCAAAGAAAGATATGAACGAGCCGTCTAAAAATATCTCCTCAGACATCTGAACAGGCTGCTCGTGCTGTTGTTCAGGGAGAGGTTCCAACAAGTTGACTGGGATGTAGGACGGTGGAGAGCTCCTCACAGGAGAGAGCCGGTGTGGGTTCAGGACCACAGAGAGCTCAGGCGTGTAGTCGGCACCATGGACAGCTGTGACACTGCAGCAGAACGACCTGTAGTTTAGACTTAAGCAGAGAGCCTGTGTCATAGAAGCTGAGCTCAGGTCTGAGTTCTGGCTTGTTTTCAGCACAATGGAGATGCTGTTTTCAGAGTAATGGAGACCATCAGTGCCACACTGACCACCTGATTACAGCACTATGAATAGTTCCAACATGGCTACTTGTATTTCATGATTAGACTCAAACACGGTGATTGAAGGTTTCAGGAGCAACAAGAGCTCGTTACAGGTTTTCTGATTCCCAGGAGTCGTGTAATGTCAGGTTCAGGTTGTATCAGCCTGACTGACCCTGTACAGTGAATCACAGTGGATCACAGCTGAAGCCACCTCTGGGACGGTTTACTACAAACCCCCCAAAAATTCGAGCTTGTCCCAAAATTGAGCGTTAGAGGGATGCTGCTGCTGCGAGGTGGACCTGTGACAGAGAGGGAAGGTCACCGGTGTTTTCTTTGTTTCCTGATTTTTATTTTCCCGAACACAAGACTTCATTCTTGTTCTCGACAGTCGGCACTTAGCTCCTCCTTCCAGATGACATCATGCAGATTGTGAAATACTCAGAGCTGTGATTGGTCGGGGGCCAACGTGTAGTCTAATGTCTCTCGGCTGAATCAGGGTAGACTCTCTGACTCTATAATCCACTAATCTGACACAGCGTCTATCAACAGACACAAGTGGACTGTGTGGACTGAACCGGGCATTAAAGACACTGAGCCCAGTCAGAGCTCCAGGGTCCACACAGTACCGAGAGGGACCCGATACCTGATGCAAAGATAGCGCCTGTGCAGTCCAATCAAATTGCTCGGCTGAAGGTTTTCTAGCTTCCTGGTTTACTTCCTGCTCATGTGGCCCAATGAATATGCAGAGGAAAGTTTAACAAATATAAAAACCTTCATGGATTAAAAAATCATGACAGAAAGAGTCGTAATCGACCTCGTTTGCAGTTCGAGTTTATAAAATGCTGCTCTATGTGGAAGATGCTCTATCGCTGCAATACCACCAAGTGGCCACTGGACAATACTGGAAGCAGGGCTGAGTGGTGCTGCTGGATCCAGGACCGTGGAGAGCTCCAGTACAGTCTCAGTGCCACAGTGAGCGCTCACATGACTTCAGCACCAGGGAGAGTTCACAGGAAGCCGATCCATGAAGTTCTGACTGGCTTCAGGGGTTCTAGACGCCGGACGGATGCAGACAAAGCAAGAGAGCTCAGATTTTATCAGACGGGATTCTTGTGGTTGTCTTCTCCACCCGTGAGATGAAACAAAGCAGGTTCCCTCTGGAGGGTTAATCCAGAGGAGAATATCTGCAGGAGAATCAATAAAATATGAAACTACTACTGCCGTGGTCTGTCCATGTGTCCATGTGTAGTCTCCTGTGAACCGGCCTCTATTCTCAGAACTAAAACAGGCATTTAAAGGTTGCAAAGGGCTTCAGACCCCCATGAGAATACAGACCTCTGCTGTTTAGTGTAGCTGCTCAGTGCTGATATCATTTTTTCAGGTATGATTAATTCATTTGATATCACGATCGTGCACTCAGTCCCGTCCAGTAGATGTGTGAGCACAGATGTCCTGAGATGATTTCAGCCCTGAGGGAGTGCATTTGAAGTTTCAGGACCTCACAAGGTGAGGAAGCTTCAGGATGTCGGGGAGCACGCAGGATGCTGTTTCTGGTCAGTTTCTCCCGTCTAACTCTGGCAGAGTATGGGTGTTTTTGTGTCAATATTGTGTCGAGACTTGTGCTGTGTGTGTTTTTGGATGGAAAGCTGTGCAACACCTTGTTGTGATGCATCCAGCTGTCCAGAAAGATAAACAATCGGATAGACAGTGGAGGATGTAATGAGACAGACAGGCCAGCAGATGGACAGACAGACAGACAGACAGACAGGCAGACAGACAGGCACGCAGACAGACACAAAGCCAGAAACAGTCAGCCAGGTGGCACGTCGTCATAATAGCAGAGTGAAAGTGTGTTAATGTGACGGGAGCGATGCATTTTTGGTGGCGACGGTGATCATATGGAGAGCATTACATCGTGCTTCACATCCCATTAGCAGAGAGACAGAGAGAGAGCATCCCCACCTCCACACTCACTCTCAGCCCCACTCTCATGTGTTTTCCACCTTCCTACCTATGACACATTAGTTGGCTGTTGCATTTTTTCCCTTCAGACAGCACAGAGAAGACCCAACTGATATTTATGAAACACCAAATGTCTGATGTCTCATCTCATCAGGCACGAAGTTAAGCATATCATTTATTTATTTTTAAAAACCCGGGATACTAAAATCAGATTGTTCTCCGTAGCATTTAGTAAATAATGCAGTGTGAGGCGGATGAGGAGCCAAAAATGGGGAAACCAGTGAGCGATTGTTGAATTTTAACTCTGTTAACAAGTTAAAGAATATTTCAAATCCATTCCAGAACTGACAGAACTGGTCTTAAAACTCAAAGAGGTCCAGCTGGAGGAAATTTCCTCAAGCAAAAGTCCAGAACATCATCTTCTCTGACTCGGCTCAGTGCCATTCAAAAATATGTTGTATTTCCTGTCCCCTCAGCTCAGAGAGGCTGCGTTTGCTCTGGATGCTTCGTCTGGTCGTGGCGCTCCACATCGCAGCTGTTCATAGATGTCACAGTCTCAGATCAGATATGAGTCACACCGTGTGAAGAATGAACGTTTAAGAGTCCATTCTTAATTAAAAACTCTGTTTTCACTCTATTTCCTCCGACTGTCGTCCTCCGTCTCATCTCTCTGTCTCTGTCTGACTCACATCACAAAGCTGAGCCGCTCGATCTGTTGTTTTGTGTGTTTGAGACGTTGAAATCAGTTCAGACTTCATATGATATCTGCAGCTACAGTCCAGTCATTCAGCTGGCACTTTGGCCACCATCCAGCACGTCTATGATTAGACCTCTCTGTTCTCCAACCAGCCGGCCAGCTAAAAAAAAACAAACAGACGGAAGTACTTCTAATTTCCTTTAAGCTCTGTCGAAAAAAAGAAGTTATTTTCCTGCTCTGAGAATTAGGTTGTGTTTTGATCTTTGCAAGCTGTCGTGCAGAAATGTTTCCTTTTCATTCTGCACAAGTTAAAAATGCAACACAGGCTGTTAACAGCAGCAGCCGCACTTGTTACCCACAAAAGGGTTGTTATGTAACAACACCCCCACTCCAGTGACAGATGAGCAGGTAAGAGGCCAGCACAAATACCCAGATCATAATGTATGATTTACATTCCAGTGGAAACTCTGCATCCTGTCTGGTTAAAGAATTAATCTGTGGCTTAATCCCTCCAGCCTAGAGCTATACCCCCAATCCCTCCATCTACCCACCCATCTGCTTCTGCATCCATCTGTCCATCCATCCAGCCCGCTCGCCTGCGCTTACTTTGATTTCTTTGCTTTTTCTTTCTTGTCTTTGCTTTCCAGAGATTCTCCGATTTGGTTTGGGTGGAGATTTGTTGCAGGTGCGCTGCAGGTGTGCTGTTTTCCTGCTGAAGACATTACATGTAAATGAAATGCTATGACAACTATCTGTACTTCATTCTCCGGCCGCCCCAGGAGGTCCCTCTTATCTGGAAAATTCATTTTCTTTCCACTTTGGTTTGGATCACACGGGCGTTTCCTTCCAGTCGACAGCACTGTGCCAACAAAGCGTGAATATGAACACCACCGCCACCACTGCTGCAGAAAATAGGAACTTAAAATGACTGTAATTTAGTTACATTTCCTCCTAAAGCGCAGAGAACTGTGCTCTATGTTTATCTTAATTCCCTCCCATTTGAGAATAGATCTCTTTCAATATAAAGTGGCTCTATTATTACTAAGCACCACTGTAACAGGAGTACCGCTGGATCCAAACCTGCTGTTAGGTTTGGTTTTTGATTTCCTCACCTGAAAGCTTGTCATTAGCTTGTGTTGTAACTCTCACACATTCAGGCTCTAAACACTCTGACAAGGTGTGAATTTCTTTCTTCTCCTCTTCATCTTTTGTTTCCAGTTTATTTTTGTAAATGATTTTGTGATGAAGCTTCTTTTCTAAATAGACCACAGAACGAAGTGTGACCTACATTTCTGTCCAGATAAGAGACTGCAGCTCTTTGCTTTGTCAGACTAACGGAGAAGTTAACAGCGGTGTAAGATAATCGCCTCTGACTGCGCAACAAACACACACTTATATCTGGCAGGTTTTCATGTGGACGTCTGTATTTGTTGAAGTGGTCGAGAACGTTCTGAAGTGTGCGATGTCGCATTTAATAGTGATTCTTCGTTTGTTCTGCAATAATCAGACGACTCAGCATCTGTGTGCAGCTGTAGTGCTGAAATGATTAGTCAATTAATCAATTGATTGATTGATTAACACCAAATTAGCAACAGTTCTGATTATAGAGTCACTGCTTTAGACATTTACAGAGCAAAAACTGTACTGGACCAGATGTTGTATTTATCTTTGGCTCTTGTGACGACTCGCTGCTTTTCTTTGTCAGTTGTGACATTAGATGAAGAGTCTTTAGGGTTTGGACTGTCGGTTGTCTCACTTTTCTTTGGTTTGTTTTACATTTTATAGACTCGATGATTAAACGTGAAGACGATCGGCAGATGAATCCAGAGTGATCATCAATTCCGGCACTTTTAATGAAGCAGACTTGTGTTTAAAGAAGAAACTGTGAGTCATGAATCCACAGTTCAGTCTGACACACAGAAAGTGAAAAACAAACTGAAGCAGACTCGATCAGAGAGCCCCGAAACATCAACACCACTTCAGTGCTTTTTACAGTTTTACAAATAAATGTGTCTTGGCGTTTCCTCTGTGCTTTAGTGACTTTCTTTGTGTGAAGCGACAAACCGGTTTCCCCTCACAGGACCGTAAAGATCCACTCTGAGTTGAGCGTAAAGCTCGGAGCAGATAACTCTGAAGTGTAACGAGGAGCGAGTCCTCACGTGCGACGCGACCGCCGAGGGATTAATGAGGAAATGCCAAAACGTGTCAAGTTGAAATTGAATACGAGGTGTCGTGTGC
>NC_140188.1:2028573-2221073 GCF_965226575.1 Pagrus pagrus | reverse complement strand
GAAATGCGTCACCAGCAAACCACTGTAGTCCTACGATACAACGAGCCTGGCGAGCCCTCCTCTCCTGCGCTGTGTGTAAGGCGCAGAGTCACGCCACTTTTTCCATCAATTACATGTGATCGTCGGATGCACCTGCAGCCTGGCTCGAAAGGCCTGGCTCTTGTTAAAACAACCGCACCTGTAGTGACGAGTTTCGACGAGCGATCAGCCCCCAAGTGTTTAAATGTACAACACATCCTCATACCAACACAACTCAATAGGTGAGGTGAGGTTAAGGACAACAACATTGTTTTTCAAAAAAGTTAAGCGAACTCACCGCTGACTTCTGCTTCCACACTGGACAAAAGTTCTGAACTCTACGATAGAGTTTTTACTTTGTTTCTTTGCGATAATAAAAAATGGATGCAGACTGTTGATTTATCAGGAGTTTTTGCTTTAAAATGGGTTTTTCAAATCCTAAGAAACCAATAAGAAACTCCGAAGTGTCATAAATAAACTGCCGGCTTCACCATCCTGCAGATCGAAAGAACAGATAACCTCGACTGACTGTCAGAAAAATGATGGCAACTAAATGCGTAGGAAAGTTATTTCCTTAGTAAATCGCATTTCTTTGAAAGATTTCTTTCATGCTGCTCGGAGCTGCTTCTCAGAGTGGTTAGAGTATTTTTTTCCAGGATAGATCTCTTTACTGGGGCTCTGATGGAAGCTTATTCAACCGCTGTGCTCTGAACTCCTGATGGCAGATGGTATTGTGGATTTTGCTCAGTGCAGCGTCACTGCCGTCTCCCTGGTGACTGACACGACCTCCTCTGCTCCGGAGCTGACATCCACATTATCTACAGCTACATTAATCTGTTTCAGAGAACTGGGTTGCATTTAAATTTCGGTGGCTTTGTTCATGTATCTTGATGCTTGTGGAAGATTTGTGGCGTGTTAGTGAGTGAGTTTAGGAAGTATTTCACCGCTGGAAAGATGGCACATGGATAAAACAGGTCTGTCTTTGCAAGAGTAAGACGCAGAACCTCTGTTTTCACACAAAAACCACTTTGTTTAAGTTAGAAATCATGGTTTGGCTTTAAATACCTGTTTGGTGACTGCAATCATGGATGGAGATGTTCTGACTTCCTCCTTCAGACAGGCGTCCTTGTTGGCTGTTATAATGCCACCTCCAACTGCTGATGTGAAAGTCAGCTAATAAGAATCGAATGTGAGCGTGACATGTTTGATTTTTGTACAAATGTCAACCTTGGACGTATCTGTGGTTTGCAGAAACATTAATTGCTAACATTATATCCTGCAGACTGGGCTAACTCTTTGTGTCTGTGGATGTCATCTCTGTGGTTGATAGAACGACATTTAACATTGTTCAACTGCATAAACCACCAACACTGTAGTGAGACAAAGCTGGTTGAAAATCAGCAAAGTTTTTGTTTAAGTAAGGCTTCTATTAATGATTATTCTTTTTATCCAAACATCCATTGATTCTTTACATTTTACATAAAATGGTTTGTTTACCAAATAGCACAAAGGTGAAGTCTTGCTTGCTTGATTGCTTTTCTCAGTAAGAAACCAAAGGTTTTAATCTTCAGTGACGTCACGGCTCGGACTAGGGGGCAACTGTGCTTCAGGAGGTTGAGCAGTAGTCTCTGGTTCAAAACCCTGGATCCCTCGGTTGCCTGTCGTAGTTTCCTTGGGCAGGATACTGAACCCCAAATTGTGCTGCATCACTCCTGAAGAGCAGGCCGGCACCTTGCATGGCAGCCTCTGCCATCAGTGTATGAATGGGTTAATGTGACATGTGGTAAGGTGCTTTGAGAAGTCGGTTGACTAGAAAAGTGCTGTATGAATGCAGGTCCTTTTAACTGAAGCTCATTTAATCTTTCTGTTTTCGATCCATTGATTCATAGTTTAATCTATACGATATCAGAAGACATACTGATCACAACGCTCTGTCTGACAAACCGTCCAAAAACCCAAATAAATTTAATTCATGATCATATTAAGAGAGAAAAGCAACAAATCCTCACAGCTGAGCCAGGATGTTAGAGCCTCTATAAACATTGAATTATCTCAAACAAAGCTTTGACACGAAGGTGAGAACAAGGCTGACATTTCAGAGACAGATGGTTTTTCATTGGACAGCAGTGAATATTTATTGTGCAGATGAAAGTGAAGCCTTTTGTTCTCTGTGTGCTGGAGCTCAGTAGGTAGCAGATTACACCAGCGCTGGTTCAATTCCTCCTGGAGGCCGTCATAAAATGTATGCACTCAAGGAACTGCAGGGTGTTCCACATGAAAGCGTCCATTAAACGCTATATGAACACCCTTCTTTATTATGTGCCATTACGCTGTTTCTAAAGAGAGACTTTGAGGCGTTTAACTGTGTTTTTAGTCGCTGATAGTTGACCTGAATGACAGATCTCCTCATCTGTTACTGTAAGTGAGTGGTGATCGTCCATATTCACCGCTGTGAGAAAATGAAAGGCTGTATTTGCACGACAGTGCGTCTTTATAGCTCTGCTGAGGACGAGGGTAGAGAGGTTTAATGGCTCTCATCATAATGTCGTCTTTAATCATTCATGATTCACCTTTCTGTACACATTACTGAATATTTTAAAACCCCACTTTTATAGTTTAAACCATCTGTCAAGGGGCTCGGCTGCAGGTAGAAGCTTCCAGTTGTGTGAGTGTGTGAGTGTGTGTGAGTGTGTGAGTGTGTGTGACTCTTGGAAACAGTTTTGCAGCCAACATGTTGTGTTTGAAGGCACGCTGAATTGAGTTTACACAGTGCTGAATATCTGAAGGCAGCTCTCAGTCAGTCACGCCATCATCAACGGCATGCAAAGTGGCCTCCTGATGAGGGGAGCGACACAAACATCTGTTTTGTAAGAGATGAATATCGTTAAAGAATTCATACGCCAGTGCAGAAATGAAAGCTGAGATTTGGTACCGTACAAAATCTGTCTATGTTAACAAAATCTGCTGGATTTTGATTATTTTGATAATTTATTAATCAGTTTGAGTAACTAACCTCAGAATTTTCTGATTCCAGTTTCCTAATTATTGACATTTTCTGGTTACTTCACTCCTCTATGACAGTACAGGAGTATCTAACACATTCACCGTTTCCTGATTTTTGATAGCAACAACAAACAATCAAATAATTGTGATAATAACTGACAATTGAATCAATAATGAAAATAATCATTAGATGCTGACGACTACCCTCTCTACCCATCAGCTTCATGTTTTGTTGGGAGTATTTCTGGGTTTTTTGTAATAAATGTTACACTTTCTTCTTATATAACTCGACTCTTTTGATTATGTCGCACCCATGTTGGTGTTTGTGGGCGTCGTTACACCATATTTTGGCACTTGGCGGTTTAGGTTTGCTGTTCTGTGTTTTTACTCCAAAAATATTTTGATTCATTATCAAATATTTTTAAGTTTTTGTAAACAAAATAGCAGAAAACGTATTGAGGAATCTGATTGTTAATGCCATCAACAGCGCTGTAATGTCCTTGACAGTCTCAACTCTGCTGTGCGCTGCAGCCCTGCCTGTCCATTAGAAACCAGAGCTGTGGGATCAGAAGTAACGTATTGATCATGGAATCATTTCTCATCTTCCTCAGCTCCTCCTCTGCCTCTCTGCTGAAGGTCAGAAGGATTCCCAAGGCAGTTTGGAAAGATTTAGGCGGAGCTGTTGGCAGTGGGATGGATTTGGCATGAAAGTGAAAATTCTGCTTCATTGGTTTCCAGATTTCTTTTTCCGATCGGCCTCAGCGGTTGGTGTAATCTTCAGGGACATGTTTTTACCAACTCAATTTTTTAATGCTGCTCCAATGGAGAAATTCTCTCAGTTAATTACATCTTAGTCGGATACTTTGTGTCCTGAATTCAACCAGTCTATCCCTCCGTCTTTTTCTCTGTGACATGATTACTCACGTTGCCCTCAGGGATCGATGAATTCGGTTTGTTTTCATCTAATCCTAACTTGATATCTTTGTAAATAAATGGTTGATTTCCTGCCAAAGTGCCTGTTAGAGCAAACACGATGATCATCCACCCACAACATTTACCTGGAGCTAATTTCCCTTTACAACGGTAGTGAGGAGCAAACAGCTTTCAGATAAGACTTTATTGGCATTTCTGCTTCATTAGCCAAAAAAAAAAAGAGTCGGTGTGATCTGACACAGAAAATGCTTTAGGCTGACTTGTGTGTTTACTGGATGGAGACACTTGTGGTTGGAGGATGCAGGGATTGGCCCGGTTACACTCAGGGATCTACTTTAAGTTTTGCTTTTCTTTGGGTGCCTGTTTCATGTTATATTGACAGCTATCCTGCAACTCATTGGAGAGATTTTCAAGCTCATGCTCAAAGATGCCAAATTTCAGTACATGGCATGTTTCACTTATTAAACAATATATATCAGAGGTTGGAAACAGGCTACAGCTAAAGCTGGATGCACTTAAGAAGTCTCTCTCCTTGTGCAATTAGTTTCTACAACTAAATTCTCCATCTAAAACTTCCCACAACAACAAAATGCCAGCTCAACTGATGAATTTAACCTTTATTTTGATTTGTCATACTACTAATCTAATTACTTTACTGATGTTGATAATATTCTCGATTAATCGGTCAGTTGAGTGACACATCACTCTCACAAATTCACGTTTTATCACCCTGATTTTATTTTGGAAGTTAAGATAGGAAGCGGTGGTGCTTTTCCTGTTACACTACTTCTGGTAGCCTGCAGTACATCCCACTGTGTGTGTGTGTGTGTGTGTGTGTGTGTGTGTGTGTGTGTGTGTGTGTGTGTGTGTGTGTGTGTGTGTGTGACGGTGGTGGAGTGTGAAAATGTTCAGTGTGTGTGTGCACATTGTCATATTTTAATGTTTTTGTCCTGATCGGCCTTCCGTAGGATCTGTAGATTAGTTGCACCTGTTCAGAGCAGCAGACACCAGATAACACGCGTCACTGTATCAAGTCATTTGATGCCTGTAGGACACGCTGGACGTCCCGTACAGACAGAAGTCAAAGTACAGCAGCTGGTGGAAAACGCTGTGACCTCCTGCAGTTTATAGTTGTGCTCACATTCAACCTGAGCAGAGATCTAATCAGCCAGAATGAGTGGAAACACCTGTGTGATGCACCTGGAAACCTGTCTGGTTGTTTCACACTTCTTGTTGCTGCCTTGTTGGACTTGTGTTACTGCAACCTCAGATCCCAGCAAAGACATTTGGTGAGTAAAAAAAAATGTGATACGCAGAACAGACATCACGACAGAGCGGGTTGTTGTTAGAGGGTCAGTGTACTTTGGGGACCACTGTGCTTCAGCTGGTTTTAATTGGCCTTGCTGAGATGGGATCTGTCCTGACACACAAATCAGACAGTGCACGTTGTTGTCTGTGAGCCAGTGAGCCATCAGGAAGCCTCAGAGAGCTTTCAGTGTTATTTTAAGTAAGAGTGAAGAGACGACGGGACCCACAACCAGCAGCTAATCCTCCAGCATCTGTTCAGTCCAAACGGCTGAACGAGAGAGGCCCAGCAGACAGGAGGTTAATAAACACACAGCTCCAGGGTCAGTGTGCGACGCCGGGCCGAACCGGTCCACGCCGGACCAACCCTGACAATTACCTCTCCAGCTTAGCCCCTGATCCGACTTTAATGAGACACATATCCCCCATCTATCCCTCCATCCTGTCCTCTACTTGTGCTCCACCTCTCCTCATCCTCACATCCCTGCATCTATTCCTTTATTTGTCCTCCTACACGTTTGTATCTCTTCCTTCTTCCTGTCATTCCTTCGCCAATCTTCTTCTTGGCTTCTCATCCCATTAATATTATATCTCCATCTTTTGCTTTTTTCTCCTTGTCTCCATCTTCTCTTCTTCTAGACATCCAACCTATCACCTGTCCATCCTGTTCTCCACCTCTGCCTCACCATCTCCATCTATTCCACTCGTCCTCGTCAGTCTTTTGTCCTCTCTAGTCATCTAACCTTTTGCCTCCTCACCACAGTTTTTCCTCCCCATCTTTTCTCCTCCACCTCTTCCCTTGTTGATCTCAGCCTTCATCCCTCCCTCTATCCTTCACGCTCCCCCTGAGTGTCCTCCACCTCGCGTTTACCCCTTTAACATCTCCTTCCCTCTCTCCGCCCAGCCTCACCCTGACCCCTCCGTCACCTCCTTCGAGTGCCGTCTCCTCATCTTTTCCTCTCCGCCTGCTCTCATCCTGACCTCTCCAGTGCCAGCCGTAAGTATCATTGCCGTGCCATCCCTCTTTCCTCTCGTGCTCTCATCCCCACTTTACTGCCATCATGATTGTCATTACAGGAGAGGTTAAAGATCCTATCATTGCTCTCGATGTCATCAGTGCACACACACATAACGAAACACTGGCGTATAAATGTGCTCCTCTCACAGTTTTGACGCGCTGCTAGTTTCTGCCGGCAGAATTACCCCAGAGCTGCGTTTGTGCTCATAATCGTAATGCCTCCGTTTGTGTGCTCGTGTTTGTATAAGTCCAGGATGTGTGTTCCTGTGTGTTTGTTGATCCTGATGTGGTCTCAGCAATAATCCCGCATGTGTAGTGCATGACGGCGTGGGCAGAAATAGCCCGGCTGGTCGGACTGATAGAGTTGATGGCGCCTTCTAGAAATAATTCTCAGACTGTGGAATGAGGCCAGAGCCGGCTGACCCCATTAGAACAACCTTACAACTCATTGTGACGGGCCCACCGCTGATCGACAGGACGCGCTCACCTTTTTCTGATTAATGGTTCTGGACTGGCAGCCGGTCTGTGGTCCAAAGACACGGCGGTTCAGGGGTCCAATATTGTGGCATTGTCTGCGAAAAATCCATTCTGTGCTTATATAAAAATACCCACAGTCACATCTGTGCTACTATATCTGTGTTTGTGCTGCAGTGTTTATTTTGGCAGATTGGGGGTTTTAGTGCAGAGCCTGGCAGGTGTCAGGGGGAATAATGTTAATCTGCATCCACAAATGTATAATTTTAAGGATCAACCCACTCACCAGAATTCATGTTGGCAAAGTATGATTCTGCAAAACCACAGATAAGTTAAAACTTTATGTTTTTTATATTCCATTTTCAAATGATGTCTGGTCACAGTGCTGTGTGTGAGGTCTGGTTAGTGTCAGGAAAGAGGCTTAAAATACCTGTTTTGTCCCGAGGCCTCATTGAAAACACCGGTTTCAGGCTAACAAATGCTGAAGTGCAGACTCGAACTGCGGACACTGGCTTGGCAGCTTAGTCGCCATCCCCTCCGACTCCCAACATAGTCAGGTAGTGTGAATGTGGTATGACACATTTGAAGACATTTCAGTACGGTACATAGCCTATGACACGTACACATTTGAATGCATCTGTGGTTTGCAGAAACGTTAACTGCTAACATGTCATCCTGGTGACTGGGCTGTAAGGATTGCTCGGGGCAAGTAAAATGTCAGTCGATGATGGAAGTAGCAAAGGAGTCAGCATAAGAGTAGTTCACGTTATGAATATGATTTGGATTGTGATCATGCTTTTCACGTGCACACAGATTTGCTCTCATTTTAATCCATGCAGCTATCTGCACTCGGGTCAGACTTGCGTCTCCGCTGTGTCTCATGGGCGCAACGTGACCTGAAGCTTTTATTTATGATGAAACTATGATGATAGATTGCAGAGCCTTTGACAAAACCTCATCCATGAATGTGCCATTGTTCTGCAAAACGCTGACAAACTGTCAGGACTTTTTGGTTTCTTGCCAACGTGTTTTTTTTAGAATTGAGCGATGGGATTGAGTCAAAACCAGAATCGTCCACATGGAGGGTGTAGCTGCTCTTAATTCCACATTCTGTTTGTAACCCATCTGGGACCTGTAGCTGCTCAACTGCTCGCCTCTAACTAATGACTCCCTGAGTAGTGCAGACACCCACAGCAGCTTAATCAGGACGGGAAACACCTGATGAGACAATGCGGGAATAAAGTCATCAGACAAAACTGATTTTGATGTATTTCAGGTTAAGTTTTATCTTTGAATCAGGACGTTATCAAGAATTATTGTTACAAAATCATGTCTTTCATACAAAAACCTGTGTTGAGAAGACAAATCTGTCCGTATGTTGCACTTCAGGAAACTGCTCGCCTCGTTCATTTCACCTTTTCTGAGTATGTTTCTGAGTAAGAATACAGTCAGGAAGATGTTGACTGAGGATAAGTGGTCTTTGGGAGTGACGTCTTGTTTTACATTCACGCAGATCCACACATTAACACCAGGGATGTGCATAAGACCTCTTTTGAAGTGAGCACATGCATCTTAAAGACAACAGTTGGAAAAGATGCTTCTCATAGGTTGTCACTTAACTGTATTAAAGGAGGCCGGTAAAGTGTGAGGTTCCTCTCAGCGTACAGCACTCAGGCCCTGTGATCTGATCTGCTGTTCCATACTATTATTAAATTGTCTTCATCCATGTTGCTATTTCAGCAGCTCCGTCTTTGTGTTGTGCACACATGCATCCGTTAAGCTCGGCTCCGGTTTCCCAACTGTAATCCATACATTTTATTATTTATTTCCTGAGGTCACATGGGGCCTGCAGCTGATTCTCAATAGAGGAAATAACTTGGATAGGATTGCAGTCTGTAAATGCTACAGATTAGTGACCTGGTTAGCTACGGACAGTTTAAGGTTAAGGGTTAAAATGAATACTGGAGGAGGAAGAGGAGAGCATGGACAGGCTTTCAGGAAGAAATTACAGTGTAAACAAAACCATGTTTTTTTCCATTTTGTGTTTATCCGTGCGTACAGCAGGCTGCCCTCTCTGCTGTATTTCACTGCAACATTACATTTTAATTTTAAACTTGAACTAGTCAAACTGTAACTTGTTTCATCACCAGAAAATGTAGTTTTCTTTTATATTTGTTATGGAAAAACTATTGTCTTGAAACGTTCAGATCAATGGTGCTCTAAATGATCGCCCACCGATCATTACAAGCTGATATTTGTTTTAAATATCTTGATCGGTAGTCTGTATAATGGCTGATCAGATAAACATGGTTTCTCTATGTGCCGCTAAAATGTGCTTGGGTCAAACAGACTATCGTTCAGCAAAGGACAGTCTGAACTGACTACTACTGTCTACGCTGATGAACACGGAGTGTGTCCTCTCATGCTGTTACCATCATTATCTCTCTCTGCAGAGCTGTGTCAGCTCTAGTTACAGTTACTGGCAGGTAACTCAGGCCTGAGGAAAACATATATGAAATATGAAGGTTTTGAAATGTTCCCGTGGTACCTGTCCAGCTTTCCACTCAGTCACAAATGGCTCGCAGGCCGGACCTCGCAAACATGTTGCGCTGGTTAAACCGAGAGGATTTAAATAGTCAGAGGAGAGCTAGTTGGCTGTTAGCTGTTAGCAGCCGGTGAGCAGCAGAGTCCTTCAGTTTGTTTGGCTAAGGGCGCTAACAGCTAACGGTGCTAATGGCTTACAGCCGAGCTAAATACACAGCAGGACTGAGAGTCTCTGTTTACAGTGAATGAATGTGCATAAATACTTGAGCTGAGTGCAGTTTAGAGGAAAAATAACTTAAAGTCTGAAATGACAGACACTCGACCTCGGTGTGTATTTCACAAAACTCCTGTCATGGATGAAATAAACCAGATACAAACAGCAACCAAGTGGCTGAGAAGTGGCTTCAGGCTAAAAAGACTGAGAGAACTGGGACCGAGACACCTTCAGTTAAAACGTGTTAAATAGTAAATATAGAGACTTAATCTCCTTCAGATATCCGTTCCACCCTCCAGCTGAACCCCTGACTGTTGTGTTTTCTGATCCACACTCACCGCTGGGCTGTTTTTACTCTGATAGCTGCTGGCTGACTGTATCACTGGGTCTCTGGATTTATTCCTCCGTGTTGGAATACAAAGCATACATCAATTGGTTATATTTCCATCCAGGGAGAGTGTTATTGTGGCCCGTTGCCTTAACGAGAGTAATATAAGCTGATATCAGAAATCATGATGACATTTGTGCACCGTGGCTGCACCATAAAAATGCTAATGTTGTTTTTTTCTGACGGTGGAGGAGGTGGCGGGAGGATTAGACAGAGTGCCGCTGATCTTATTAGATAAAACACTGTCATTACACCCATTGGTCGGTCGCTGCAGTGCTGCACAGGCTTTGCTCATAAAAACACCAATATACCGGGTTTGTTGGAAATGTGACGGGATTAGGATGACTCCTGGCCAAAGTTGATGAGACTCATAAAGACATTTAACGGTGTTATCATAGACATTAGCATTAGGGGCCATTTCTACAGTAAAGGATGCAACATTTAGAAACTGGCTGCGATGGCAAGTTTTAGGGTAATGGTGTTTTTCAGTGTTTTCATGTATAGAAGAGCAGTGGAAGCGTGTCTTCGGCACTGCAGGGCTGAAAGAGGTTTATAACGCTGGAAAGTCCTGGTTGTTTGTGGATTAGAGATGCTTTGTTAATCTTATTAGATTAAAGAGTCCGGCGGAGTTTAATTCACTCTCTATTCAATCCAGTCAATAAGTGGATCAGGATTTCCTTTTAGTGCAAAAAAAACGAGCAACTGCCTTTTTAGGAATGTGCTGTTTTCTCATAAATAAATGACTATGGAAGACAGAGAGCAGTTGGTAATGAAGAACGAAATAATTCTGCTGAATGTTAATGACTGGATTCTTTGATCATTAATTTATATAAACTATTCCTGAAATATTTAGTATATAACAGAAGTGCTTTCGACAACAATTTAAGGATTTTTGCAGCTGTTTTTATATCATTTCAAACCGAATATCTTCTGGGTTTTGGTTTGTTGGATTAATCATTTATTTCATAAATTGATGCATAGATGAATTGATAATGTGCTGCAGTCCAAAAATATTGTAAATGTTGGTTCATTTGGGTTCATTTGAATTAACGTTGCACTTCCCACCATTTTCTAATATTCTGTGTTCTTATAAATGTGTAGGATTTAATGTGATCTATTGGCAGAAATTGAATATATTATTCATACAGTAGTTATGTTTTCATTCCGGGAAAATCTCTTCTTACAAGCCAGTTCTCACTCACAATGCGTCAAATACACCAGCATGGTCAACGGCCAAATGCTTCCAAGTACGATGCTGTACTTACACTTCTAGCGTCATCTTTTGGAGCTGCCCCTCTCGTCCAGTAGTATCAGTGATGCCAGATGGGAAATGTTAAACTATTGTGCCAGAAGCTTAAAATGATCATATACTGGCATTCAGAACAACGCACATTGAACGCAGCGTACCTTTTTTAGTGAGAAAGTTCAAGCTTCACCTTGAATGAGTGTCGAGCGGCAGGAGGAGAAACAACAGCTGTGCTTGTGAAACATGTTCATCATCGCTTGCACCAAAGTATAACTACGGTAGCCCAAATGGACAAACCAAACACTGGCACTAGAGTACGCCTTTAGTATTTTTAGTTGCATTTTTTTAAGCGGTCACTGTAGGGGAGGGTGAGAGGGGTATTCAGTTGGTTGCAATCTGCAACCAGGACCTGTAATTACAAAAATAATCAAGGAAGTCATCGACGAAGAAAATAATAATTTGTTGCCATCATAAACATTTTTAACTGAGTCAACTGAACTGTTAACTTTCTGAACCGGTGCATTTCCATTTTGGGGTAAATAAGTTCCTTTTGGATAAAAGAGAATGTTTCCGTCCTTTTCGGGTTTTTAGTTGAGATACAAAAAAGAAAATGTGATTTAAAAGTCTAATGAAGCTCGGTGTTTACTCCCGTCCGTCAGACCCACACAGCGACAGATGAACAGTTGTGTAACAGAGTAGTGGTGGAAACCTCTCCACAACAACAGCACTCGACGTCACGGTCCACTTTAATACAGAGACTGTAGGGGAAGAGATTATCACTGTGTTACCATGGTGAACTCCAACATCATCAAACC
This sequence comes from Pagrus pagrus, assembly GCF_965226575.1. Lineage (NCBI taxonomy): Eukaryota > Metazoa > Chordata > Actinopteri > Spariformes > Sparidae > Pagrus > Pagrus pagrus. The sequence continues at coordinate 2,209,115 of NC_140188.1, read as the reverse complement.
GAGCACAGTTTCACAGTCATGTCACAAATGACACAGAACAACGACACCGATTTGACAAGATGTGCACACACACACACACTCCCACATTTAAACACACACACGCACCTGTAAAAACACTTGACCCTCACAGGAAGAACCACCCACACAGGGTCAGACTTGAAATACATACATTATCCGCTGAAGTAAACATACTGTACACGAAGACGCTCACCACACACCCACGCACTCGATCTCCTCTCCAACCCCTCTCTGCCTCCTGTTTCGCTCTGTCTGACTCCATCTTTCTTTCCCTCCATCCATCCCCCTCCTCCTCCTCCTCTCTCAGACAGTGAAGATGGTTAGTGAAGCGAGAGGAAGAGAAGGCAGTAATAAGACCCTTCCCCGACTCGGCACTCTGCGAGAGGCCGAGTAGCTTCGACACACACAAACAGGAGATGAGAGGCGACGACTGGCTCACATGCTCACAGACATCCAAGACTCTCCGTCCATCTGTCTTCCACTTCATGCACGTTTCTGTGTGGGTACAAAAAGCCTGACACCATGTCTGCTGCACATCTCCTCCAGGCCATTTATACTATTATCTATGATGTGGAAACAGTAGTGTGTGAGTGTGTGTGTGTGTGTGTGTGTGTGTGTGTGTGTGTGTGTGTGTGTGTGTGTGTGTGTGTGTGTGTGTTTTATAGAGGCATGTCGACCTTGTTATCCAGCAGTTTGATTGATAAGGCTCTGTGTGTTTTATCTGATGGCATTGTAAACAGGTGCCTGCTCTTCCTCTGCCCCATTTACACACAACACTCAACTTCCTGCTTTTTTTTTCACATTCTTGAAGGAGACTGGTCGATCAATCTTCTTAAAAGGGCGCGACTTGTTTTAATGTCAGCAATTACTGCATAGAGAAAGGTACGGTGAAGGAGGGAGGCCTCTACCTTTGTCTTTGCATTCGCTTTTATACTAACTTCATTTGAATCAGCACAAGTTTCTAATCGCGTCAACAAAAGACGACCAACCACGAGCAGTGGAGGGGCGGTTCTCTGTTTCCACTTCAAGTACAAATTTGAAAAAAACTGCAAATAAATCAACAAAATCAAAATCCCAAATGATGCTTGGAGAGGCTCTCAGGTATGAAGGTTAGTGTGCTTGAGTGATTATTGTGTAATCGGGCGATCTGCGAGAAAAAAACCCAGCAAAAACTGAGGTCTTAGATTTAAAAACGGCAGCTAACCCAGTTTAACCTTTCCAGCGATATTTTGGCCGTCCTAAATGTAAAAAATTAAATGTGCTGCGGGGTCTGTATTTTTATCCCGAGCAAATCATTTCATTGGATTCCAGTGGTGCCCTCTCTCTGCTCCGGGCATCTGAATGCTCTCCAGCAGAATTGTGTGTGCTCTTAAATGTGTGTCTGCTCCACGGGAGCCTTAAATCTCATAACTCCACTCCAAAATAAACCCCCAGTGGCACCGGCAGCACCACCTACACTGCACAAAATGACATGCTCGGAAGATGATTTCTATCTGCTGCACTTTATTCACGAAGAAATAATATCTCACTGTAGATACAAAATCATTCTGACAGAGAGCTTCACTTAAAGATAACTCACTTGATACCGGTGCCTCAAAGATCCTAAATAAGAGACGCCACACCTCCTGCTTTAAATCACAAACATTAATATGACTTATTTGAATAAAACGACTTCCCTCAGGCTCTGCTTCTGCATTACATGTAAAGCTGAAATGTGATGCATATATTTGATTTTGTTTGAATATTTTTCTTGTCATTTTACTCTTGAAGGTGAAGGTAAGCCTTTTATTTAAATACAGATCACTTGGGTGTCTCATTTCTTTTTACAGTGTAATGGTCTCTAAGCTGGAGGAAACCCCTGGGACACATTTGGAAGCCTTAAAAAAAAACAAAAACCTGAGCAGCATGTGATTTATCTTATAACACCAGGGTCTCCAGAGCCCCCTCATTACATGGTAATTATTCCATGAAGCCAGGAGCAAAGTAGTTCACTGATTTACTTTGGAGAAGTGGTGGAAAATTAGCAAACACCAAAACCAGAGCGTTTATTTTTGGGGCATTCGTGTCAGGTTTAACAGCTCGTGACAGATTCTCTGAAGCTTAGTTTAGATGCTCTCACTGCAGGTGATTAAAGAGACGCCTCGTCTCGGGTTTTTAAAAGAGTCCATGTGACGTGTACATCCTTCTCCAAACATGTCGTCTGTGATATAATTCAATAGTAGTAGTTTTCCTAATTATGATGTGAAATGTGAATGCTGCCTGTATGTTGTTCCCTGTCAGTTATTCGTAGATAAGGCCCAAGCAATATATTACGGATATTATATCATTATCATGATATGAGACTATATATTATCTTAGATGTTGGACATGGCTGTATGGTGATACGACGTCGTCCTCTGGTTTTAAAAGCTATAATACAGTAAAGTGAGGTTATTTTCTGAAATGACCAGTTTGGAGAAGGCAACAGGAACTATTTTTTAAGTTTGAGGTTCATAAAGTAAACAAGTCCCGTCAAGTGCTTCAAGTCACTGTAGACATTTGTAACTAGAATGACAGTCAGTAGAGCGCATACCTCCGCAAAGGCTCAACAGTCCCCCTTCTGTACTCACTCTACTACCAGCAGCCTAAATACACCAATCAATATCCACATAATTCTGTAAAAAAATGTATTAAAATGACAAAAAAAACACCCAATCTTGCAATGTTAAAGACCCAGAGAGTCTATTATGGGTCGAGACAAAACCGGGTATTTCCAGATTTTAAAAAAAACACAACCTGACCTCTTAACAACACTGTCTTAACATAAACTGACTGCTGAAATGTAAAGAAATGTTTTTTATCAGTAGTTTGCATGACTTGACTTCGCTTTAACTGCTGTCCTCCTCTGAAGATGGTAACGTGTTTGTTAGGTCACTATAAGAATAATGTAAGTGGGAGGCAACGTTACTGCACTAAGCATATGAAGGAAAAACACCACTATAGTTAATAATTCCTCCTCAGTTCAGCTCAGTCCAGCTTAGCCATGTTTAAATCTGTGTAAGTCAATCTGTATCCATTAAAGGCGTCACACGTCTCCTCTCTCGACTCCTAAGTGATGAGTAAGTGCAGAGAACGTCAATACCACCCCATCAACAAGACGAGCTCTGCAACCATTAGTCACCTCACTCTTACCCATACATAACTTTAACATAATGTACGTGTTAAAATGTGTTTCCTGGCATCAGTGCTAACCGATGGTGATGATTTGATCGGGTTTTTAAATACTCGTGAGGCTGCGACGACCTCAGCTGACTTCTGCTTCTTCAAAACTGAACTGACACAATGAAATCAGATATTTCTTTTTCCTGCTCTCTGATACATACAGTACATATCTGTCAGAGGTCAGGGGCAGCCTGCAGCAGCACCTTCAGAGGAGGTGAGTTTTAAAAGACACTTGACAGTATTGCTTTGAATTGTTCACTGAATTCATACCGCGGTCTTTTCTGACTGGTAGATTGTCTGTAATTTAAGAAGCAGCAGGTGTCGAGGCAGGAAACTCAACCGGCAGTCAGACTCTTCTAGTTGGCTTGTAGAAATCTGGAAATTGACGGGTTGAATTTCCTGGTGGATGTAGAAGAAACTCATCACATCTAAAAGAAGTTAATGTAAAACCAATTTCTGTTAAATTAGAAAAAATACTCATTAAGTCCTAAAGCTTTCGTACCTCATTTAGGAGCAAGTAGGGTTTATAGATCGTGAACATCTGCAAGCTGCACATGATTTATGGAAATAAGCATATGAGAGGATTTTATATCTCATTTGTGAGAAAAATCTGATCCTATATTTTCTGGTTACACGTTCTGGTAAGTAGGTGGTACATACCAAGTAAATTACCACAGTAATTACCTGAAAATGAATTGAAAATTGCACCAACATGATTTAATGATAATATTCTGCTATTTGTTAACACACAGTTAATAAATACCGATGTGAATCAACTTCCTTAAATCCAGTTTTCAAATGCTGCTTCCATTTGAGCTCTCAGAAGCAGCGTTGTCAGTGTCGAAGAGTTATTAATGATCATCTTTTTGGCTGATCAATAACGGACGTTTTATTCTCCTACTGTTCTACTAAGGAGGCAGGACCATCAGTCAGCAGGGTGCTGGTGAAAGATTATATGAAATATTAACTATGAGTTGTAGACTGACGTCCTCTGCATGCAAAGTGTTGTTTGTCGGGTGTCGGGTTAGCAGATCAATAACAAATGATCTTCTTTGGCTAGCGGTCTTGTTCATCTCTTTTTCGACAACTACCAGGGTTAAACTACGCCTTAGTGTGTTTCCACATTAGCCCAAGTCTATACTCTGATCTGTTAATGTGTTTGGGATGGAGGCGTGGGGGGCTAATAAAGCTTCCTCGTGTTCAATCAGTTTTTAACGGATAAGCACGGAGCTCCCGCCCACTCCGTCTCCGGAGTCTTTAAGCATGCAGCAGTTGGCTGTTGTCCAGTGGTCATTTAGTACGTGTGGTTCCCAATATTCAGCTAAACATGCCCTTGAAAACAATAAAAAAAATTAAGTGATTCCTCCTCGCTGTCTCGGAGATGCAACACTAAACATGCACGATGGTTGAATATTCAGTTTTATGAATTTATTTGACCTTTTAAGTGAGCAGGATGGTCTCTTGAGATCAAAATGGCACGGGCAGAGTTTGATGAAGGGAGTTAAATACATAAAGACCTCTGGAAACACATCGATTATCCAAACTTCTCAGAGAAAAGATACAGTCATAGCCAGAGCGGCATGAAAACACTCACAATGTTGTCTCCTCTTCATAGTTTGGTCAAGCTCTCATATTTTCACTGAAGGGAAATCCGAATGCAAACAACAATAGTTTAAACAATGGTGTTCTTCTAATTTTGTGTCAGTAGTTCCCGTTTGTTGCCATAGTTTGATGTGGAATGATCTTATCTCTAAGCAAAGTCGGGGCTTGACGTATTTTTTGGTAAATAATGGCTTTCCCGCAACGCCCCCACCCCAATGTAATCTGACACCACAATATAAATAGAATAAAAACAAGGATGTGAAAGTAAAAATGACTTTTGACTAGTCTAAAATTCATAGCTCCCAGTAAAATAAATAAAAATGCATACAAAATGTATAAAGGGGGGATAAAATCCTGCAGGGCTGTAGTCTGCAGAGTGGAGGCAAGTGAGACAGGAGGCAGATGTCTTTAACGCGGAGGTCTTGCCTAGACGGACCCGGTGCTGATTCTGAATATCAATGTGAAAACAGTGAAACAAGTGGACTGTCCTGTCTGATAACAGGCAGTCTTTAATGAAATGTAGAAGCCTGTTTCATTCATTTTCAGGGCTTTGAGTGAGCGCAGTGATGAGTTGCACATCAGGCAGCGTCATTTATGTACGCCCACCTCTGGGCTGAGTTTCCAGGTACGACACATCACCATGAAACTGGGAGATTAACAGGATAGATTACCAATCGGGAGAATAGCGGGAGAAAGGGTTGAAAAAAAAAAGGAAGGCTCTTGCAGAAATTGGGAGTGCTGGCGGGTCTGCCAATGTGCAGTTGCACAAAAGTTTGATTAATTCTTTTGGTCCATGGTTATTCCTGACTGCATTTGTGCTGCATTACACTGTATGAGATGGAATCACAAGGTCGGCGCCGTCAGTTTAAGTTGATTTGAGACAGCACACTGTCAGAAATGACTGAAGATGAGGTTCAAGTATAACATGTAAGAACAGCTCCACGAGGTGTTGGTTTCCAAGTTTTGGTGTGGAAGAACTTGACCTCATCCATCCAGCACTGTTGGGATAAACTGGACCGTGAGCCAGACCTTTTCGCTTTACCATCAGGGTTTGACCTCACCAACGCTCGCATGGCTGAATGGAAGCAAATCCCTGCAGTCAGGTTCAACATCTGTTTGAAAGCCTGAAGCGAGGAGCCCAGAGGTAGTTATAGCAACGAGGTAATGTCCACAGTTTTTGAATCTCTTATCAGATATTTGAATCTACTTCACTGTATTCGTCCTGCACTGTCAAGCCTTCAAGAAGACTGTACCTGCTTTCTCTGTCCTTCTCCCATGGGTGTAATCAGTGCTTCAGAAGAGGTGGTTAATGGGTTTTGGGTGTCTTCTGTCCATCGCCGCATCAGTGAGATGGATGAATGAGTCAGTGACGGCTTGATAAATCAGTGGACATGCAAAAAGATGAATAAATGGATGGTTGCACGGATGGAGGGACATGACGGATAAGATTGATAGATACAGTGAAGAGATAAAAGGCAGGGAAAGACTCTGGCAAGAACCTGGCCAGTAAGACTCCCCAATAACCTTTGATAGGTGGACGGGCAGTTAGTTACATTAATCTGAGACTGATCGATATGAAGAAGAGATAGCATTTCATTGGTTTTATGTTTTTAATTTGTCGTTTCTTTGGATTGACTCATTGATTCAAATGATTTCAGGAAAATGGAGAAAAATGTCCATCACAGTTTCCAAGTCAAGTCCCAGTCTAAATCTCCAAAATGTCCTTTTTTTGTCCAACCAACAATCCAAACCTGAATATGTTCATTTACCTCTGTATGAAACAGAGAAAACACAGTCAAATATTTACATTTGGAACTGAAATGAATTACTACTGCTGTATATATAATATTGATTGAATTGCTGAGGCAGAAGAGGCTGCAAAGAGCGAAATGGATGAGATGTGGACTGTATAGAGGTGGGAGAAGGGAAACTGAGTGAAGGCTTTGGACAGCAAGAGCACAGAGAGACATTTCTTTTTGCTCTGCTGTCTTACTCTTTTTTGTCTTGTTATTCACGTCTCTTTCTCCTCTTTCTCTCTGTCTTTTAACAGAAGTAGTTGAATGTTATCTGTCGAAGTTCAGATCAGGGTAGAGAGACTGTCCAGATTTATTCCCCCTGAAGCTTTTCTCTGTCTGTCTCCGCTGCAGTATTCACCGGGGATCGACAGATTTGAGTCGAAAAGGATCAATCCGTGATGCAAATGTGAACAAAAAGGTCGCTCCTGCAAACAAAATTCAAAAGCAGGATTGATGACTGATTGACAAGTCGTCTACACGCTGTCTAACAATGGAAAGTAGGAGTTATCTGACCCTGTTTAACTGGTATTCAGCTTTAAACGGAGTCCTACCATGTATTTTCTAGTCTTATCATTTTACATTACATAGGATTTATCTACTGATTGGCCCCCTTGAAAGATAAAGCTACATTTTTGTTGGAGGAAGAAGTTAAACTCGCTTCACATGGAGTTGACAGCGTGTCCAGTGCTCTCAGAGTCGGGCAATCAATTATCAGGAGAAACTTCAGAAATGTATTGCTAAGTGAACTAGAGCCCACAGATTCAGGCAACGGACTTCATTAAAGTTTCACGCGTCTTTCACGTTAGTTTTTGCCTAAATCTTCAGGCTAACTTCAGTTTCTCCTGATATGTTATTGTGTCTGCTGCTGTAAGCCTCGAGGCTGAAACATGAGTCTTTCACATTTTTACACCAACGTTATTATGTAGACGAGTTCGCCCTCCTTTTCCTCCGGTGTGTCACATTTGCTGTCATGTACAGCGAATGTTAAGCTTTAGTTAATTACATTTTGTATTCGACACCTGTTTTTTTTATGGAGCTGGTGATGGAAGTAGTGAGGAGTCAGACAATCTCACTGTAAACGCACGGTACAGGGGAATTAATGCTGATTGTATCCTTTCCCATTGAAGACAAAAGCCAGATGTTAGTGGGTGTGAGTGTTTTTTTTCCATCTAGTGTGAAAGGGGCATGAATAAAGTAAGTGTAAACTCACACTCACACATTATTCAGCTCGGTAATTTTGTAAAACAGCTGGCCGATGTAGTTGTTCAGCTCAAACAGGAGAATATTGTACATTTGTGGAGAACTATTTTCAGTGGCAGATTAAAACACATTTGGTGCTCTAGTGAGGGATTGGAACAATTATTGTTGATTTTGGTCTTTTCCTGGGGTGTGATGCCGATAAGAAAACATTTTATTATACATCTTTGGTCACAAACAAGGAATTCTTGACTGTGGCTTCATCATCCAAGCATCTAATGTGGCAGATAACTAATGTTAAGCTAATGATATGCGTTTTACTTCAAGAACACCACAGATCAGAAATTTCTTGCATATGGAAGATGAATATCCATCACTACCTGACAGATGCAGCCACATCTTGTCTGCCATCTGCCCTTGTCGTTAAGTGTGGTGACCGATCTTAAGTCCTGCAGCCAGACGGAGTAAGAAACTCCTGAAAACTCAATTTGTTGAATCAATGTGCAGCTTATTTCTTATTGATACACACTCATCAAAAACAGCCGCTGACTCCCAGTAAAGCCTTCACACTCGACCGACCCAGACGCCGTTAGAATCGACTGATGAGAGTCGGTGAAGTAGGCGGGAGGGCAAGGACACTTCTCCCACTCACAGACCCCATGTCTCTAATCATCCACATCCTGTATCATGTAATGTGACTGTGCACAGTGTGTCAACCAATCAGCTTATTAGTCAGCTCATTTAACTTTCAAAACATCTACCATCGGCTCGAGTCCTCACTGTCCTTGAAAGAGATGAAGACAGAAACATGAACGCTGGATAAGTGAAAGAATGAGCGTAGATAAAAGTTAATGCTGTGTACCGGACAGGAGTCTGGACAGTTTTATTGGCTGCACTCATATCCTGGCCCATTGTCTTTTACTAGGAGGCACTAAACCGAAGAAAAGAAGAACATCCTTCGGTAAACTAATTATTGACATAACTCTCGGCTGTAAAACTGACACCCATTGCAAATATAACAAAATTCCAGTACGACAACCTTTGTTAGCAGGCTGGAGCCAGCCGGTTACATCATTAAACGAGGCCCCAAGGAACAGCACAGGGCTGTGGGGGTGATTTTGGTGATTGGGCCAAAAACAATGTATCATTACCACCAATGTGCATTTTAAAGCCGCCAAGAGAAAGTCCAACTCTCAGTGAAAGACCCAAATATCATGGGTTAAGGGTGTTTCTGCAGGCATAGTGCACGAGAAGGCATGGCAAACTTTTTGGGAAAAATAAAATCGGGTGCCATATTTATTTGAATAAATTCATTCTTTGATTCCTGATTCACCTCTCAGACAAGCAGATTATACTGCAGCAGCAGGGCAGCGGTTTGAGTTTCCAGTCCAGCCAAAGTGTCCACAAATAAGAGAGCAGGTGGTTTTTACTTTCCCAAAGAAAAAAAAAGCCATTAAAGAACGTACAGCGATGATTATTTCATCACTGAAGTTGAGCAGAGAGGGAGGAAGAGGAAGGAGAGGGGGAGAAGAAGGGGGTAAATGGAGCGAGAGGAAGGAGGAGAAAATTGGATGTTGGGTTGAAGTTGATTAATGGTGAGCACCGAGGAACATGGGATTAAGAAAGTGGAAAAGGACAAAAAGGACAAAAATAGATGAAGGGGGAAAAAAGAGACGGACGCATGGATGGTCAACGAAAAAGAGAGAGGGATGGGAAGAAAGAGGGTGGTGATGACGTGAGAGTGTGGGATTGGTCCATCCCTGTGGCTGAGCTGTTTCCATGCTGTCAGCTCCTGTTGGTCATTACCAACCTGAAAAAACAAACATCAATTCTTCCTGCAGGGATTGGAAAGGCCCATGATTAATTACAGTCGAGGCTCCGTCACAGAAGTTTACAGTGACAACTGTAGAAATGACCAGCAGCCCCCTGCACCGTGCCGCCGCAGTCGACCTGTCATTTCTACGTTGGCCTCATGTGTTGTTGATCAGCAGCGGGAGTGGAGGCACTAACGCAGCCATAACAGGAGCCAAGACTCCGAATTCCTCTAGTTTGTAGCTCTGGTGTCAAATCTATTGAACAAAAGGAAGTATTTTGTTATTGTATTACACTGGTTAGAAGCAGTTGTATTTCTCTATAGAACAGGTGACAATCACCTGACTAACAACAACGTAACCTTCAGCTGTGATATCTGTAGAGAGGGTGCGCTCAGGGACGGGGACCAACCGATATGTACATCAATAGTTCCATATCGACTGCATCGGTTTCTGCTCGACCCAATCAATCAATAGAACTTTTGACCTTTGGCCACGGAAACTAAATAATTTTCTCTACTACCACCTCTGCCGCTCAGTGTCCTGGGGGAAGAGAAGAGTTAAATCCGTTGTTCATGTACCAATCAGACAGAATCATAATGTTTTCGGCTATTATCTGGCGTATTTATCTTGTTTCTCTTTTTAATTTATCCATATGCAGATATCTTTTGAAGCAAATCACCCAAAATATCGCCTTCCGTCTATTTATCGCATCTCAAGTCACTCATTGGCCTAAACAGTGAGATTAAGGCCCAGATATCTAATGGTTACACCAGAAGCCCCCCAAAAATAGCCGTTGCCCCCAGAGGGTGTATCATCAGCGTACGGTAGCTGATGGGTTCCCAATGGAGTTTTTGACCTCCAGTAGCGCTATGGAGTTGTTTTTCTATAAGTGGATCTCTGTTGTGTTCATGGGTGACATGATAAACAGACCTGCCAGTGGATTCACACTGGTCCACTGATCTACAGGTGGCAGTAACACGCCTACATATTCAGCAGTGTGACAGCAAAGACGATGAAGCAGCATGCCGTGTGCGTAAACATTGAAGAACAAATGAATAAATAAATGAAGAATTTGGCTTTACATGTTTATTTTATGTAACACTATTCAGACACAAGGCAATTCAAAGTCATTTACAGGAGCACAGAAATACACTAAAAACAACAACATCTAAAGAAATTGCATTGACATAGCTGTGCCACATCTCCATCAACTCCTCTTAATGCCAGAGTAGAGTTAAAAAAAGGAGATGGATCCAAAATCTTTTTTTTTTTTAACTCATAACAAAGCAGTAGCAAAGCTTACGATCTATGTGTCACTGCTGAAGTGACACCTTAACAATCAATATGACATGATAGCAGAAGGACCCCACTGCTTCACATCAGCGATCCCTCTGCCGGCGGGCGGCTCCGTCCTCCCTCGTCCATTAGTTTTTACATGGAAGTCACACGGTGACGGTGGATCCACGGCTCCGTTGCTCTCCACGCACCGCTAATCACATTCAGCTTTCATGTTCTTTTTCCAATTCTCCAATTACGCTACTGTAGTGGAGCTGAGTCGGCTGGATTTTTACACACCAAGAGAGTGTGTGTGTGTGTGTGTGTGTGTGTGTGTGTGTGTGTGTGTGTGTGTATAAAGTAAAAGGCTAATGGAAACTTTGGAGGATGCAGTGTTGCCTGCAGGAAGGAGGACCAGGAGGAAGATTTTCTTTGTCCCTCCCCTTCCTCCCCCTCTCTCTTTGTTCTCTCCAACCTGACAAGCCTTTAATTTTCATCTCTTCTCTCCTCTCTTGTCTTCTGCTTTGCACTTTGATTGGTGAGTCTCACGTCTCCTTCTCACCTTCCCACATCTTCTGATAGATCGCTCACCTTTCTTTCTTTCTCCTCTCTTATGCTCCTTCTGTTTCCTCTCTCTCTTCCTATTTTCTTTTTTCTTGCTTCTCTTCTTTCAGCCTGCAAACAACCAAACTTTTGATCCCTGCCAGCGTCTGGTCAGCAGTGGAACAGAGAGTCTGGTTTCCTCTGCTTACTTTTTATCTGATTTAAGCTCCCTCAAGTCTCCTCCTGGTCTCCACGATCACCTCGCTGGAGATTCAGCTGTTTCACTCTTGATACCGACTCTGATGCTTCAAATAATTGTAACTGGGGATATCTGAGTGTAACTGAGAGCGGAAACACTATAATAATGACTTCATGTTGACATTAAGAAAGACAGTGTTGTATAGACAGTACTGTATTAATCACAGTTGCATGTTGGACAGTAAAAAATGAATGATTGCCACTATACTGAAGCAGCATGTTGGATGGTTCATTCCTATCAATCCTGCCGAACTCTTGCCTACTGTTTAAGATTAGTGAGTAGAGTGAAGCTGCAACAATTAGTCAATTAATCAATCAAAAGTCAATCGATCACTAACTATTTTTCCAGCTTCTCAAATTTCCTGCTTTTCTTCGCCATTTATGAAGATAAAGAGTCTTCTCTGCTGTCGGTTGGACAAAAGAAACTATTTGAAGCCCTCTGTCACATACCAGCACTCCCAGGTGCACCGCCAACGCTACATGGACACGGGCCCTAAAGGTGGAATGAAGTTGTCATCTTATCTTAGTTTACAGACCCAACATGTGACTCACTGGGACTGATTTGTCTTCATCATTTTCTAGATGTCCAGTTTCCCTTTTCAGCACCGAAACATTACCTCGACTGAAAGGCCGATAGTGAAAGATGCGTTCACAGATTGAAGCGGCTCGGTGTTTAAGTCTTCTCACTCTGTATCTGCATCGTTCGTCACTCTCTCCTCCTCCAGTCGGATAACCTTTTAATCCATTACCTTCATCGCTCTCTAGTCTGAGTCAGCACAGTGATTGGACAGGCAGGCAGTCTTTTCTACTCGTCTAATCACTATTGTACTCTCTCTCTGTCTTTCTGAGCCTCTCTCTGTCGCTGAAGCCTCCCTCCATCTTTTCAATCAGATCTTCTCTCTGATTATTATCATCACTGCACACATCATGACTCCGCTCTCTGCAGGAAGGAATCCTCGTCTCCATTTAAAAAATGTCCGCTGACGGGGAGGTATGAAATGCTCACATTACGTCCTCCCACACACACACACACACACACACACACACACACACACACACACACATGCAAACACACAACCAAATGCCTGTAGTCTCTCTGGGCTAATTACAGCTGAGGACTTTAATAGGCCAGAGAATGGTGCAGCGCTGAAATATGTCCACTGTAATTAGTGAGCACTCTCCTTTTTATTTTAATGGAACACACACACACACACACACACACACACACGCACACACACGCACACGCACACCACAAAAAAACACACACAAACATGCAGAATAGTCTGTTTTTGTGTGATTACATGACACGTTGTCCTTAAATGTTCTCAGATTCCAGCTTTAACTTTATTAAATAATTTACTTGTGTATTGCTGTTTTGAGACTTTATGCTTTTACTATCTAAAACTGAAAAGGTAATTTCTCCTTTTAGCTTAACTGAAAAGTAAAGTTTCAATAAGTTGCCACCAACTGAAACATCAACACTTACTCTGCAATGAATAAATGTTGGATATTCACTCACATAGAAATACTCAGATGACCTCTGACCTCACGGCAGCAGGAGAAAAAGTCCTGACAGTTGAATATATTATCACAAATGCCTGAATATCTGGATAAACTGCTCCAATATACATGCACACATCCAGAACAGGGTCATATTCTGGCACCCAATATGTTTATTTCCCTGGTTTTTACATTACATCAACATATTTAGTCTCTCACAGTTCAGCTCACATGAGGCCATTCTGGTTTTAAACAGCACACAAAATAAATGTAATGCAACAAAATCACATGGACAGGGACTTTCTGTAATTCTCAGATGTTAACCTCAACAAACCTCTAACTCTGTCCACACACACAAACACACACACACACACATACGCTGTGTGTGTGTGTGCGTGCGCTAAAGGAAATTATTTAGGCCAGTTTTTCTATTAGAGGAGCAGCTGACTAATCCCTGTTTTAGAGGGAGAGGAGAATAATCTGCCTTTGTCTGCTCTCTGTGTGTGTGTGTGTGTGTGTGTGTGTGTGTGTGTGTGTGTGTGTGTGTGTGTGTGTGTGTGTGTGTGTGTGTGTGTGTGTGTGTGTGTGTGTGTGTGTGTGTGTGTGTGTGTGTGTGTGCGCAGCACAGCTAGATATTTGTTACCACACAGTGAAATACAATAAAAATGGCTCCATTGTTTTGGTCCAATTCACCTAAAAACACAAACCACACAGGGACAGAAGAGGATTAGAGCCGCTGGTCAGAACAATGCTTTTTATCTCACAATTTAAAAAGACCAAATGGAAACAATAAAAATCCAAATACTAATAAATAAGAACCTGAATATTAACCACATCATTTTCATTCTTTTCTCTTTTTTGTTTTGGCTTTTCAACCCTATTAAGCCGCCCGGTCTTTATAGACGTCTAAGGATTCACGACCACCTGGACTGTACACGCCAACTGCACGTGTGAGGGACACTTGGGAGTAGTGGATTACATGTACTTAAATGAGTAGTTTAACTACATTTTGCTGCAGTTTGCTGTTCAGTTTCTTTCAGCTGCAGCACCGTGCACAGAGCAGCACGGGATAATAACACGGCGTGTTGTCAGGTGACGGAGTTCAGGGGCAACTTTTGAACCAGATGGTGGTGCGACCTCCTCTGCTGCCCTCCTGTGTGATCGACTCTTCAGCTCACTGAGCTGTCAGCAGACACTTTGTGGTGCATTAGGATTTTATATCTCAACTACGGCGAGGACGAACACTTTATTTCTTTGACTGTGTGGAAGAGAGATGTTTTCATTTCACAGATGATGATAAACGACAGGAGAACTTGAGCCTCCTGTAGTAAATGAGAGCAGACGTGCAGGCTGGTGCAGGAGTTTGGACAGTTGCTCTGCAGGTGAGCTGAGTTAACATGCTGCACTCTGGCTGAGCAGATCTCCGGCATACCTCTCCTCATGTTTAACGTGCATAAAAAACCCACTGAGTTTCAATTTCATTTTTAAAATGTTGAAATGTCTCTATACAGAGCTACAGATACCACAAGTCAGGTATCAGATTTGGTTTGGATCGGCGCATCACTACTCCCACGTCTTCAGCTGGAATTTATCAGCGCTTCTATGTTTGGATGCCAGGAGGTGCAGCAGTGGCTTCGAGCCACCTGCTGGTATTTTTTAAAAAGAAATCAATTTGGCATTTTGTGCGGAGAGCGCTTCACCCCACAGAGTGTGAAGTTTGTTACTTTCTGGCTTGAAGGCTCTAAGTCAAAGAAGAAATAAAACTAGTTTTGATTTAGTTTTTGATCTTCTTGAGTTTTGCCTTCTCTGCGATCGACGTTAACTTCCACTGCATGCCACCTCCTGTCACGATCAACCTGCTGGAGAACCTCCACTCTGCTCGAACGCAGGTGCCTCGGTGTCCTCCTGTTGAAGACACTGTCCTGAATCATTTAAACCCTGAGGGGGGGAAGTACAGTAGATATGGTCAGTCTCTCTCCACATACACACACACAAACATGCTGTATTTGATACTAGCCTTGTATCATGTGTTGAGTGACTGGAAACGAAATATTGTCACGTAATCAAAATATGATCAAAATCTGAAATATCCAGATCACAGAAGCTGCAATGTTTTTGATGAAAGGTCAAATATGTGACAGAGGAGCCTCATGATGAAGTATATCCTTTGTTTTTATTTTTGATTACACGTGTTGTGCAGCCCTGTTGTCAACATGAGCTCACAGAGCTTCCTCACCGTGATGCCAGTCAACACTTGTGCTGCTGAAACAAAGCAAAGCGAGGGAGTGGATCGGCCGGAGCCTTAAAATCTAACAAACACACAGCCAATCACAGCCGCCCTCACATCCTTCTAGTATTCATGACTGTCACAAAGATGAGTCATGTGAGCGTCCTCTGATTGTCTTCTTCTATTAACTTTAAGACAACTAAAACTACACAGTTTAAAGACCCACTGTTGGTTTGAGACGGGCTTTTTTTTTTACTTTTCCTTCTGACCTGTCTGATTCTATAAGAACAAAAGTATCAAACATCCTCCAGCACACCGTCTGACTCCGAATAATACATTTATTTTGCAACGTTTCAGTTCACAGGCGAGAACTTTTCCTCGGCTCGTCCCACTCCTACGCACCTGTCTCATGAAATAGATGTGCAAAGTGCTCTTTTGTTTTTAACTGCATGAAAATCACTCCTCTTCTATATTTCAAAGTCAAGCGGAAGTTACTATTCCACTCTCTGCACAGGTCACCTCGATGTGGACGTGTCAATCATATGCATCTTCCCACAAAAACCAAAAAAAAAAAAAAACTATAATCACAAATAAACAAACCAACAACAAACCGAATGTACACACACACTAACACACACTGAGAGAAGTCAATGCAAGGTGTCGATAGCGGTGTGGCAGCTCAGCACTGCTGACAGAGACTTCTTTATTTCCCATCAGTCACTGGGCTGAATTAAAGACATCGATTAGCTTCGGCGGCTGTGAGCTACACTTGACTTTAGCAGCATCCTGTGTGAGTGATGGCAGAGGTCAGCAGGTGACCTCCACCTGATGATAAACACCCACGTCAGCAGCTGTTTTAGAAAAGGTCCTCGGCTGCACGCTGACTCCGGACGACCTCTGACCTCTGGCCTCACCGCAGAGCCGAGCCGCGGAAAAGAAAATTTCCCTACAGTTTAATATCTTATCACAAATTTACGATGATCTTGATCAAGTGGTCCCACGCGCCTGCTCCTGCTTCCCATAAATCTTTGCTGCAGAGACGGTCGGGGGTGATTCATTAATGAGAGATAAAACGATTAGAGGGGAAGATTTAAACTGTGCAGCGAATTGGTTTAGAAGAAGGCTAAAAATAAGACAAAGGCATTAAAGACGAGATATTAAATTATTAACACCGTCGTAGCTAAAAAACCTCAACACCAAACCTGAGAAAACTGAGAGGGGGAGGCTCTTTGTATAGACACAAGCTGCACAGTTGGCACAGAGAACAGACAACACGGACACATTTTAGGATTTATCTTTCTATCCGGGAAACATGAATATTACATGTGTCTGTAAACTGTCACTGTCAACATTTTGTTGTACTGTCGTATCTGCTCCTGGAAACTGAAGCATCATCACATCCTGGTATGTGTCTTTGGATCTTTGGAGAACTTTGTTGATTTAACTGAGTGAAATAAAACTCCCTCACCAACATCTTCCCAACAGGAGAAGGAGCTGTATCCAACTGTTTCTCTTTGTGCAGCGATTTGTCGGGAGTCTGTCTGTTTTGGTTCGTATAAACAAAAGCAAAACAGTGTGAATGTTGTCCAGGAGAGATCAGGAAGTGCGTGCCGTCATCACCACATTTAAGCAATCATCACGTATCATCCGCCTCTCTCTGTGAATGCAGGCTTCTCTGCACCTTCCACTGAGATCGTTGTAGAAACACTTCCATTCAGATGTGGTCGGATGTCACGTTGTGCGAACACGCTCTTTTCCACACTGCTGGAGCAGATGCAGTGAGATCTTGATATGCAAACAGGTGATACAGACAAATTAAAAACCACCAATGACTAACTGTTGGAATGGAAATGTGTTCACAACAGATGAGATTTATTAAATCAGTCGTATAAATGGCTGAATATATTGAGAAAGAGTAAACGCAGCAGTCTATTCATTTTTCAAACTTTCATGTGATTTAGACCGACTAAATTATTAATGTTAATCAATGAAATGAATGTTATCTCTATTCATTAATAATCACCGGAGCCTCTTACTTGGGTCGCTCGTTGCGACTAGCGTGCGTCCGTCCAACTCCAAACCCCAAACTCGTTTTGGATGCGAGTGCGGGGTCAGCTGCAGCGAGTGATGGCAGGCTGTCCTCCCCGTTAGTGGAAGCAAACAGCGGGATTGATCAGGTTGAAGGACCGGACCTCGGTGGTTCTGTTTCCTTCTGAAGTAAAAAAACGTTCTTCCTTCTGCAGGGTGGTGAGGAACGACTGGGTTGTACAGTGTTCCTCTACAACAACAAACAAACATCTCGTCCAGCGGGTCTTGGTTGTGGCAACTTTCGCCCAATAAGGAGCGGGGTTAGAATTTAGGACGGATATTGCACCGAAATACCGGACCGTTGGCCGTTGGCTCAGTTCTGCTAGTTTGAGAGGGCTCTGTCGGGAGGCTTCTGGTTTTCCTTACAGTCCTCTCTAGTGTTTGCAATATGTGGATGAGGTCCCAACACCACATTGACTCAGGACCACTTTCTTTAATAAACTCTCTCCTTAACCAGGTTGTTCTGTCTCTAGACCCAAACAAACTTTAACATCAGCTGAGTCAATCACACGTGAGTTTTATCTTTGCAGCACTGATGAAGCTAAATGTTGTCAGAGGCACTGAGAATGAGAATGATCCTGAAAAGCAGCTGGACTTTTCATGTTATTTGGAAAACTTGATTTAGAAAAAACGTGTCTGTCGTTGTGCCTACAGAGATGTATTCCTGTACCTCCAGTTTAATTAACCTCTCCCTGGATTGATTGTTGTTGTCGCAGGCAGATATGATGTCACATGTCATTGCAGATGAGTACAATATAAACAAACTCTTTAGGAAGACAGTGCTGCTTTAAGAGTCTTAATTGCATTAGTGGTGAAGGTGTGAGTACATACTGTAGCAGAGTGTGTGTGTGAAGCTAAGCGTGACTGAGTGTGAGCATCTGTGCCCGACCCTGAATAATTAAAGCGTATTTATATACAGTGAGAAACGATGCACACATTGTTTTTTTCCCCCACAGTTATATGCGGTTGAGCGGTTGGAGCCACACGTTTCCTGCTATGATTCACAGAAAGCGAACATCTCATATTATTATCTGCTGAACTTCATGATCCAGTTGATAATCCTGACCGGGGTCAGAGGCACACAGCCATGCGGGCACAATAACATTCGCTGTTTCTAGATCGCGTTCGGAGACGTGAGTGGTCAGTGAGGGAGAGAGAGAACAGAAAGCTTGAGATGTATACAAGATAAATAAGGTCGAGCCTGAAGGCTAATGTTTCATCATATCCTGGATTCTTACAGGATACGTAACACACACACACACACACACACACACACACATACACACACAATAGGGCTGTATGATATGCAAAAATAGGCATGTTGTGATTATTTTGACGGATACTTCTGTGATTTGACTTGGAAAGGTCACATTTTGCATTAAATTTTCACTGATAAAAATCTAAAAATGGTAATTTTAGTCGTCTGTAGGCTTGTTCTCTTACAGCTGGAGGAAATGTTTTGAATGCTCGGGTGTCTCAGTTGCAACACAATGCTTCATTTATAGCAGTTTACCTTTATCAAAAAATTGCAGCTACTGCGATTTGCGATTTTTCAGAGGACCACATGAAGCAGAATACACGTTTTCTGACCCTGTGACGGGCCACACAGTCATGGGCTTGGGTTCGCCAAACTGTATGCCTGTATGGTCCTATTGTGGCCCAGAACCCAGACCTACTATGTCGTGGGCACCCATCTTATCGCTACCAGACGTGGACCACATCTGGACTGTGATTTATTGCAGTTAGTGTGGTTGTGTGGCCCGTCACTGGGCTCAGACCAACTTTGCTGTTCAGCCTCTGATGTTGCTTGAAAAGTCTTCCCACAAAATGATTTTTTTTGGACCCTGCTGGCAGTTTTCTGTCAAATGATTAATGCAGTTAGTTTCTTATGAATTCAGCACTGCAGAGATGAGAGCTTTTCAACCCCTGTCGTCAGGCAAGAACATCAATATTGGACGATTCTGCAAAAACCCCGAATTATGCTCAGTCCCAACATTTTTACTTCCAATGTCAACGCTTGCAAAAATCCTTCCTCAAGGCAACCGTGGTGCGGTTAAGGTTCGGGGAAGGATCACGGTCACGGTCCATTAAAACACGTTGATTGCATGTTTGATACAGACGCACTACACACTCGTCCATCCAGCCATCGAGCTGATTTAAACATGGCAGCCTTTGTAACAAGGGGACTATCGAATAAACTAACTCTTTCTCAAACCCTGAAAACATGTTCAGCCCATTGGATTGTTTGGTGTTCACCAGAACATCTTCTCATCTTTTCACCTAAATGTTTTTAAGCTGCTTGGTTTTTGCAACAATCCCGTTAAATATACAACTTTACAATCACAGGCACATATCTCACAGGAACATGTGTCTCTCATTACATTTATATGGATTATTGTACAGAACCTCTTCTATCTTTCATGATGAACACGACGTGGTATTGCTTGTGGTCACTAAGTCAGCATCTGTGTCGACTCGCCGTGGGAGGGTTTCATAACCCACTTCCACTCCAGGCTATTTGGTTTTGGATGGCACTTAATGTGGCGAACCCTCCACACAGAGTGGAAGTGGGTATGGAGAGGGTGTAGGGGTAGGTTACAACTATCAGCCCAAAGAAGCTTAAAAGCTCAGTAGAGTGTGTGAGACTTCTTTGGTTCTGCCAGTTCTGGTCCATGTGGACAAACTGTACATTTCTGAAAGTTCGCATCCGTAGCAAAACAAGTAAATGCGGTTGGAAAGATTTGCTAACGTGAGAAAGTTCATATTGTAAACAGTCTTTTTTCACTGTACGGATCAGCCCACCCTCTCAGAGGAATGTGCATCAAGGTCGACTGCACGAGGACCTTTTTACGACCCGTGTTTCTGCTTCTTGTCAGGCGGGGACCTCTAGTGGCTGAGTTATTATTACAGCAGCAAAGGAGGAAGTCAGATGAAGCAGTATAAAGAGCGACAAAGTCAAACAAGTACAGGACTTTCACCCACGAGATCACTGTTCGTGTCCCTCATGAAACCGGACGTCATTGTTGACCAACTCGATCTGCGACTGCACAACGAAGGTGAAGTTTGCCTGTTGCTGGTTCGCTGCGACGTTCATGTTGTTTTGGAAACGATCGTATATATTGTTTTGGGAGTCACTGGAAATTGTTTAGGGAGAAGGATGTGTTGGTGTGGATTCACATTTACACATAAAAACCTCCAAGACTGGTTTTAGTACAAGTGGAAGCAGCATTACTGCAGCTATTAGTACACGACGTACAACTGTTGCTACATAATGAAGGTTGTGTCTCCCTCTCCATCTGTCCCTCACACACACACACTGTTAGCCAACACTGGTTTATGCTCTTCAGCTTGCATTTACTCCACACACACACACACACACACACACACACACACACACACACACACACACACACACACACACACACACTGCACTCACCCACACACTCCCAAACAGAGATCCTTTGATGTGAATGTGACCCAGTAAAATGAAATGAAAGAGGCCTTTAGAGGGAAGTGTGGAGACGAGCAGTGCATCCTCCACTGTCACCATTTTGTCGATTCGCCACACTCCCGCCGTTACAGCGTCTCCTTTTTCTCTCTCCCGTCACTTTCCTTTCCCTCCTCTGTCCACCCTCTCGCTCTCTTTTCTCTCCAGTCTTCCATTAAAAATTGATTCTGGCCTCGCTGTGATAAGATACACTGTTGGTATCTGCGGCAGCAGTGTGTCGGAAACTCCTCCTCAGCCAGTCAGAGGACAGCAGCGACCCACACGCTCGCCTCGGAGTTATTTTTAGTCGTTTTCTCAACTCGGTTCTCTTTGTTTCATATTTTTTTATTCGAAACCATCCAGGTGGCTGAACACAGGCCTGATAAACACGTATAACTCTATGTAAGTTTGTCGTTTAATAGATGGATGCTCCAAATGCGCCAGACCACTGCTGGCTGGTGGGGATTTAAGTTTCTCATATTATAGCTTAACAAGCCACTAAAATAATGTCTTTGAGTGAGAATCGGGTGATTCATTAACAGAATACTGATTCATTTTGATCAGCACTGCCTTGTTGTGCTGGCCTGGTGCGTTGCATTGGACGGACTCATTTGGATAAAGTGCTGTTCGAGTTGTGATTGCACAAATTCAGATACAGCATCTGATCCATCAACTCACCGCGCCTAATCCATCATGCCCTGAACTGCCCGATCTCCTGCTCTCTACTGAATCTGTTGACTTGACATCCATCAACAGATCCAGGTGTCTGCACCAATATTACCTTGATTTGTTGCAGTTATAATCTGTATATTACAGTAGTAGTAGTATACTGTATACCTGAGAGTAATTCAGGACAAAACCTCGAACCACAGCGGTAGTATTTTGTCTGCACTCTCAGATCCTGTCAGCAAAGCTCAACAGTTTGTCGGAGATATAATTTGTGTTGGTGATAGTTGTTCGACAGTGCTTTCCTTCACTGAGACGTACAGTAATGTACAACACTGTATGAGTCACCACTCACTGGACTGTCGCTGGTCTCCCGTCTGCTTCATAATATATCTAAAACCACATGTTGGAGTAGTTGCTCACATGGTTTGGCCAGTTAGATGTCACAGTTTCTGCCGAGGTCTCTACAAACTCTTTGTGTATTTCTTATGTGTTCTGATACCATCTTGTTGTCTGTCTGCAGCTCGAGATGAACGAGAGAGAAAAGTCTTTGAGTCTTTGAAAACTGAAAATAGCAGTTTCTAATTTGAATCCGAACATGCTTCCTTTAAGATTTCTGATGATAAATATCTTTGACAAGCAAATGATGATAAAGAGCTTTGATGTCGGTGTTACAAAGAACAGAGTTGTGCTGGATTTTATATTTTACAGGTTTTATAGTTTTAAAATAAAACACAAGAGTCTCTTACTTATTTTTCTACAGATCTGAAACAAATATTGTTTATCTCTGTTTTCTTTCCTTAAAAAAAAATAGGTTTTGTCAGATTTCATGATATTTCCTCTGCTGACTCCCGTCTCCTCCTTCTTCCCTCGTCTTCCTCACTCCTGGCTGACCACCCACTCAGATCTCTGCATCCTCCCCCCTCTCCCCCGTCTGCTGATTTACAGACGAGCCGCTGCGGTATTGGAACGAGAAAATTACTTAATGACTTAATGGCGTGCGGCGTGAAGGCAGAGTGCTGTTTAGTGAGTAAGAGTTGATGCAAATACACACATTTGCTGCCTCGCAAATCAATTTGGAGCGTTCAGGTGGGGTGAGTCACCAATCTGCTGTTTAGTGAAAATGTCGACTGATGCTGGTCGAGGGCCAGTCGATTTCAGCCTCTTTACCTGCTCTCTGCCTCCTCTCATTTTCTCTTTAACCCCTCTCACCCGTCATTTACCTCCCCTCCACCTCTCTCCTCTCCTCTGTCATCCCGTCTTCCATCTCCAATCATCCTCCTCCTCGACGATCGCCTGAGGTTTCTGCATCGCAGCGTAAAGCAACATTCTGCCGTCTTCCTCCTCTTCATCTCCCTCCTCGCCTCCCATCCCATCTTGTTTGTTTTCATTGTTCATGTCAGAACCGTCAACCAGCCCTCCCCCTCTCCTTCCTTCCCTCCCTTTGTCTCTCACCCTCCATCTACCTTCTTTTCCTCTGTCTGCTCTCTATCACCTCCTGGCAGCTGAGGGAAGGAACGCCGCGAGGCGCCCGCAGAGTCGACACTGAGGCGGGCAAGATGAGGCTCAACGCTGAGCAAAGGGCTGTGATGGAGACACAAAGAGGAAGGTGTAGAGAGCAGGAGAGGAAGGACAGGAAGTCAGAGATACCTGGGAGGAAGACAAAGAGGAAGAGAGAGAAACTGAGCGAGGCAGAGAAAGCGAGGAAACACAACAATAAAAAGGGATGAAGGATGGAAACATGGACGATAAAAGAGTTCAAACTGGTGAATCATGTGTCTTTAGTGCATCTAAATCATGATCAGGACGTAGAAGTAGAAGATAAACAGCTACAAAGTGGAGGAGAGGGGAAGTAAAAAGTTATATTTTTAAAATTGTGAAGCAGATTACACACTTTGTTTGGCATTTAATGGTTTAAGTTGTCGAACACTTACTGCGAGGTAATGGACGGTAAAAGTGTCAGAAAAAAAAATTCATAATTTAGTGTTTTTGCATTTAAATGTCATGTTGGAAATGCAATAAAAATTTAAAGTAGCTTCCACCTGCTGTGGCATTTTATATAAAAAACATCCGTTACTGTCACTTGAACGCAGCGTACGTAACGAAGAGGAGGAGGAAGAGAAGAGGGATGATAGAAGAGGAAGAACAGATAGATGTGTTGAGATGATGCAGAGGATGATCGAGGATCCAGGAGGTGACGGGACAAATGGGCATTGATTTGGCTCATTGACTGAGGATGGAGAGGGGAGTGGGGGGGTGAGGGGGGTGAGGGGGGGGAGTCCCTGGGTAGCATCTGCTTTGTGCAAGACTGCTCATATTACCCAGAGGGCCTTGGGGCTGAATGGGGGCAGTGAGCTAACCAGGACCAGGACTCTTCTGTTCCAGGCCTCTGCTCCGTCCTCATCTATCCTCACTTCATCCTCTGTCCTCACCTCCTCTGTCCTCATCTCCTTGTCTCCTTTCCTTTCTCCTCGTCTCCCCTCTCTTGGCCTCGCCTCACCTCCTCTGTCCTCATCTCCTTGTGCCCCGTCTCCTTTTTCCTCCTTTCCTCTCCCTTCTTCTAGTTTTGTCCCGTCCTAGCTTCGTCTCTCATCTTATCTCCTCTGTCCTTATCTCCTTGTCCTCTTCTTCCCCTCTCTTACCCTGGCCTCGCCTCCTCTGTCCTCATCTCTTTACCCCTTTGTCCTTTCTAACTTTCTTCTCGTCTCTCCTCCTTCACCCCGTCTCCTCTCTCATACTCCTAATTGTTCATCCTTCCCTCCTCTACTCACTTAATTTCCCCTCCTCCTTATCTTCTTGTCTCTCCTCCGTCCTCGCCCGGCGTCTCTCTCCTCACCGGCCTCACAACAGAATAAAGACTCCAGCAGCTGACTCCTCCAGCATCCTGTTATTCTTCCTGCTGTCATACAAACAAGCTCTGCGTCACATCAATGTGCACATTTGGCAAACGGCTACAAAACTCACATTTGATATCCTCAGTTTGTGTTTCCACAGAGTTTGATCTCGTGTAATGTCACAAAGTGGCGTGACGTAACTGTCGGAGTAGAAACGGCGAGTATGGTAATCCTGTCAGCGCTCTGCGGATGATTGTAATGTCGTCAAACTGTGACTGCGTTTGTCTCCAGGAGAATAAAAAGCATTGTATGTAAACCAGGGGGGAGATTTCACAGCAGCTGTCAGCCAGACGCTGCTGCACACTTCACTCTTCTCCGGTCAACACGGTTTATTGTCTATTCCAGTGTTTTTATCTCTGGAAACTGCTCCGATGCTACAGTTTAGACGGAGCCAGTCTTTTTGAATCTGCCAGTGAGCATAAAAATGAGTATATTCATTTTACTATTTCACTTGGGTTTCGTTCGTACATCTAAATCTCTGTTTTGGCTTTAACCAACACACTTTAACCACTGAGAACATATTTTTAAACACATTTCTTTCTCCTACACTTAAAGCAGAGCAGTCTCAAGTTGGACTGAAGAATAAATGAGAATAAACAGCATCATTTTTGTCACTTTTTAAATAAATGACAAATATTCAGTGGGTCCAGCTTCTCAAATATAAAAACACAATGCTCTTCTCTGTTTCATATCACCGTAAACAGAAAACCTGTGGGTTTTGGACTGTTGATTGGACAAAACTAGGAATTCAAAGGTGACACCTTGGACCATTTTTCACTATTTGGCGTGGGGGAGGCAGCACTTCTCACATCCTCGTGCGTGCGCACACATCACACACACATTCCTTGATTTTTATGTGTGCAGGTTTTGAGACTGATTTAATGCAGAGCAGCTCTCTTTAAGTCTTTTTCAAAACAAAAACTGAAGCGTTGGAGTTCTGATGCGGGCATAGGTTTCGAAGCTTCAAAGCGTTTGGGTCAGAACTACATTATAAATATTCAATCGTTGCTCGATCCCCCGATAATCATTATTTGCGGCCCGACATTACAAGACTGAACTTCTTCCAGCGCCGGTGTTTCTGCCCTGCAGCCGACCCGGTCACGCGACCCAACGCTGACATGAGGAGGCGGAAACATAAAGAGAGAAGAAAATGACCTTTTGTTGTTTGAGTGCAGCTGCTGTGTGCAGATCCAGGTGAGGAGGAGGAGGAGGAGGAGGAGGAGGAGGAGGAGGAGGCGCTGTTAGAGGGAGCGTCGGGATCCCTCAATAAGTAGATAGCTTCGGCTGGTTGAGGTGCAGCTCCTGTAGAGACGCCTGCAGGCCTGGATTTCTTCTACGTATCCGACTCAGGACACAAATAGACTGAGCCGGCTGTCACACCGGCCTCGGGCTTGTTTAATCAGACTCTCCTGTCAGGACACAACAAAAGACTCTGACATGCTCCACATCAAATGCATATATTTTTGATTTTGCTATTGATGAATTTGTCATATTTCTTGTCATGTTTCCTTTATTTACACTGTTTGTTCAGCGTTACTTTTTTAATATCACAACACAAACTGTGTGATTACTCCATCTCTCTGCTGATATATGAACACACCCCTCTGTATAAATCCTTCAGACTAGTTATAGATGGGAATAGTCTGAGAAAAAACTCATATTGAGACAATCGGCATGAACCGTCCCAAGTTGATTACTTACGTTAAGAGACTGTTTGTGTTTTAGTTTTTTTAAATTTGAAGCTTAAATATGCAAAGGAGGTTTTATCTCATTGAATATGTGCGTAATTTCAGTCTGAGTATGTATTCTGGACATTTTCTTTCCGCTTGCCTGATAGAAAACATGTTATGGAAGCAAAAACGCCCAAAATCTCACAACTGACCACTGTACGTTTTCACCTGTAGGGTACTTTTTTATCCTGTGGCTGCAGCTCTCTCTCAGGGCAGATGTTGGTGGTTGTCCTTTTGTTCTGGCTCATTCTGCGGGATGAAAGCCGAGGTCACCTACATTCTCGACGCCGGTTTCCTTTTAAAACTTCACCTTGACTCGCGCTCGTGTCGGCTGCCCCCTCCCTCCCTCTCGCTGTCGGCTTTGTACCGTATGATGAGAACAGCGAGCTGTGGCGGTGTTGTCTGCACGCTGAGCGGGTCAACACAAGTGAATTTAGACGTTGCTTTGATCTTTTCACAGGTAGATTAGGACTCTGCTGCACCTGCGTCAGCCCTGAAGCCAGACTGCAGTGCTGTAACTTAAAGCTCATTCACAGTAAAGCTGCTGGGGGGAGGGACTGGCTGTGGCTGCTGCGAGGGATGAAAAATGAAAATAAAAATGATAATGAAGAATAAAATGTCACCAGTTTTAAATGAAATGAATGGGAAACATTCCAACAACACTGCAGAATGGATGTACTTATGTGATCACAGTATTCATCAGGATCTAATGGAAGGAGGAGAAACGGCGCACCATATGGCATATTAAGCTAAAATATGGGCAGCAAAGCAATCTTAATGTTTCTGCCGCCCTCCCTGAGGCTTTCACCAGTGTGGCCCTGTTTTGGTAACATGTTTTAGATTTGAAATGTGACACACGTCATTAGTTAGCAAGAAAAACTTTGTGCACCAGCCTTTTCAATCTCTCTCACCTCCCCATCCAACCTCAGCTGTCTTCTCTCCTCTCCTGCTGAAATTAAACTATTCTTCATTCGATTCCCCCTTCGAGGCTCAGACCTCCCCCCCGCCTGCATCACCTCGTGGTGAGCAGCAGCAGCAGCAGCCTGTTTCAGCCTGTTAGCTGCGTTCAAGCTGCCTCCGTGACCCCGTGACCTCCGACAGGATTTTCAAACCCACAAGGACAAAACACAGAGAGGAGGCTGGGCTTCAGTCGGACAGAACTGTGGAGATAATTAGTGTTTTTTATTTTTCTTGCTGTGTCCTGTCCCACATGTATATTATTATATTCAGTAAATACGTGTTACTGCTGCTGTTCTGAGTCAGACTGTGTAACCACAGCAGAAAAGCTGTTGTATTCCTGAGGGAAGCTTGTGGCTACTTTCCTGAAACCAAACATGTGGATTTTCTCATTATTTTGACATTTTCCTGGTTTAATTCATAATTCAGTTGTAATTGCCTCCATCTACCACTGTAGTACTGATGCAGTACTGATGCAGTACCCCTTGTTTTGTATGTAAACCTGTGTCAGTGGTGGGCGGATGCACATCAACTCATCAGGATAGACAACGTCCTATTTCTATTTCTAATTCATGTTAATGAACATCAATGTCCCGTCTTCGGTAACTTCATTACGCTGCTGTGGATGTGAAATGATGTGACATCGCTGGTGTGTGTTGCAATAATAACCCAATCACCAAAATAAATGTCAGCAACCAGAGATATGCTGAAACTCATGACAATGCTGTGACAAAGATATTTTTCTTGGTTTACCAGATATTGCTGCCACAAACATGGCTGGAAATGGTCCCAATTTCTTGTTAAAAATACCCGAAGTTTAGCTGCAAATTGTCCCGATGTCTCCTCCAAAATATCCAATTTTTGCTGCCACAAATACGGCTTGAAAATGTCCCAACGTCTCATAAGAAAATATTGAACCGTAGCCTTAAACAGCAGCTCTGGCCTGGCAGCTGTCATACCACCACCATCCTCTTCACCTCTGAACGTCAGCTCATATACATGTTAACGTGATGTGACGCGTGTATGGTTAGAAATATGTCGAAAGTTCAACACATCGGTGGTTTACAGAGTGGAAACAGCCGCCATATTTACTCTGCTGACTGGACTGCCAATTTTTTGTCCTGCATGAAATTAAGAAACTTCACCAGAACAGCATGAAAACAGTGTTTAACCTGTCTGACTGTGCATCCTGGTGGATATGAGACGGAGCTTGAACCTTCAATTTTTGGTTACTAGAATATTTGAAAGTTGAAAGTAAAAAGTCATCAGGAGGAAGGAATCCTGTCCGGGACTGTCGACACCGTACTGCTGATGTAGAACACGTACAACTTTGATGGCTGCGCTCCGGTCTGTTAACGAGAAACTAATCGTTCTCCATCTGTTATTGTAACTCTACTGAGAAATCCCTCAACAGATTCCTCTGCTCAGTTCATATCATCAACGTTCTTCCCGTCGGGGTTGGGCGACCAAATTGACGTGTGACAGGGAAATGAAGTTTATGTTTACGAATACCTGACTGAAAAGACAACCAGGGTCTCAGGTCGGGGCGACTAACTGGTCCGACTGCCAACAATCTCTCATTTTCTATCATGGTTTCACAAACGTGCTGTGAACTGGTTCCTCGGCTAGATGTTTGTTCCACGATGTGTTTTTTTCCGCTAAGTCACGAGTTAATTGACTGTCTAGTAAAGGCAGCGTGACCTCCATGCTACACAGCATTCTTATTAAAGTCGTTAATACTCTGCCGTATTGCCTCTGAAGAGGGTGACATTTGTTACCGAATGGAAAGGTCAGACGTGTTTTTGCGTCGGGTTGATTGACTGTTGTGCTGCTGGACTGTGGATCACGTGAACTCTTTTGTTTCCATTTTCCACAGCGTCACACTGCAGATGTCTCCAGACATTCCTTCACTATCATGCAGAATTAATCAGAAGTATACATCTTTACAAAAACAGATGCTGGGAAATTAAATTGTTTAAAAAGCCATATCAGTTTAGATCCCCGAGGCAGGACTTCCATTATTTATAGCGATAGAGGGCAGTACACATGCGTATTTCTCAGGGACCCCCCAGTCTCATTAGAACAGAAAATATATTTATTGTTTCTGTCTGACCTTTGATATCAAGCCCGCATGGACTGACAGCATTTGAACAGTACATCATCTGGGTCACGTATACCTTGTATAATGTAATTTCTTATTTTATCTACGCAAGAAGCAAACTAATGTAGAGAGATGGATAACTCAAAGACTGATGATAAAGGCATTTTGTGAAATGTTTTATAAAGTCTAGCCTGGATTCACCAAGCTGACCTGTGCACAACTTTACTGTTTCACCTGAACCTTGTGGAGATCGTATTTATATGGCGTATAATGCTGAGCTGATGAGTCATTTAATCCGTTGATTTTAGGTATTAAATAACCAAAAAAGATACAGTTCACCTTTTCAAATGAGAGAATTAGAGAATTAACACATCCTCATATCAAATCCACTGAATACCAACGACTCCCAACGCATCATGACCGCTTGAGCGCACCAGCGACAGCCGTACCGCACATCTGTTGTACACGATGACTGTTTACCCACCGACCTCCCGTCTATACAGGCTCTCCACTCTTTACGCTGCTGCTCCTCACTTCCTCTTTTGCGGTCGTGATAATTACTAGGGCCACTAGAGGTCGCCACCTGACAAGAAACGTAAATATTGAAGACAATAAGCTGCTCTGATAGTCGTTTCTCTGATGATGATGACGATCTGGAATGAGTGCTGATCATCTGTTTCATTTCACAGCAAATGTGAATGAATATCTTTGGATTTTGGACTGTTGGTGCTAACATAGTGTTTAAGATTAAGTGCCATGCAGAGGCTTTATGAAGATACTGTAGGTGTGTGTGTGTGTGTGCGCGTGTGTGTGTGCGCGGTGTCCGTCCACGGTCCCAGACCTCTCCTCAGTGGTTCACTGCTAGTCGACTGTGCAGAGTTTGGAGCCGCAATCAGATTAAGGCTGAGCATCTCCTCCTGATCGCTACTCTCTGCTCTGCACCGCCAACTCAATCTGATCCGGCCACAGCCTCAGGCCTCCTCTCTGATCAGCACCACGCGCACGCACACACGCGCACACACACACACACACACACACACACACACACACACACACACACGAGCGCGCGTGCGTGCACACAAATGTGTACTATCACATATGCACGCTTGAAAGCATGGAGGCTCACTCACACACAGATGCATACAGACACACAGACACTCACGTAAATGCATTCATACACACTCCCAAAGTGGCATATGCCATGGGAGATGTGTGTGTCTGTGTGTGTGTGTGTGTCTGTCTGTCTGTGTGTGTGTGTGTGTGTGTGTGTGTGTGAGAGAGAGAGAGCAAGAGAGAGAGCAAGAGAGAGCTTTAGAGATGGAAAGTGGGCTGGTCAGAGAGACAATTTCCTATTTGGAGCCCTTTGAATCATTCATGAAGAAGAGATGGCAGAAATCAACACAGAACCAATCTGACACACACACACACACACACACACACACACACACACACACACACACACATGAATGCATGGTTGCTCTCAAAACACACCTAAGGCATGCACCACTTACCCTGACTCACACAGCCGCACATAGAGAGACACAAACAGATGCACACACAGAGAACGCTCAGACCGACCGACAAAGACCACTTACCCCGACTCCCCCCCCTCCACACACACACACACACACACACACACGGCTTTCTCGTGCCGATGCTGCGGCTGATGGCGGGTGTCAGCAGACCGTGTGTCATGGAGCGCAGTGTCTGCTGACAGAGAGACACGGGAATGGACTTCTCATGTTAGAGAGAGGCAGCGTGAGGGAGTCGTCGGAGAGGAGACAGAAGCTGTGAAAGATAACAGGAAAAGGGAGAGAGAGAGGGCGAGGGAGTGTTGCATGAGGTGTGTGTTCAGGGGATTCATGAGCTGTGAGTCAAAAAATAGAGGATGAAGCAGTTAATGATTGTATTTAAATGATTCAGTCGCAGTTAGAGGTGGAGTTAGACGAGGTTCAGGGAAAATGAGTCAGAAGGTTTGGATAATTGTGAAAGTTGTGCGATGAAAAGAGACGAGGGGAGTCTGAAGTGGCTCATCAGTCTATGCATGGTCTCAATTTATACAGTCATGCTTTGGACTGGGTTTAAAAAATCAATTATCCATTTCAATTTGATCTTCAGTTAAAGACAGAACAGTTATTTTAACCTGAAGTACGATATTTTCTAAACCTAATCAAAGCGTTTTGGTGCCTTGATGAGTTTGGGGTGAGAACATGTTGCATGGCGCAGGGATAAAGGCTCCAAGGTGCATTCAGGTGTGCTTCATAAACTCAGGAATCTACATCGCTTTGTACAGCAAAACTTGTGGGTGCCAATGTGGACTTGTTTACATGCTGCAAGTGCACCTTGTAAACTCCGAAACCTGTGCCGTTTTTGCACCAGCACTTTTGGCCGCGTCAAGTTGAACCGAGCCACAACGATGGACCTGCTCTGGAGTAGGGCCAGGCCGAAAAGCCTAAAATTGATACTGAACTCATGTCTGTGCAGGAAACCTGAGAGAAAGTCGATGCGTTCAGCTCTCAGTACTTTTGTAGCTTCTAACTGAATCTCTTTAGTTTCTCTCGTCCTGTTTGTTCTTTCAAACATCTGCTGTGTTTCACTGTTTCATCGTGTCACTGACGTTTCCTGTGATGCTGCTTCATAACAAAAGCTTTTAAAATGACTAAATAACATATGGGGCTTTTATTGTGAAGAAGTTATAGGAAATGAAACATGTTAGTAGCTGAATTAGCGGAGCCACTTTGTGAGCAGGGATTCTTTGATAATACTGCACAGATCTCTTTAAGACAACCTTCAAGCAGGTAGCCCAGTTGTGGTGGGAATGCAAATCCCAGCAGTGCCGAGTCAAACCAAGTAGATTTCATTACATTTTTAAAAATGCAGCAGGTTCGAGGCTTCCTTGTGCAATTTACAGCATTTGGTCTCCCAGAATCTCTTTCATATTGCCATTGTAACTAAAATATCTCTAACTCAATCGATATTGTATAGTGTCAAATTGAATCTGGACCTTGTGAATCGCTTCAGGAAACCTGTGGGCTAACCCGGCTCTAGTCACGCTGCATTAAGAGAGTTACACAAACCTGATGACGAGTAGAGATGGAGAGAGGAAGAAAGAAAAGGGGGAGGGGGACAGTATGTGGGAGAGGAATAGAGGAGAGTAGGCAGTTAGGTTGGAGACGGAAAGTGAGAAAAGCCTGAGAGGCGTTCATGGAGAAAGGAGCTGTAACATCTATTTTCCACAGGTGACACTGAGGCCATGAAAACAGGCGATTGAATGAACACAGTCCAGCCGCTGACATTTCGCGGGTGCATTCATATTCGGTGTAATTCAGCCTGATGGACGCTCTGCAGTCTGTGCTCGACTCATAAATGTGAATGTTGCTCATTGTCACAGGATGCTGCATTCAGGGACAGTTTTAGAGCTGAAATCCATCATGGTCTTAATGAATATGTTTTTATACCCATCTGTGTGGTGAAACACCAAAAAACGAGTTTTTAATGTGGTCACAGGCGCCGTGCACCTGTCCTCTCCCACCTGTTCAGCTGACAAAGCCGGTGCTGACTTCATTACTGCTGTGAATATTCATGCTCTTGTTTCCTGGCCAGTTGATATTTTCACTACAGACCAACAACAGTTCTGATCCAAAATGCACACTGGAGACTATTATCATCTTTGCTGCAGTTCGAGTGTGAAGAATGTTCCAAGTTTCATCCTGTTTCGTGGATTTTCAGCATTTTTTGGTTCACTGAAAACTGCAAAAAGGTGAAAAGGTGTCAACACTTGTCTTTACACTTCTACACTTGTATTATGCTCAATATTACATGAGATGTAAAATGCCCTGTAATATATAAGATATGAATATAGCTTTTTTACCAACGCAGGTCATCCTCATCAAAACAACCATATATATCGGCTGTGAAAGCAGCTTATTACGGCCCATATTCTTGTTTCTTGTTAGGCAGCAACATCTTGTGGCAAAACCACCACAGGACTTTCACCCGGGAGACCCGCTGTTTATGTCCGATGTGAACCGAAAACGTACTTTCTAACGTTGTTCAGTTACGTCACACACGTTAACTGAAGTCACATACAGCACATGGTTAATATTAAGCCAAATCATCCAACCAAACTGTGAGCGTACGGCGGAGGTCCGTCCATTGCTGGTAGTCTGCAACAGTCATATCGTTAATGGAACAGTGATATGTCTTTTTTTTTAAATAACTGACAACCCTTATTCAGCCCTTTAGGTACGAGGATGTGTTGGTCAAAAGAGTCAGACTCAACCAAAAAACTTAAAGTAACATCTCAAATACTTTGAAAAACTGTTTTCAAAGTAAACTGCAGTTTAGCCAGTTAATTCAGTCACTTAACTTGAAATATTAATCGAAGTCTTTATAACAGATAACAGATAACATAGATGAGCATCATCTGCATAAGATGTGTCAATATCTGCAGTCGTGATAAAGGGACGTCCTCACTGGTTAGCTGACCGAAGTTTATTACATTTTCCTAAAAAATGTCTGTAAATAATTATCTTATCCTTGTGATCTGAAGCTCAATTTTGATGCAACTCTGATCTGATCAACTCTCTGTGTTTTGGTCTGCAACGTGAAATTTGAATACATGAGATTAGCCTCGTGGAAATTATGATGGCCACTTTCCATAAACAGTGTGGATGCACTGCTGTGTATGTAAAGCCATATATTACGCACCCTCATCGTGCACTCTGGGTTTTTGCTGCCTCATAGCCATCTACTGGAGCGGTGCAGTGAAGATGTGAGGGGGGTTAATGAGCTGCAGCAGTGCAGTGAGACAGGCTGCTGTGACAGGATGATAATTGTAATGAGTCACAGTTGTGGCCTCTCATCATATTATGCAGGTCTTTAAAAAGATTTATTTACCCCTTGGTTATTGCTGGAGGCTCTGTTTTTTTTTTATTTATGTTTTTTTGCCTGCAGTTACACACAGCCAACTTGTACATCAAGTACTCTTAAGCAGGATTATGACACAGCTATAGTCAAACCTGCATTAAAGATGTAATATGTACCATTTCTGCATTATTATATCTAAAAAATAACAAGGTCTTTGTTATATATTTTGTTGAGTTGTGTCCTTACATCATCCTGAACTTTTCCGACAATGTTCAAACCAGAGAAATCTGTCATTTTTCTCAAGATAATGGTGCATTTCATGTGGTTGCCAGTCGCTATAACTTCCAGGAGAGAGTCAGATAGTGATGACGGAGGGCGGCAAATGAGACTAAACATTACATGAGTGAACTTTTAAAACATTACCTCTTCCAAAAACACTGCCACTCTTGAGCAGAAATTACAGGTAGAAAGAGGTGTGTCATCGTCTTAAAATAATAACTATTTCTGAACTATTTAGCCTCTCTTCACTCAAAGTTTTGTTTTTTACGGCACATTTGTGTTGACCATACAGTAAACTATTAAAAGAGACCACGATTAGATAATCTGTCGCGATACAACATTGTCGTGATACGTTGTGGAAAGATTCACGTCTTCTAACAAACCCTTACTTGGCCAAGAACAAAAACATACCAAGATCTTTACTGGATCACAGTTAATGCTAACATTCATTGTCAACAAACTGTGACCTCTGACCTGTAAACATCTCTGTAACATCATTATAAAGGGAATTCAATCTAGTACTGTACTGTACGGTACTCTCTTCAGATAAGACTCCAGCAGAAATCTTTGGGATGCATCCTGCACCTCAGCTCTTGTGTGGCGGGGTGAAGTGTGTTTTACAACCACCTGAAGGCAGATTTGAAATATTAAATTGCTCTTGTGTGGTTTTCTCACAAGGTTTTTCCTGTCAAGCAGTCATTTTCCTGTGATGAGGCCTGATGGGGAAACTTCTTGTTGTGTGTCGCTAAAGGTTTGCGGGTGTCATCTATCAGCTTAAACCACGTCAATATACACCTGTGCTGATTTAACACAGCAGTGGTGTCAGCTAAACCGACATTGTGTGGATGTAAATATTGATATGAGTGTATTGAATATATATATTGTGTGTATGTATGTGTACTCGTCAGCCTGCCCGTCTGCTGGCTCAAATACTAATACATTCATGCCTCAGCACTTCTCTTGTTTGCTTCTTTACTTATACTTGAAAGTATACACCATCATCAGCATAAAAACTTTCCCTGCTGCATGCCATTAGCCCATATACCAACTTTTAAAAGGAAAACCACACTATAATAGACTATTAGCCTTCCCTTGAATCCATACCTCCCTCCAGCACTCCCCTTTTACTCAGCATCAAAGTGTGCTTGAACTTTTTAGAGCCCTCCCTGCCTGCGCTCTGCCATCGTCTTTAAAAGGGCCTAAGCATTAACGAAGACCCACAGAGGAGGATCTCCTAATAGAATAATATCAGTAAATGCTTGTTGGGATGGAGTGTGGTCCGCAGATGATTAGATCAGACAGGCATGACCACTGCTTCCTCTGTAATGATGCACAGGCTCGGCTGTGAACAGCTCAGACTTTGTTTACAGACACGATAATATCCAGTATACGAACCGATTTCATAGTCAGTGTGTTGTTTATTGTGTTTAGCTGTAATATAGGTGTCATCAACTGGTTATATTGTTTGGCAAGCAATTCAAAACGCCACATATATTCAGTTTACAGTGATATAACACAGGGAACAGATGGAGGGGCCAAATCACGCAGAGAGCTGTAAATGTTGCAGAGTTCAGGAAGAAGAAGAAGAAGAACTTCATCAGTCCCCACAGGGGAAATTAAAAACTTCACTCCATCGTCGTATTTTCTACACATGCACACACAGGACACACAGCGATGCAGTTGTTGTGGAGAGATGTCTGAGTGATGGGGCTGCACATTGTCAGACAGATTTGATGATCAGAAAGCTGGATTGTGTTAGAATCAAGTATACAAGGAGATTTACACCACTGTAAACACTATATCGTGAATATGATCAAAACCAGAAATGTACTCGGTGGTGTTCGGGTTTTTTTTAGCTTGTGGTAAAAGTATTTTTTAGGTGACTGTCCAGTGAAGTTGTGATAAAGTCTCATGAATTCTCAACAACAATTTTTTTTTTTCCCTCACCTTAATAAAGATTGCTTTGAACTTCTTCCACTATGAAGGGTACTGCGTAACCTGGAGCATTCTGCATCATTCATCAGTATTTGAAGAAAAAGTTTTCGACTGACACCCTCTAAATATATTGATGAAATTCAGAAAGCAAAGCTTACTCAGGCTGCACAGTTAATCGAAAAAGTTTTTTATTAATACCAAGAGAAAAATCCAAATCCAAAAAATCTAAAAATCAAAAATTACCATTCCCACTGAAATCGTGTCACAATTGCTTTTATGCGTATTGTTCAGCTCCAGTTCTGACTTTGTGCCTCATTTGGATATTTCTATTTTATTCCCGTGTCAGGAGATGATTTATCTTTCAACTAAATCGACTATTTTACCAACTTCCTCACGACAGTGAGGAGATCGCAAACCACTTTCCTCCTGAGAACAATAACAAACTGGATCTGAACATATTGATAAACCATATATAGAATTGTTGTGTGTTAGATGCCCCCCTCATCTAACTGTCCCCAAGTCTTTACTTTACTTTAGTTCACGGTATGTGTACGTTTGTTTACAAGGCTCAATGTGGAGGTAATCTCTAACTCTCGTGGTGACAGTTTTTGTTAGATATGTGGAGTGATATGCATTTATTATCTGTAAAGAGTTAAATCTCTCGTGTCTTGGTTGAATGTTTGACTCCGCTCTGACTGTAGCTCTGTCGCTGTCTGTCGTGTGACTGCTCAATTCTAAGATTATAAAGTCCCACTGAGGACGGTCATTAGCACGTTAACTGCTGCTTGTGTTTACCTTCAGAATTGATTGAGCTCAAAGTGAAGCGAGGGACTTCCCATCACGGGTCATCGGGAACTTCTCCGAATAAGGTCAACTTCCTCCAGCAGGGATCCAATCAGACACTGAATCACCATGCAGAGAGTGAAGCATGCTGTACCTTTACTTTAACGTATACCTGAAGTCATTTCATTCAATCCTCATCCAATCCTCAATACACATGACCAGTAAATACTCCAGCTGACCTTTACCAACTGTTTTCTTTAATCCAAAAATGGCTCCTCCTCGGCGTGTCATCACCTTGGAAGATTTCTCTTTTTGTGGAAGCGCATGACCGTACAGACGTACATGTGCAGCGCCCACAGTGATGTTAGCGATGCAGTCTGGAGATCAAAGTAAGCCTCTGGCTTTTAAAAACTCAAGAAGTCAAATTGAATTCGGAGGTGGAGAGGCTGAGGAGGCTTTTTAATAATCTACACTGCCTGATGAGATTTCTTCCACAATAAGTTCTGGAAGGAAAAGAAAAAAAAGACGGAAGAGAATGACGAGTGGAGAGAGGAGGAGAAAAGGGTGATGAGAGGTGGAGAAAGTGGGACAAGACGGCACAAAAAGGACAGAACTGGAGAGAAGAGGAGCTCCGTATTCAAAGCTGATTGATCAATCCATTTCTGAATTGCTCTTTCTCAGCATCTTTTGCTCTCTGTGTCCTCGAATCACACTCCATCTCTCCTCCCTCTCTCTCCGCCCGTGTTTATAAGTCATCTATCAGATACAGAGACGTGTAGATGGAACCGAACTCGTCCCCGTAATTTATTCTGCTGTTTTTGCCTCCGTTCATTCCTTCTCCTCCGTGATGACATCCATTTGTCAGCTGCCTCTGCGTCTTTAAAATGAATCCATTTGCCTCAGAGTCGCTCCGTTCCAGCGTCCCTTCATTGCAAAGAGATGCAGTTTGGCAACAAAACGCTAAAAGATGGAATGAGAATTGGTGTCGTGATGACTCAGTGGGTTCAACTATATTCTCGCAACATCGAATCTGACTCATGATATCCTCTGCATGTCCTCTCCCTCTTGTGCTCTTCCTCTCTCTAACGGCCATCATGAAAATGAAATGTTGTAAAGACGTGCAGCTTTACTTGTTTTAGACTTTGACTGTTGATTGTTTTTCAAATTATTTTATTTTTAAAGGCTCGATGTGACTTCCTCCTCTGTGTCATAGAGCTCGACTGTTATAGTTCATTTTGACCCATAAATAACTGCAACATCTAGTCAATTAATGAATAAGTGGATCAAAAGAAAATTAAGTTTTTTCTATAATCAGTGGAAACAGCTTCTAAAAAGTCAGGATTTACTGAGAGACTTTTTGGACTGTTGGTTAGACAATGACGCAACTTTAAGACGTCACCTTGGACTCATTTTTAACTATTTTTGACCTTTTTATAGACTCAAATATTAGTCATGAAAATGATTTTTAAATAAAACAATAAGGAAACCATCAGTTACAGTCCTAATCCCACATACATCATCTTGCTGCCCAAATGTGGATTAAACTGCTGCTGAAAATAGTCCCCAACAAATGCAAGAGCCAACGATGGAAAGTGAAACAGTACTGAAACTAGCAAAGTGTTGGTTTGTGTTTTTATTAATTAGTTTGTTGTCAATCAGAAAAAAGGGCCAGCCCTGTCATTTAGCAGTTAACCTCATCACCTGCCCAAAAAATTTAAAGATCCAGTTTGTAAGAAAGAAGATTTTTGAGTCTCATTCCCGACTCGTCAGATACTGACACTTTGGGGTTGTAGGTCGGGTCGGCCACCATCCTAAAGCGTCAGTCGTTGATGTGTTAGAAAAGACACTCAAAAATCAACTGTCTTGCAAATTGCACCTTTTAATAATGTTCAACAGAAAAAAATTGACTCCTGGACTTTTACGTCTTTTAAGGTTTTCTCTTTTGCTTCAGTAATTAATGAACGTAATTCTGCTGGAGGGCGAGATAACAGAGGATTCTCCTACAGGGACGAGTCATGTGGCTGTTGCAATAAGAAGTTGTGGGAAAATATAATAAAAATTCCCATTTTGTTCTCTTTTCAGGTGTCAGGACGGATTGATCTGGCAACCAGATGACAGAAAGGTAAGTGACAATTTCTCCCCAAACACAGATACAGGACGTGCAATTATGGGCTTGTTGTAGCTGTCTGGTTCTGTATCAGAGGCTGAGCTCCAGTCAGAAGTTTCTAACAGTTCAAATGAACAAATGAAGGGCTTCAGTCAAGTCCTTTGTGCATAAGAGGATGGATGGATTGCTGATGGAAGTCAATGGGAAGAAAAAGATGGTGTATGGTACGACAGGTACTGACCAGCTTGATGATCAAACACACAACAACACACGGGCAACTGTAGACACACATATTGACGAGAACACGAGCGATGTTTTACACAGCCACACACATTTACAGTAGCCGCCCACCCATCCTCTAATGGACCTACCTCTTATCTCGGCTTGCTGGCCACCGACAGTCCAATATCTGCCTGAATAATGGACGTCCATACACTATCAGATCAGAGTGGACATTATCTGGTTGTGGGTCCGCAGTAATGACAGAGCGTCCTCTATCTGATCACAGTGGATCCACCATGTTGCGTTATCTGTTAGTTAAACTGCAGTCATTCATCCACTCTCTGCTGTGGGATTCAAACAGACCACAGATAAGAGCCGACGGCACTTCCTCTGTGAACGACTGCTGCTGGTTAAATACTGAGTTTTAATAGAGGTCTTGTTTAATACAGATGTAATCTGTGATCTAACACTTAAGACACACACGGCTGTTGAGCCAATTAAAGCTCTGATTTAAGCATCGGGTTGGACTGAGTCCAACTTCCAGTTCTCGATGATGAATCCTGTAATGTGGCTCAGCTCTACTGTTAGAGCTGTACTGTTAGTTACTGTTACAGCTCTTCATTAGGACTCAGTAAAGACTTCTTTTCTGGTGCTGACGGTGGGTTTTGAGTACAATTTGTGTTTTAGGTCCTTCATCAAGAAGTTGGAAGCAGCTTCACAAAGAAACAAAGCCCACTATCCAAAAACCAACCCAATCGCTCCGATGAATGTTGGTTATGTCTCTGCAAACCTCGGATACGTTGCAACGTTGTGTTTCTCTAGGTTGAATTTTGAATTTCATGTTGTGACACCTCTGTGGTTATAGTGGTTAGGTTTAGGCACAAAAACCACTTGGTTAAAATTTGATTCTGCCGACTGGGCTGCCAAACGAAGATATGAATACAAATATTTTCAATCAGTTGCAGGAGCTTTGTGTTGCATGCCTAGTGGTAAAATATCCTAATTGTTTGCTATTTGATCCAATCATTGCTTTCACAAAGATTATTTTAAAAATGTTTGACTTGTACCACTGGATATCTGGACAAACATCACAGATAAAACTGTTGGAAATGGCACACAAAAGGTAAAATAGTGTTAAATTTCAGTTTAGAGTCCAGTTTCATCAGTGCAGATCATCAGTCATGGTCGGATTCAGATCAGCATTTTCCCTTCTTTGACTAACTGCAGCATAGATGGCAAAGGAAAATGATTTGGTGTCAGCTGATTCTGAGCAGATGGTTGGTCACGGATGAGACTCTTATAGTCCGTCCAGTGTCCTGTAATGTTCAGTACAGTGTGTCCCTCAGAAACAATGGGGATACTCATGATCTCTGTGGTGTCTTCTGATCTTTGTGGAGTTTTTAGTGATCTATATATCCATTTAGGTTTCAGCTGTAAGTCCAGTCTAGAACCTCCTGGTCCTGTAGGCTGCTGGGATTTAAATAATCTGTTGAAGCAGTAAAGCTAGTAACCCATCTGTGTATCAGCACAGTCGATGGTCCCATTCAGTCACATCTACACTAACTCATGCCTACCAGACACATCTGTGTACATAACCACTGTTATGACGATGATGAATGGGATTATTATTAATGAGCTTTGGTCCCTGCTGTTCTTAGAAGAACATGAAGGACTGAATGTGGTGAGAATATCTCAGACGTACCTGAAGTCTGCTTTTATTTACACTCCCTGGCTGTATAACTTCTGGACGGAGCTGCCAGGTCTGAAAACTTTTACCAGATTTTGACATCAGAGTCGTGATTCACCAGCCTTTAAAGTTCAAACTTCCCAGTGTTTGGTTGGCTGGTGATTAATGACCTTGTTCAAAATGCTCCTCGTGTTCTCAGACAACCCTAACCCTGCACTTACTCTAAACAGCCCATCATAAAACACAACTACTTTCCCTTTACTGGCTGACGGAAGTGATGGATCATTGTCTTTATAGAGACACTTCACTTTCTTAAAGCTCACCTTCTCCTCGGCTCCCTTCAGCTCCTCCACAGATAGACTGCATGTGTTTCTCTGCCATCCTGTACACTAGACATGTGCACGTTTAAGCATGTACAGTCCACTTAAAACAGTATGCGGAGTGCATGTGTAGGCGTGGGTTCATGTATATTTATATGTGCTTAACACTCAGAATATGCTTTATGTATGCTAATGCATCCATAGGCTTAACAAGTGTGTCCTATTAGGAGCAGAAGTAACAGCTACATGAGAGAGCGGCTCTGCAGGGACACTGTGCACTATACGATATTAATGAATGATAAAGTGTGTGAGACTTGATGGTCGACCACGGAGGGTGAGGCTGCTGTTCTGTTGCGTTAACAGTTAGCAGCTGTCAGAGCAATGGATGATGTCAACAATGCATTTCCTGTTTTGGTGTGAGCTCTGACAGACCTTGAGGTCAGATTCACCTTTGTTAAACTTGCAGTTTGTGTAACTGGACAACAGAAACAGAGCTGTTTTTCTGCATCTGTGAGTTTGACCACAAATTGCAGCATCGCTCTCATACACGGTTCACAATTAACGATCACTGTCGTCGATACTGGAAAACAATAATTGAGAGCATGAACAAAAAATGCGCAGAAAGATGATGAAGCCCTCGAACATTTGTGTTAAAGATGCAGCAGCGAAGATAGAGGAACAATTAATGCACTG
The DNA here is from genome assembly GCF_965226575.1 of Pagrus pagrus. Taxonomy (NCBI): domain Eukaryota; kingdom Metazoa; phylum Chordata; class Actinopteri; order Spariformes; family Sparidae; genus Pagrus; species Pagrus pagrus. Next base: position 2,166,866 of record NC_140188.1, on the reverse strand, counting down.
TTAGATTGCTCAGTGGGCCCAGAGGGAGGGAGTCAAACAGCAAACAGATGGATTATATGATGCTTCATTGCACCAATATGGAAGCATCACATTTGACTGTGCTGGTGCCTCAGAGAAGTTTATTTATTCATACAGCCCTTTATGGCAGCACGGTTACAAAGACCTTTACAGGCAGTAAAGAATCAGGGATCAGACCTGATTAGGTCTAATGACGGGAAGGTTTCTTTTAAAAATAGGAACATAACTGTGTCAGGGGACTGGCTGCGGACATGACGGGAATTTATACAGTATGTGACAAATATAAATAAAAAGACATAAGTGGGAAATAAATTCTTACAAGTGAGGATACACAGATGGCATCAGACAGCCGTTATATAAGCAGACTGTCGGTGTGTCTCTGAGTGATTTCCAGCATCGAGATAATAATAGAAAAAATATCAAACGGGTTATTTTTAAAGTGTTTGTGAAGCGGTTCTCTGTTTGGTACAAAGATCCACTTTGGAGTCAACGACTGCAGTTTCCTTCTGAGCTGTCGTGGCAGAACAGTTAGAAAGATGACTTGCATCAGTTTGCAGTTTACAGCAAATACAATGTTGAGTACTGTTGAGACCCTCCCCCAAACTTGATTTATCTGAGTTAAATGAGACTGTGGAGTTATCTACATTTCAGTATGCCCAGTGGTCGGTGCATATCACTTTAATTAAAACAAAACGTGTTGGTGTTCGTTCATCCCTCAGCCCTGTATTCAATCTCAAAATGAAACAGGCGGTTGAAAGTTCATCGCATCAGCAGACCTGTTTTTGTTTCCTGGAGTGCTTCTTCCTTGGTTTTAAAAACTTAAAGGAAACTTCAACCTTCAGCAGTCTCTCGTATTTGATTGAGTTCCAGTAAGATGGTCCCTGTACTTTCTTTCTTGAATGGATTCCAGATTTATTTTAAGTCCTTAAAGTTTGTTGTGCACTCTTTGAAGTTTGTTCAAACTAAACCGATCCCTGTGCGCTGCTCGCCACACAAACCTGTCCTCAGACACACCACTCGTGGCAGACGGTGTGTGTTCAACGGGGGCAGGAAGTGACTTTTTACTGAAGCTTTCCTGAAGTCTAATGTTTGAAAACCCAGAGCTGTCGGTGAGGTTTGGTGCTCACTGTTGAAACACTGTTGAACAACTTCAACCAGACTGAACAGAAGTTTTTACAGATTGTAAGAAAATAAATGAAAACCTGTTGTTAAAATATGATATTCATTATCACATCATCAGCATAGAACACTATTAAGTTTAGCCTTGTTTCCAGCGCCTTTGTGCAACATTTCTTCTCCTTGTAGCTCTGGTTTAGTTTCCACCAACTCTTAAACAAACATCTGGCTCTTCAGCTGCCAGATGTTCCACTTTCTCCAGCAGCTCGTCTCTCCCTGTGTCCGTCTGTGGTTTGCTGCTTGGCAGGTCGCGTCAGATTATGAGAGCTTCTTAACTGGAAGCGGTCTTTTCACATTAACTTCTGCCGCAGAGGTTTATTTGTCTTCTACATCCCGCTGTTCAGGAGGAGACGGACAGTTTGACCACTCTTCTCTCTCTTTCATCAACTTTGTCAGCAAAAGATAGAAACTGACTGGGACGATTCAGACTTCTTAGTGCAGGGATTAGCGAAACGCTCAGACCGTGTCATGATTCCATCTCCAGGTATTTATCACTGTCTCTGTCCACCTTTTGTTCTCCGAGGCAGTCTGCCAGCCCGCAGAGTCGAGCAATGACAGCCTCTTCAGCTGGACTCTGACACCAATTATCCTGCCGAGCTTTCCCCAAACTGGCAACGCACACAAACGCCCGTCTGCTGCTCTGTCACACCACCTCTGGCTTCTCTCTCTCACTTCCTGTCAGCCTCGTTATGTATCTCTCTCTCTGTCTGTCCTACTCCTTCTGTCTCTATCACCGTCCTTCTGTCTTTCAGTCTGCCAGTGTATTAACATCACTCTCCAATTAGTGGAGAACTTTTTGTATATTACATAATTATGCATTTTTAATTCCACGTTCGGACCCGTAACAGAGCACTCAAAGCACCCCATGAAGCTCCGGAGGGGAAAGATGAGATATTTGTCAGAAAATGTGATCCAAGGTTTGTTTTTTCCTTTTCCTGATTTTTTTGAATTGAGATTTTAAAAACCTGCAGGAGTAATTTGCTCTTTGACGCCTACAGGTCCTTTCTGTGGAAAACACTGGATGAAGGGATTTATAATGTAAGTCTTCTTTGGAAACTAGTGACTCGGGTCTCCAACATGTTTGTTTCAGAGCTGGACCGGTCAGAGCTGCTGGCTTAGTAAAGCTTCAGCGTTCGCAGTGGAGAGTGACTGAAAGCTGGATGTGAGGGAGGATGTAGCCCCCGAAACTCACCAGCACCAGGGTCGGACTGGGATTGTAAATCAGGCCCAGAATTAGTCTAAACCACTCACAGACACATTTTGTTGAATATTTTTTTCATGTTTATTGATCATGCCTGTAACTTCTCGTTTCCTCAGAGCTCTGAATCTTTCGCTTTCTTTTTTTTTCGCTTTCCTTCATGTTTTTAAAACATAGAATCAGCTCAGGAAACGCCGACCATGTTCAGATGAGCCACTTGCGCCCCAAGTACTGACTGAATGTTATGTGCATGCTACTAATAGTGTGTGATAACACGGATAATAACATCAGGTTGAAATCAGCCGGGCGGGCTGGCGGTCCACAGCTCTGAGGACCGTTGCTGCCCCGTGTTGTTTTCTGTTTAGTTTACGCGTTTCATTTAGCACTTTTAACACCGGCCATCAGAACCAGCAGAACTTCTCTCAGTGGTCCCAATGGCCGGTCCACACCTGCTCAACACTGTAAGACAGTCTTGGCTGCTGCTTTGAGTTCTTTTGAATTTGACATGTACTCCTCGACACATTCATACATGTATTAACAACTTGCTCTTGCTCGCTGCCCGCTGTAGTTACAATAAAACTGAGTGAACGCACTCAGGACAGCTGCAGACTTTTAGTACCGTCGAGTCGCGTCATGTCGACCATTTTTACATGAGCGGTCCATCTGAACCGGGCCTGTCAGGGAAGTTATGTTAACAACTTATCGTACATATCTTATTGAGTAGCCAACGTGATACCACAATAACTAGCAGCAGTTTCCCTTCCATTATTATAAGGCACAGTAGTTCTTTATTGTTTTGGTTGTGTGGTTTTATTTTATTTATTTAGAATATTAATATAATTTTAAACGCTTCAATTCCAGCGTCTGAATATTAAGAATTAAAAGTACATTGCTCTTTAAAAGGTTTCATTATTATTCTATTTTAATTAGATGCTTCAAAATTAATATTGTTTATCGCAATTATTTCTGCCCCTCTTTTAAAAAGAGGTGTTGTTGTAATCATTTTTTGACAGTTTGTTTTTTTAATTAATTACCAGCACTGTGGTTGTCAACATTATTCATGTTTGTAGCATGACATCTGCGTGCGTACGTGCATGCGTGCGTGTGTGTGCGTGTGTGTGTGTGTGTGTGTGTGTGTGTGCATGCATGAAGTGTTTTAATTGCCCCTCTGGTGACAAACACAGACCTTCTGAATAAAAGCTGAAGTTGAGTTTAAATGCAGCGCTGCGTTTCAGCACACAGTATGAAGAATAATCACTGCTCAAACGTTAAAGTGTAAAATGAGCTCAGCGGAGGAAGTCGAAGTGACACGAGCGCGAAGTGACTCACGCTCGCTAATTAAAGCTGATTTGAGCCTTTTCTTTAATCCCATTAAGGTGACGGCAACATTACATTTATCCTTTTAATGTGTCTCTCGTGGGTCTGATCTCCCTGATTATTCTCTCGTAGACATGAAACCACACCATTACCACCAGCAGTTCACTGAACATCAATATTATCACCTCTGTGTGTGTGTGTGTGTGTGTGTGTGTGTGTGTGTGTGTGTGTGTGTGACTTAAGGTTTTGTTCTTGATTTCTGCGTTTTACATTCAATCACCCCGTCTTCAGCCCTGAGCACTGAGCACTGCAGCTCTGCTCATTTGATCAGACACTTAGACTGAAACTATGAATATGTATTTTTTCTGTAAATAATGACTCTTATCTCCGAAGCGACGGCAGACCGAGTGTGATACTGGAGACTGCTGTTTTCCATCTTCCTCTAAACATAAGCGGACCTTGATCATAAAAATGCTCATATGGAGACATTTTTTTTACAGACTGTCTCAGACTGAGTGAGACGAGTCAAACAGCAGCTGTTGTCAGCTGTTTACACCCGGCTGGATCGGCCCCCTGACTCCCCCCCCAAAAAAAAATGTGTTGCATGCATGGTTGCACATCAAATGATTATTTTTACTCCTAAGAGTGACGATAAGCGAGTACTGCTGTGCTGTGATTGGCTAGCACACATTGCCTTGATGTGTCCTTGTGATTGGACGCCGGCTGTGAGCGCGAGCCAACATATGGTCAGTTGGAAGCAGAACTGGACTGATGTTCAGGTCCCGCCTTAAAGGTCAACGTTGATTAAATTGACCCAATGAAGTTTTTGACTTAGCTGACTTATATTTTCAGTTTCTATTTTTTTTTTTATTCTTCTTTTCCACCCGAGGTGCAAATAGCACTTTTGGCTGTGGACACTGGGTGCTATTATTGAAGTGTTGTATTAGGCTTGTTAAGTTATTTATGCTGCGGCGATCAGCCATAAATATTATTCTGAAGTAGATAGAAAGGTGGTTTTTTTTCAGACCCCTTGACTCTTTTATTTTGGTGAATATACATAATTTGGACTTGCACTTAAACTATTTTGGATTTGCCTGAAATGGACATTCCAGTTTTAGTTTGGTGTTGGCTCGCATCATATTCTCAGCACTGATTTATGCCCTGGTTATCACTTGATTTATTCATCAGTGTTTCAGAGAAGTGGGTTCAGTGTTCTCAAACTTCAAATTGTCAGATGAAACGCAGGCTGGCACCCCTAAAAAACATGCAGGCAATCATCTAAACACTATTAATAATGACTTCTCTCAGATTCAGCTCAGCATTTGACATCCACTGATTGGTCACATTGTTATGTTCACTTGGCTGTAATTCATCAGAGCAGCTTGTCACAATGTGAAAAAAAAATGAATCCCTGTGTGAGTGTCAAAAAGCTTTGAAGTCAGTGGTGTCCTGAAAAATATAACGGTGCGGCCTGTTGACAGACGAGGGAGGCTTCCTTTATGATTTGTTTTATTTGAGGATATTTTGTACTCAAAAACAGAAAAGGTCTAATTTAAGTCATTAAGTTTTTCTCTTATTCTTTAACTCTGCTTTTATTCAAGTGCTCCGGGTTGTTCTGATATGGAACTGTTCATTATTATTTCGATATCATGTTACACACTTAATTAATGAGAAGTGCTGTTAGAAAATAGATTTTTGTTTTATAACCACACATTGTTTTTCCTCTCTTGTTTCTCCTGATAGCAGGATTCACAGGACAGGGAGCTCAGAGCCGTGTGTAGTAAACATGTCTCCTAATGGACCGTCTCAGAGAAACTGCGCACAAAACCAATAATTGAACTCTGTGTGTAATTAGATTAAATGTGCTCACTCTGGTTCAAAGTTATTTCTGCAATTCATGAAAAAAATCACATTAAAATGGCAGTTACACTCAATCTATTAGTGATTATAGTAATTGTAACCATCAGTCTGTGTTATTAGAGGTGAGCTTTCTGCCTTCAGTGAGCACCCATTATCCATTTCAGCTCCCTCTGTGCCCACCCATTGCTTTCAATTACACACACACACACACACACACACACACACACACATACGTGCATGCACACACAGAGTTAAACAGGAATACACACCTGATGTTGTGTTGTGTGCACATGTTGAGGCTTTTTTGTGTGCAAACACACACAAACTGCTCTCTTTGGCATTCAGATACAGTCTAACACACTCACACACATTCTTGCACACACACACACACACACACACACACACACACACACACACACACACACTCACACAGATAGTGATCATGCCTCCTGAAGCTGCAGTGCGTTTCTGTAGCTGCATCCGCCCTTGTTAGCGTAACATCAGGTATGTGGAGGATCCCTGCCTCCGCCTTAATTGCATTCCTCTGGGCTCGACTCGCCTCCCCCGGAGAGTCAACAATCTTCTTTGTGCCTTTGATCTTAACGAGCCTTATTAACTACCATGGCAACCGCAGGGGCTTCTGGGACGGCAGTGCTGTTGGGCCGCTTATTATTGGACTGAAATAAAGGGGCCGTTCTGGCACGTACTGCTGCTGCAGGGAGGTTTCGGATTAAGAGGGATTGTGAATCACAATGGGTTCTGTGCTGTTTCAAAATATTATCTCTGAGCTTATTGTAATAAGTCCAGTTGTTTTTTATTCCTGCAAAAACAATGATTTTAGTGTGGTGGGACTGATTTGGCAGCAGCTTATTGAATGTGAATAAGTGTTTTATTATTAACTCATGCTGTCGAGGGAGTTTGTAGAGTCATCTAACGAGAGATGCTGAGATCCAACGTCCAGTCGTCAGCATCCGATTTCAACTGTGCAGAATACGACCTGATGTCTCGTCAAACCGTGTAACAGACCCGCCGGTCCGACGTGTCACTGTCTCGTTTGGCCTCACCTGCCTGTGAAAACAACGCAGTCTGATTCTGTGGTCAAGTTAGCACTCATGAACATGAACATGCAACGTCTGGTAGACTTTCAGATGAAAGGCACCAAAACTACTTGATTGGATTTAGGAAAAGATAAGACTTTGGGTTAAAATAACCAGGTACAGTGTTGTAACTTACAGCAATGTCAGTTCTGTAAGTGGCGTAAGTGACACATATAGTAAGAGACACATATAGTAAGGGACACGTATCATAAGGGACACGTATAGGAAGGGACATAAGTACAACCCCCCACTAATTTTAATTAATCAACAAGAAAATGAATGGACAGTTATGATAATCGATGTGAACTATCTGGTTCAGCCAACAGACTGAATAATGAAGATAGTTGTTGGGTGCAGATCCAAAATGGCAACACAACTCCTGTATGATGGTGACAAGGAGCCTGATTCGAGATTTCTGAATCAATAAAATACATTTTCTGTTTGATGTCAGTCATTGACGACACAAAATTGCTTATCATTGATTATCAGGCTACACAGCTAAAAAGGTTGATTGATGAAACAATTAGTATATTGACAGAATATTAATTCACAGCTATAATTAAATAATTCTTCAATCAACTGTTTCCTGCTCACAGCTTCACTTATTACAGATGTTTAATCAAGACAAAATACAAAAACCTCAGGGACGGGTCACCTCGTCTTTGAAAACTTTTGATTGGCATTGGTCAGAATTTTTTATTTTATTTTATTTTATTTTTGCCAAATTATAAAAGAAAAGAAAAAAGATGGCAGATTGATGGATAATGAAAATAATTAGTCACAACCAGGCGGCGATACAAAAATCCCTCATTTGCTGCCGATCAGAATGATTTTTCACGACCACGTCTAATATCAGATCTTCTGGTTGTCCACTCTTGAAAAACAAAGATTTCCACCATGGAGTTTGGTTGCACAGGGAGCTGCTTAATAATGAATGTAATTTTCAGCTGCATATTAATTGCACTGGAATGCTTTGATAGGATTCCCGGCAGGATTCCTGACAGTCTATTAGGTTTCAGAGAGACATGAGGCGACTGTCAAACAGAGACGGAGGCTGATGAGCGGCAGCGCCGAGGCTTTTCAGAAGACATGCCTGCACAGGAAACATCAGCACAGAATACATCTCACATGTAACGATTAGTTCTGTTTGCAAAGAAAAAACTCAGACAGATCCACCTTCACATCCCGACCTGGTTCCTATCGGCCCATAATACATGAGGCGTCCTTATCAACATATTACAAACATATTCTGACCTTACGGAGCATTAATGGAGCTCGGTTACGATCCATTAGTCTTATTCTTTAGGCGTAAAAGCATGAATGTCAGCAATTTTATCCACTCTGGATTACTTAACATTTGAAATGTCATATTTAATGTGTGATTAAGTCTGTTGATTTGTATTGTTGTGATATTTGACTACTTTCTGAACTCTGACTGCTGCCTCTTTGTATAATACATGTGTCTGTTGAATTGTTACGTTTTCATTGCAATTAAAACATATTAGATTTTTGAGAGTGAGTGTGGTTATCCAGGATCTGCTAATGGGTCTGCTAGGACAGGGCGACAAAACCAGATATCACAGAAATCTTGACCAAATGCTTTGATATCGATATTGCAACAATATATATAATGATTGAGTAGTGTTAGAACGAGCACAAGAGTCTGGTGAGTTTATAAAAAGACGTCTTTTTATTGTAATGCAGCCTTTAAAACCAGGAAGTGACGACTCATGAGGTATCACCACATAACCACATCCAAAATCTAAGACTATGTACAGTTTATAGTCTCATATCAGGATAACAATATGTTATTTGGATATCCTGCCCAGCCATTTAATCAGCCGGTGAACCAGTCGTCCAGTGAACCAGCCGGTCGCTGCTCAGTGAATCAGATATTCTGTTGGAGGTTGAGATTGGAGCCGGGTGGTAATTGTGGTCTCTCTGCCTGCTGATAGCTGCTCTCATCATTTCTATCTCTGAACCCATTTACACAGCCGTGTTTCACATTCAGCTCTGATAGGCTGTAATACTGTGTCACACACACACACACACACACACACACACACACACACACTCAGATGGAGAGACAGAGAGAAACGATATCACACACTCGAAAAGTTTTATTTCACTCACAGACTTTCTCTTTGCTTTCTTTGTTACACACACACACACACAGCTACAGACACACACAGCTACACACACACAGCTACACACACACACAGCTACACACACACAGCTACACACACACTGCATATGTAATCAAGGTAGTGATCTCTTCCTCATGTCACTTCACTCACATGGTTTTTAAGTTAGTCGCCCTAGTTTTTTGATCAAGCAAAAGTTAAAAACCAAAGATTTTTTTTTACCTGGTGGTTCAAATCTTCAGGTTGTGGACAAAACAAAACATTTGAAGACGCCATTTTGGGCTTCAAGCAACCACTGGTCCACATTTTTCACTATTTTCTGACATTTTATAAAACAAACAGCTCGTTGATTAATCAGGAAAATGGAGAAAGACTCATTAGTTGTAGCCCTAAAAGTCTCGTGATCTGACTGCTCATGCTGCTTATTTTACATCAACAGGCTCTCAGATCTCAATGATATCAGTGTTGAGCCTGAAATCAGGTATTTCTGTGTCTGTATTTCTCTAATCGAAGCTTTAATTGCGTCTGGTGACACCACACATACATGTAGCTATTTTCCCTCGCAGTAGGCCCATATCATCATCATCTCTGTATGTTACAGTAGGAAGGAATTAGCGCTCATTAAGCAGAGACTCAGATGTTCGGGGATTAAAAGGTGCAGAGCATCAGAGCGGAGGAGCAGCAAATTGTCGTCATTAAGAGGAGATGGAGGGCAGGAGGTGGGTCGTGGAGATCTGAGCTGTGCTGGCGGATGCCAAGTCTGAGTCTGAGCACAAAATCATATCTGTGGACATGTTGTGTTTTGAACTTGAACATTTAAGATTAAACTGTTAAAACCAAAAGTGATTCCAGGTCAAACTTTCTGTCCAACAGCCCAGGAGATGATGATTTGGTCAATGACAGGTCAAGTTTTTCAGGAGTGATGGAAGGTTTTATCTTTCTGTCCTGATGCTGATATGTTGACTCAAACCAAAAGTGTGTAACATCAAAAACCTGAGATTAAAAGATGAAGATAGCAGAATTTTACATCAACATTGACAAACAAACTGTATTTATGTCAAAGCTGATGGCCCGCTCGCTGAGGACAGCACCAGCAGGCCAATCCCTGCAGATAAGTGTTGTTGTTAAAGTATTTACATTTTTCTCAAATGTGAAGCAGGTTGCAAATGTTCATTAAAATGCTGTTGAGACAGCGTTTAACCTAGACGTCTAAAATTGAACTAAAATTGAGCTAAAGTGGTGTTAAGTAGCCCCAGTTCAAAGCCTCTCATGCATCATCATTTCTGAAGGATCAATCTCTGGTGACGTCTTCAGAAAAACCACGAGGGCCTTTTAACAACATGTGCTGCACTTCTGAAGGTAATTGAAGAATCCTCCAAGTCTCTTCTCCCCACCTGGATCCAAATATATTTACTCTGCTGCACAATAAGGAAGATTTTTCAACTATTTTTGCAAGTCATGACGATGGATAAATCCATTACAGGCCTGACTGGCTTCTTTTCTGATCGTCAGTACCGTAAAGGGTTCTGGTGACACCACACATTCAGGTCCCTCCCAGTAGGCCCATTTCATCACCATCATCTCTTTCTCTGTATGTTACAGTAGGAAGGCATTAGTGGTCATTAAGCAGAGACGACATTTCCGACTCGGTGAACAGCTGCAGGCTGTGATGAATGAAGCTGTTCAGATATATCGATCGTTTCAACAAGGCCGACGTATGTTTTGCTGTCGCTGCAAAGGAAACATGTACATTTATATTAGGCGTCAGATTTCTGGCACAGGTTGCTACAAGACTGAGGCGGAGGAGGAGGAGGAAGAGAACAGAGGACATGAGAGGAGAAGGGAGGAGAGAGTTAGAGGAGTTTGGAGAGAAAGCAGCGAGGAGTCGGGTCGGAGCCAGAACCGTGACTGCGTCTTGGCCTACAAAAAGAGAAGGGGGAGTGAATGCAGCCTCTTTGAATCGCAGTAATGGGAGCAGGCAAGCCTCTGGACTGCAGACAGAGAACCACAGCCAAGTATTGACCCAGATGACTGCGAGCTGCCAGTTGATGCTAGCTAGCTAGCAGCACTGGGTCAAATTTCTACTGGAGCTCCTTCAACAAATCAAGTGAAAGAGATTCTGCTCCAGTCTGCAGCCTCGCAGGCTCGATCACTTACAACAACTCAATTACAAGTCGACTTCACAAACACAGGACCGGTCTTCTATTAAGTGCGTGCTCCCAGTGTATCACAAAATTTAGTGATTTCTTACTGGAGTCTGGCAACAAAGTAGTAACCTTTATTGGTTTTTGTTTACTGTATTTGTAAAATTTGACATGTTTACCATCAATAAAATGTCTTCTTTCATAAATTGAGTGTAAATGGTGTGATCAGTGTGTTCAAACAGCTGCTGAATGTTGGATGGTACAACAAGCTTTACCACAACAAACTGACACTTTTCCCATTAAAAGAACAACTAATTGGTTGACATTTAATGCTGAATTTACAAGAAGGCCCAAATAATGAAGAAATGATCAGAGACAGCGTTTCACAAAGTTTATAAAGTGTCTCCAACTCAACGACTCACTAAAATGAGACATTTTTTAAGGGGACTTTCTCCACAGGGACAAAGAAGTAGCCTATATCAGTTACTGTTTAGTGTCAACAGCCTTTATGATCACTTTGGCCACATTACTGGAGGGAAGCGCTGCTGGAGACGAGGATTATAAGTACCCCCCAGGTTAAATTGAAGGTCTGGAACAATTTTTGAATTTCATGACTGCAGCTGTTGGTAAACTCTATCATGTAAAAAGTCAAGTATCATCAGGTTACAACCAACACGTGGGCTCAGCTGGCTCGCAGCCACTCAGAGCTCCTGTTGCTTCATCTGCCAGCAGACTGTGGAAACCTGCTGCAAGAGCTGCGACTGTCAAAACACAACGCTGCTCTTATTAAACGTTCACTTAAGGTCCTATTTTACAATAGAAAGAGAAGAGACTCTCCAGGTGGGAAACAGAATACACCAGAGAACTGTAGTTAACGATCTGAGGCCCTGTTCTGATCCAAGAGTCACTATAAGATGAGTTTAAATTTACACCAACGCAACTTTTCTGAAACAGCTTCATCCTGTCGTCACACTAAAGTATTTGTCTCCAAAATGTTGTTGAGTGGAAGAATAAAGTAGCAGTTTTATAAAAATTGGTTCATCAGAAGTTTCCAAATCAAATCTTTGTGTCAGTCGATTAATCGACTTCCTGTCTCAGCTTTACAACCCGCTGACTTAGCACCTGAATTATTGATGCATCTCGGTGACAGAGTGACGTCTTTAGACCAACCACAGCTCCCAGAGTGCATTTCTGCTCCTGACCCTGACCCTGACCTCTGACCTCGCTGTGTGTAGACAGGCAGGGAAAGACAAACCTCCCTACGAGGATCGACAGAGTATCACATCAGCATCCTCACACTCAGATCTGTGTCTCTGGCTGCGAGCAGCTTCCTGTCAGCTTCACTGTTTGTCCAGCTGCTGCCCATCACATCTGACACTGTTAATAGGCTTTAAACACTAAACGACACATCTGGCATCAGCTCGCTGACATGTGACGACAACAGTGACAAAGTACCACAGGCCGACAGACACACACACCTCAGCACAGTGCAGCTGGCACACACACACACACACACACACACACACACACCAGGGCTGTATTAGTCTAATTAATTAGCTGGTTCAGCTCCTGTATGATCTCTGTCTGTGTCTCTGGGTCGGTTCATTACATCTGTCTGTGATCGGGCCGGAAACATCAACATGTGGCGGCGTTTTCAGCCTTGAACATGCAGGATGAAACGTTTATGATTTGAAGAGTTGTTTCGAAATGACACGACCACATCTGGACACATACAGGACCAGTTATTTCACATTGGATAACTGAGCTTTCAGTTAGTTAGTTGCAGCAGAGAGAGAGAAAAAGACCAGCTAGTCTGTTCACTGAACAGAAGGTTGTTTAATGAAATTACAAAATGTACCCATAATATCTCTCATGCTAGCATTGCCAGATAAATGTATCAAACTACTCGTTAAAAGGCACCAGAAGACAGGAAATGACATCTACTCTATTGGAAATGTTGCAGGGGAGAAGCCCACAGACCTCTGTTAGATTGTCCCACCCTCATTTCAAACGCTTGCATAACAATGTCTGAGTCTCTGATATAAATTTGTCCTCTAGCAAGTAAACTCAACATGCCAGATCATTGAATATTCTCATCCTTAAATATATTACATTTTGCACGCTAAGGCCTGAAGTGACCGGGCAATAACCTTGTAAATAAAGGAAGGGAAAAGGCAAAAATAGCCGGGATTAGAGCCCCGAACAGTAAATCATGTGTAAACCAACAGATTATGTTTAACCTACATTAGCAGCTCTTCCTAGTAGTGGTGCAAGCTGTAGTTACTACCTTTAAGTTATTTATCAGCTTTGACTTTGCCCATTACATGAATCAGTTACAGCTCAGCCCACGCTGATTTAAAAAGATGATGATGTTTCATAAAAGCAGCACTGATGAATTGGACCTGGCTGTGCTGATAAGCAGGGCAGTGGCCGGCTGATGAGCCTCTTGTCTCATATAATGAGTTTTATTGACATGGGTGGCTCGGTGTGATTAGCGCGCTAATAGACAAACAACTGTTCGCTCTCATATTCAACAGCAATAACAACCGCAGCAGCTTCGGCTGGAGGCATCAGGGAGGACGGAGAAGAGACGGAGTCAGCGTTCAGTGAAGCTTCTGCGTCCTCCAGGAACTTCTCAACAGTTTTCCTCTTCTGTGCTTACATTGGCAGGAAATGTCAGTCTGTTGCAGCCTCCTGAGGACGCAGAGAGCTTTGTGTGGTTTTAGTGCTGAAACAACAGGAGGCCGAACCTTTCAGTTTGAGGAAAAGTTCAAGAAAAAAAAGTCTTTACAGCAAGAGACAGTTGTTCTGAACGTCTTCCAGCCTGATCGTGTTGACAGAACCAGGTATTTTAAGAAGAAACATGATCTTGTCCGAACCCGTAACCAAGTGGATTTTGTGTCTCAACCCAACCAGATCATAAGCAGAGCGTCACAACGTGAAATTGAAAACTGAACCTAAAGATACTAAAAGAAATGTAAAGCTTCAACATATCAGACATACATTTCTATCATAATCAAATTAAGAAATCCTTGTTTCACATTTATGTTGAATATCTGCCTATAATGTGTATGTAAATATGTATCAACCTAAAAAGTCCAGTGTGGGTCGAGCTCCAGTAATTGTGGTTTTCTCCGTCTGTTATTGCAGCAGTTCTGCATACAGCGACAAAATGGATTCATTAGTGCAACAACATTTTGCATTCTGGTGATAAATGTCATGCTCTTCTTCAAAACCTGTCTTTATTTCCTACATTTTGCAAACAAGTCCTGTTCTCAAATGTTATAACAGGACACATAATAATGAACACCAGCTGGTAAGTATTTGCAAGTATTTGCTTCACTCACCAGTGAAAACACAAGTGTAATTTATCGAGCGGCTGGAAAAATGTGAACATTTACTCGGCATTTGGCCAGAAGACAAAAAAAAAGTTAACTTCACACTCCGTGTTAAATGTTTCTGGAAACACAAGCACGTCTCATCACTCTGCCTGAATGAATATCTGTCTAGACGTGGCAACGTTCTGCTGGAAATCAGGAAGTATCTGATGAAAGAACAGATGTTCACGACCAGCTGTTGGTATTTGTATTTCCCAGAATGCTCTTTCAACAACCTTTTGAAAATATGACTATATGTTGCATTCAATAATGGGGAGAGCCACAATGATGGTGAAAGTTCAGTCACTTGAGTCCGTTGAGCCTTCTTGCCCCGTCTCTTTTATTTACTAGAGATGTTTTAATTTTTTTCATTCGTCTTTGTGACTTAACAACAGTCTCAATAATTAAACTTGACACGAGTTTTCACTTTGAGCTCCGTCACTGCGGCGTCCCCGTGGCTCAGGTGCTGAGATTTACGCTGATGACACCCTGATATATTACAGTAAGGTGACATGTCACCTGTTTTCCACTCACTGTATCACACACATTGATTTTGGCCACTGACATGTAGAGTCACAGTAGCAGCTTACACAGCAGGTCCCGTCTCTGCTATCTCGCTCCGAGGCTAATTGGCTGAATAAGTCCTGGTCTCACGGCGACAGCCAATGACGTGTGAAGGGGAGACGACTGCTGACTGGGGCGATGCGTCAGACTGACAGATGGAGACCACACACACAAACACACACACATCTATATAACTTCAACTCTTTACTGTATTTCAAAGTGTCCTACACTCTATTATCATGTCCACACAGGCAGAATTAGGTGATTTAGCAGATGTAAACACACACACACGTGCAGACAGTGTGAAGAGCAGTGCAGTGACCTGCTGCAGCCATGATGATGTAACACAGAGACAATAAGAAGCAGATGTTTCTGATGCTGATGAGAGAAACTGGAGCCATTTATCTGCCGGAGGTCTGCCTCCCCACGACAACAACACCTCATTCCCTCTCCTTCAATTGATGTCACAACCTCCATCTGTGGCCGGTTTGCTCTGCTCAACTCTTCTCCTGCTTCACTCAGAGCTGCAGGCTGAGCTTTTTTTCTTTCCCTCATACATGACAGGCTGTCTACGCAATGTTACAGATACCAAAAGATGAATATCAGGTAAATATGTTTTTGTTTGGCAGGTTAGAGATGTTCAGTGCAACAACAAGTCCAGTTTTAGATGGCAGGCGTGGTTGGTGTGACTGACGTCATGATACTGGCTGACACAGTGTGTTAATTTCTGCAATCCTCTGTGTACTTTAGTGTGCACTGGTCATGTGTGTACGGTGGTCCTGAGGGTCAAAACACAACTACATTCCAGATTAAAAAGAAGAGGTGAGACAACACTGCTTGTTTGTGGTTGGATATGACCCACGTCCCTGGCCACAGGTCAGTGTAATTTCCTGTTTCTTGTGTGTACTGTTGTGCTATTGTGTATCGTAAAGGTGACGAATACACTGCTGAATCTGCGCCAAACATTGCTTCAAATCTAAATCTAAGGGCGGCTGTGGCTCAGGGGTCGAGCCGGCGTCTTGTTATTGGAAGGCCGCTGGTTCGATTTCCCTGGTCTGCATGTCAAAGTGTCTTTGGGCAAGATACTGAACCCCAAACTGCTCAAGATGCACGGATCAGCACCTTGCATGGCAGCCACCGCCATCAGTGTATGAATTACTGTAAGTCGCTTTGGACAAAAGCGTCTGCTAAATGCCCTAAATGTAAATGAAATGTGAGTCATCGTGACCAAGAAAGCTACGTGAAAGAAACAGACAAGCGAGCAGTGACCGAACAACTCACAGACTGTCAAATACAAACGTTACTGAAACCTGATCGGCCCCAGCCACTTCAACCACTGAGAAGAGAGAGCTCATGTCGGACCCCATCAGTCATAGTAAGAAGATGATTGGCTTATTAACTTTTAATGAGACGGACACCAAAGAATCCATCAATAAAAGCAAGTTTCAAACAGATCTGCGAAAAATGACTTTTTTATGTTTATGGTGAAATGTCACATTAATTATTAAAATCATTATGAGTAAATAAATACAGCTAATAGAGTCTGTTTATCACCCTGTCATCTGATGCTTTTCACAATGATGGAAATTTTAAAAAACAGGCAGTAAATGATGAAATTGATTTGTAATTAGATGAGTGTTTCCCTGTGAGAAGCATCGGAGAGAGTCCCATGCACTCACAACGGTCGTTAATTAAGACTTCAACAGCGAAATAAGTCTTAAAATCCATCAATGAAGTTCTTCCTCTCATATTCCACGTCTCCATGTTTGAACCCGTTATCCTTTCAGACCAACTCCGAGGTTGCTGTGGTTCGTGCAGGGTTGTGTGGCGGTGTATGACAACACAACCGGGAGAGAATCATTGTTCGGTCCATTAACAGCGCCTGGGTTTCCAGCTCCCGGCTTTCCAGCTCCCGGCTTTGGGAGCAACAACTCTTCCAGGGAGGCTTCTCTATCCTCCACAAGGCTGCAGAGTCTCTCTCCTCCCTGCTGGTTCAGTCTCTCCTGGCAGCACCGAGCTGTTTGACACATCAAGCAACAGAACAGAAACTCAGAGCAGTTTGGCAGCCGCCTGAGTGTTTGTGCATGTGTCTGTTTTTGGACTACATGACGGTGTCTGTTTCACCAAATGTGTCATGTCAACCATTCCTTTCAAGAAGGCTTATAATAGATACCAATATTTATAGTGTAATACTTTATAGTAACCACGACTAATAAACGGTCAATTTAAAGTTAATTAAACTTTACTTAATAGTTATTTGTAGCAATTTACAGACTGTGACGTGACGTGAAAACTGAGACCTTCCTTTTTCTCTTGGTTGTCTACACAAGCCTGGACGATTTGTTGAGGTTGTTGCTGGACTGTGGATTTCTCTGTGAAGGACTCGAATCTGATTTTCCTCGACGGTACGAAGGATGTGACGTTGTGCACTTTCTTGAGTGCCACATCTCCGTGCACGACTCCGCTAACAGAGAGCAACAGAAGCTAGCACAGCAGGCTCCACATTGACCCTTTAACAAACAGTGAAATGCTTCCTTAACTATTTATCAAGCAATTGTTATATTAAGTTGTTGTTTATAAACTAGCTTAATAAATGGTTCATGAAACATTTCATTGTTTGTTAACAGTGAAATAACTTCACTGAAGTTGAATTATCATTCAGTTTCAGTAGCGTTGAAGAATAAAATTGTTGACCAGCCGGTCTGAACGCCGCGTCTATGATTGACCACCAGGCATGACGTTGGGTTGCGTCCCTCACTGCAGGGCTGTTGGTTTTGGCTGTTGCAGGACCAGACTCTGTAAAGCAGCTCGGACCAGGTAGTGACAGAGTGTGATGTCGGCGATAAACAGAATAAAAATCCGTCCTGATGCGAATCGTCGCAGGATGCGTCTGGTAACTGGGGCGTGCACAGAGTGACGGAGCGGTGAGTTTGAGTCGGTGCTGTTTCCAGTCGTGGCTGTCCGGTTTCCTTCTGTGGTCGTCCTCTGAGGGGTTATTCTGTGTGAAAGACAAGTGAACAACCAAAATCCTGACAGCAGAGTGGGTGAATACGCTGTTCTGTTTAAAGTGATCAACCAGCTGTGAAAGTCCAGACAGCTGCACTGCAGCAGTGACGGAGCAGATCCTAAAGATACATGTGTATTTCTTTTACTTTTTGGACAGTATTAGTTCTGACAGCACATCCACTGTTGTTAACTGTTAACTGTAAAATCTGTTATAACACTGACAACGTTTCTTACCTGCAGGGCAAAGTTTCAGCATTTTGATTAGAGGTACTTCACTCCCGCTGATGGTACTCAACTTTGCCTCATAGCTTTATTCATCACTGTCGTGCCCATAATCACAGCACCGAATGTCCTTCAGATAATACCGCTCTATTGGAGCTATATGGTGATGGTTGTAAAATATTTATATAATATTCTCACCTCAATACTTTAATCTAATGATATTGTACTTCTCAAAGTTTTTGATATGTATTATTCATATTTAATTTGGATTTGATGGCAGCTCGGGGGCCAGGCAGTTTTCTCTGGGGCAATAAAATGTCAAAATCAATCACACTTAAAAGGAGTAAAGCTATGAATCAATTAGGAGATGAACTGGAAGAGAGAAAAGGACGGCTCAGACTGGATTAATGCTGCTGTAAAGATGGAAGAATCTGCACGGAGTTGAAAGAAAGTGAAACAGATGAAAGCAGAACGAGGAGCTGGTTTTAATATGGAGGACCAGTCGCAGTCGCACGGGAGTCGAGAGTCGCTGCTGGGAAAGAGTTTGAAAGTGAGACATAAAGGGAGAAAAAACAACATCGGATGTTAACAAGAAAAACATCTGAACACACGTCGCAACGGCTTCATTATCCAGCTGATCGGTTCAGCCTGAAGAAATGCTGCTAGCTCGCTGTCAGCTGTTAGCATGCTAGCTGGATGCAGGAGAGAAATGTCACCTGAATTGGACTGTAGTTATAATTTAATCCCTCGTCTCTTATTTGTCAGCACACCATGAAATGTGAGGATATAAATGAGGCTTGCGGATGTCAGGTTTTCTTATACAAAGTTGGAAGTTTCTTGTTGGAGCAGCTCATAACAGCATTAAGTGTGCTTTTAATGATTTCTCGCAATGCCGGGTAAACTGAGCTGTCATCCATTTCCACAAACCAAGTTAACAGTGTTGCTGTTTTCTCCGTGTCTAAAAACGTAGAAATAATATCTGGGTTTTGCTCAGGTTCTGTAGTCACTGGATGTCACTGCAGTTTGGTATGACTATGTGTGTAACCAGATATCAAATATACATATATATATATATTTTTCATTTTATGTCGATGTGCAAAGAAAAATGTCTTTTAACAGAAACCCTGGGCTCAACTTTTGGTCTGATTTTTAGCAATGAGATAATAACATTTTTACAGTTTGGTCGAACAGAACAAAGAAAAAAATCTCCTAACTCAAAGCTGCTTTTCAAAAAGACGAGCTGAGAGAACTTGTTCAAGACAGACCGAACGTTTGTGATGAGGAATAAAGAAACAAACTGAGCAGACGACATTTCCGTCCTGTTGGATCCTGACGTGCAGAGGCAGCTTTTAACGGCCTGTTTCCAGGCTGAGACAGAAGCACTGTAACTAAATTAAAATCCATTTAGATTCATTTCCTCTGTCGTGATTATTTTCTTTTTAGCTCCAGCAGTTTTCTGAACTCACCATTGTGGCGATAACGGCAATTTTTTCTCTAATAAGGCTGGTAATTGGTTCTATAGTTTGGGCTTCTTGTTCGGTTTGCAGTTAAACTGAAGTAATGTGTTGTAATGAGTCTGGCTGTCGAGGTGAGACCGCTCTTATTTATTTTCTTGAAATGTCACATTGTTAATGAGGTGTTTGGTCGTTTGACCTTCTTGTTTGCTTCGCATTGAGCTGTGAAGAAGTAATATGTTTTAATGAGCCTGAGTGGAGCTCTGGGACTCTCCTGCACATAAAAGGTTAAAGTGCTCCTGATCCAGTGGAGCTGATAGCCACTATCAGACTTTTAATGAGTCTCGCGACGGTGTGGCGTCTCCGTCAGCTCACG
The DNA here is from genome assembly GCF_965226575.1 of Pagrus pagrus. Classification (NCBI taxonomy): domain Eukaryota; kingdom Metazoa; phylum Chordata; class Actinopteri; order Spariformes; family Sparidae; genus Pagrus; species Pagrus pagrus. The sequence continues at coordinate 2,146,913 of NC_140188.1, read as the reverse complement.
GTGGATTCAGCTTCACGTCTAGAAATGAGTCCTGCAACATTTTGGGCTTTGTGTTCGATTTGTGCTCATTTGATTGTGGATGTGTGGGATTCATCATAATCCTAACGAGCCTGTTGGTGGCGCCGGATAATAATCTGCTTTTTTTTGTTGTTGTTGTTTTTTTGTGTGATAAAGTTCTCATTTCTTTCTTAATGGAGGGCAAATCAGATGTATAAGGAGACTGTGAGACATCATCTCACTGCTCAGAGAGCGAGCACACTGGTAATGTTCCTTATGTTCCCTATCAGCACATTAATTACTGAACAACAGAGTCGTTTAGGGCTGCAGCTAACGATTAGTGTTATCATAAGTCTTTGGATGAATCATTAGGCCTCAAAAAAGGTGAAAAAAATCACATCAGAATTTCACAGAGATGATGAAATATTTTAATTAATAACTCGATTACAAACTAATAATCCCAAAATCACATTTATGAAGATGGAGGCATTAAGTATTCAGCATTTTTACATTAATCAATAATTAAAATCATTGTGGATTCATTGTGTTATCGACTCATTGCTTCATTTTATGTACATCCCCCTATTGTGTGGAAACACAGGGGGGGCAGCAAGAGGTTGATTTAGATCTTGTGATTTATAAAAATGTTCCAACTTGAACTTGGTCTAAAGATAATTTCTGACTTATGTTCGATTCACAAAAGAGGCTGACCATAAAAAACCTCGTGATCGACAAACTGAGGGTTTAGTCAGGAATAACCACGGACCACAAGAGAAAAATCAAACTTTTTTTGGAGATGAGATCACAGCGATGGTAGAGGATGATTCAGTGGACTGAGCAGCAGGTTGTCAAACAAAGCCAAAAAAACTCAAAAGTTCACCACAGGCAAGAACAAATCTGTGTCACAGTCTGCAGTACCCCGACATAACCAGCAGGAGAATCACTCGTGTCGAGTTTGGACTTTGCTCAGAGATCATTTCCACGTTAAAGTAAAGTTTTATAAATACCTGTGTCCGTCACCTCCATCACATCGACCAAGTGCAAGTTCAGGATCAACATATTTCCCCAATTTAGCGGGGAAGCGTATCGGCGATCTCGTTAGGCTCCTAATTAAGGTGAAGGTTTGAATTCTGATGTCGTTTTAGCTTTTTAAACTCTTCTGCAGTCCTTTATCTCCTTAACATAGAAATGAGATAATAAGAGGAGCTGAAAGAAAAGACTCAGCACACACCTCCATGTCCCTTAAATGATTCAGAGCTGGTGTGTGTGTGTGTGTGTGTGTGTGTGTGTGTGTGTGTGTGTGTGTGTGTGTGTGTGTGTTGATGTAAGAGACGTGCATGTGTGTGAATGTGTACACATCTTTTCTGTGTGTGAAACATCTTTGTCTTTGTGTACGTTTGCCTCTGTGCTGTGAGAGAGTCTGTGCTCACGATCAAGCGTGACTGTGTGTGTGTGTGTGTGTGTGTGTGTGTGTGTGTTTATCACTCAGCTAAAAATAAGCCCTTTGTCTCTGGGAAGAGCAGCAGAGAGGTAGAGCGAGAGGACAACCTTTATCAGAGCGATCTAACTTTAATAAGTCCACACTGACATCACACAGGACGCCGTCTCACCTGCGTCACCGGGCAGGTGATTTTTAGGAGACAGCCTATCGCGACCTTTTTATTACAAACCATTAGAAAAATGCCGGCAGGACTAATGATCTGACAGACAGTGATGCCTTTAAAGGCTGTAAAGTTACTAATTCACTTCACTTTTCACACATTTTCTCCACAGTTGTGATTTAAACCTCAGACATTCAGCATGTATCCCCTTTATAACTTGTTCACTCAGCTCCAATACCACCAGGGGACATCCGCTGATTTGTAATAATTGCGGAAACTGCCAGTGATTTCGTCAAATCTGCAGCGTCTGTAATTTGTAATGTAAAAGTGCAAATTGCCTTTCCACAGTCATCTGAAGACAGAGCCCCCCTGATAATACTGATCCTGTATGAATCAAACACTCCAATTTCGGATGTAATTTGTTGTTTCGGTTGCAATTTCCCTTTCTTTTGTTGTCGTGTTCCTCCTGTCGTCTACGAGGGAAGAAGTGGAGTCTCAAAGGAGTTTGTTTGGCTCAAAACTTCAGCTGCAGTTTGACTGTGTTGTGGTGATGCTGATGGTTTGGACTGTACGTTGCACAAAACCAAAGACACACTTCTGGAGTCAGTGCAGCGTTGTCTGTCAGACGGTCCATCTCTTCAGGTGTCTCCTCTGAGGATCAGTGTGTCTGTCGAGAGACGCACTGGTGATGAGCGATAAGTGTTTCTTACAGATTACAGGTTGTGCAGATTAGCAGATCATTTGTGATGATTAATTCTTGACAGAGAGTCTTTTGGCACTGAGGCTCTACAGGGAGATGTTGCAGTCGTGGGGTAAATCCCCTCAACCCCTTCATAACTCCATATCTCGACTTAATCATCAAGTTTAGACTTCTTCTTCTGTATGAACAGTAATCCACTGATTGTTGTCTATCAGGGACTGTTAGCAGCTGACGCAGGATGACCCTCAGCGGTTCCCTCCTGAGCTTTCAAGTCCATCCTTGACCCTGGAGACAGTTTTTATCAGATGTCCCCTCACACTTTTGTTTTTCCAACGCTGTAACTCACATCTGCACCGAGTAAGCCGACTCAATGCGTCTGGAAACTTCTGACCGTGGCCCAGCCCGTCCTCGTCAGACTGTGAGCGATAGGATCTAACTTTATTGATCCGCCCTATAGGCGAAATTCAGTCCGACACAGCAGCGCGGGGGTGGAAATGTAATTCTTTAAACCCAAACCCAGTTTCATGCTTATTCATGAGATCTCTCAGCAGCCCGACCTCTCCTCAATTATTACATCCAACCTGTTGAGCTCAGAAGTGAACACACCACGTTATAAGCTGGTACACTGAGCTTAATGCTGACACATGAGAGCGAGCAGACGCCCTGGATGGATAAACAGATGATATCACTGGTGAACACATCAGTTCCTGCTGTCTGAACCTGTGACTGCTCGTTGATAAACAGTCTTTCTAATATGAACGTCTCAGTTATTGATTTGTGCACCCACACACACACACACACACACACACACACACACACACACACACACTTCTTCCTGGTGTACATCAGACTCTGATGTTTTGACATCGTCCTCTCCTCGTTTTTCTCCGAGCGGAGACACTCTCCCTCGTTCCCCGGCTGTCATGCAGATATAAAGTGAGCAATCCACCGATTGAACCGCGGAGGTGAAACGGTTCTCGCTCTTTGGCATTTGAGGACATTTTCAAGAGCCACCTGTCTTCCTTCCTGTCCGTCTCCCGGCTCACCTTTCCTTTCATCTGCAGAGGCGTGTGAGGCCGGATCGATGGATCCGTACAACAAGACAGAGATGACTGGAAAATATTCAGAGCCTGTATCGATCAGCTGCGCTCAACAAACAGTCACAACGGCAGCGCTGGCCCATGGCATGCTGGGGCTTTTTGTTTATGATATTGGGCCTGAGACAAGACAGGCGGAGAGGATGGAGGGAGGAGGGATAGAGGGGTAATGTGGCATGGAAAATAGTCTGTTATGAAGCAATATTAGCCCCCGAGCCTCCAGCTGCACACACATACTCATGCATCTACACACACACTCACAGACACACACTCAGACACACACTATAACAGAAGCTCAGGCCCAGCGTGCAGAATGTGGCGAGCGTGAAGCATCAATAGTGTGATGAATTACCTTAATGTCAGGTTTGACTTGCGAACAGGCTCTGCCTCTTCATCCTAATAACCCCCTGAAATTGTCCACCTTAAATACACAGGAATGGATGACTGAAGGAAGGGGAGCGAGGACAAGTGGGGCGGAGAGAATCCAGCAGATAGAGGGACTGATGAAACGCCATTTATCTAAATGTCCTGATGACAGAAGGTTTATGGAACAGTTGTTTTTTTTTATTGTCATCATAACAACAACAGTGAAAAGCCACTCGCGTCAGGACTGGACTCAATGTGCTGACGGGACCGATTTTTAATGCCGTGCTCCATTTCCATAAAAGAAGGATTTCCCCCAAAGTATAAAATACCATCACTCTTTACTCTCTCTTTGCACTATACATCCACAATACAGTGTGACTTTGTACGTGTACAGTGATCGATGGATCAATAACCTGAATGGCTGCTGAGATTTAAACACAAACATCGCGTACGGTCACCACCTCCGGACACGACGAGTTAAACAAATATGAAGAAAGACATTAAAGAAATTCAATTGGACCACGCTGACATCGTGCACTTTGACGGCCAATCGGATATGTTCAAGCACACATTCATACAGTTTTTGTAATATTTACATAGAAAAGTGAAATAATTGTGTCTGTAACAGCTTTCAGTTGTTCAATCTTAGCTTATAGCATTATAAACCGCTGTAAATTGAACCAGCAGTTTCAGTTCTCACCTCTAAAGTAGTGCCAACAAGTCCGACACATTAAACCAGAAAAAGAGACGACACTTGAGTTAAAGTTCAGGTAGGTTTAGACACAAACTGACCCGGTTATGTTGTGGTTTGGGTTATGAATATTACTTTCCTTTCCTTTTGCATGGAGACAGTAATAAACACATGGTTAAGGTTAAGGTGCGATCAGAGTCTCAGTAGGAAACGGGAAGTAAACAGCAGCCTCTTTGGTTAAAGCCTGATGTTTCACCTGATTTCTTCGTGTGCTTTCATCCTTCAGTCAAACCCTGATAAAAGGCTGGAAAGAAAAAAAAAAGCTGATTCGTTGTTTAATTGCACCTGTAAAAACAAAATGAAGAAGCAATCGCTGGATGAATTTTAATCCACTCTTTCCAGTCGTGTCAGTAATAATGTTGCAGTGCTGTGTGAAAGTGCTTCCCCTAAAATGGACACAGTGGTATGGTATGAAATGGAGAGCGCTGTCGGGAAAGAACCTGTCAAATGTAAGAGATATAAAAGAAGAGAGACGATCTGAAAGAGTGAAAGAAGAGGAATGAGAGACGGGACTGTGACGTAAACAGAGACTGAGACGAGTGATGGAAAGATGGAAACAGACAGCAGAGCGCTGAGAGAGAAAGATATGAAGTGTTAGCGAGGACGAGGCGATGGAAGGTAGAAGAGGACGGAGGAGAGCGGCTGAAATTGAAGAGCCGGAGAGCAGAAGGAGGCCAGCTCACTGTAAACACTCCATCCTGTCTGCGTCTATCTCCTAATGAGTCAGAAGGGTTTCTCTTCTTCATGTCACGCTCTGCTGTGTTGGTGTTGTCATCGCGGTGGAATGGAAAATGCCGGATCGGAGGAGTGAGGAGGAGGATTGAGAGCGGCGCTGCAGACGGTGAACTCCTGCAGCAGTGCTGGCTTTCATAAACAGAGTGGAGGCGTTGTGGACGTTCGGAGGCGGATTGAACAGCCTGGCAGGAAATCACACAGGCAGAACATCTCACACACACACACACTGAATAGTACTCACATTATACTACCACACATTGTGGTTCACTACAGGAGCTCGGGTCTCCAGCAGGGAGCACTACATGATGCTCAGACTTCCCTTTGTGTGAGTGTGAGCACAGTTCTGGCTAATGCATGTGTTTAGTGTCAGGTGATAGCACTGTGAGATGACAGATATTGAACTGACTGGGAGACAGCTTCGATTTACAGAGTAAATTATTCACCAGAGTGAAAACACAGCTCAGTTGAATATCCAGAAAATGTATCACAAAATATTGCAAATACACTGCGATCCACATGAACGTATCATCAGTTTATTTTATTGTCCCTCCAGCACCTGGAAGTCATCGGTCGAGCATCATGACGGACGTTCCCATACCCTTTTTTTTCCTCAGCAGATAAAAGGACATTTTAGATTTAGTCTAACAGCAGCACAAACTTTGGTATTGTTTTTCTGTAGTCGGATCTGCCCCGTCCTCTTTAAGCCTACGCTGTATTATGGATTAAATAAATGAAAGATTTTTCTTCTTGAGGACGGGATTCTCATTTTCATGATAAACGTAGTGATTCTTCTCTCCTTACATCTATTTCTTGCGTCTTGTCCTCACACCTAGGCTAAAGACTTGGTGGTTGAACAATGTGATTGTTGCTCGTCTCTTAAGGATACTGAACACACCTGTCTCTTCATCTCTTCTCATTTTATTTTGACAGCTTGTTTGAGGATATCATTGTTGACAGTTCCTGTCTGAATAAATGAAGAAAGGTTTTTCCAAAAGATCCTCTAAATCTGAATCTTCCTAAACGTATTGAACCACTGAACTTCTGCGAGATATCTTGAGTTATCCTGTGGGCACAAGTTAAATTGAACCGCCTTCTGGACGTTAAAAGCTTTCTAAAAATGTGACTTGACTGGTGCACGGAGGCATAAAACCACGAGGCAGTAATTGTTATATTTTCTCTACTAATAGAGTTATGTCATCGGCAAACACTGACATATTATTGTAAGCACAGATGCAACAGAAATCAGCGACTAAGCAGCAAACGCATGAAAGTTAGAAATGATTCACTGCAACAAAACTTTAAAATGGCAGTGAGGTTCACAGTCTGATGTCAACCCAGTGAGGAGGAGTTTCCTCGCCTCTTTATGGAGGGCAGCAGACTTCTGATCCACTTAATCCATGTGGTTGAGGATTTGAACATCTCAGGCTCGCTGCTCTTCCCTCCAGGTTCACGCTGCCATAAGAAGTAAATTTATGAATTAAGCCTGAGCTGAGGTGACGTGTAGGCCAGCCGCTTATCTCTTGTTTGTGTGGCTTGAAGCAGCTTAGGTGTACCTGCACAGCCCCTGGACATGACACCTATTCATCACTGCAGCTCAGCCTCAATTTATCTCTTTATTCCTCCAGGCAGAATCTGAGAGGAGTGAAGTCCTTTTCTCTGAACCATTTACATCTGATGCTGTTATCGAAAGGACGTGATACTGAGTGGAAATAACAGACAGGGCTGCACATTTTACATCAATCATAAAGTCTTAGCCTTCAATTATTAGTGTCAGCTGTTGGTCATCATTTCTCGTTTCTTTTGTTTGATTGGATACGACACAAATATTGAACATGACCATCACTGGAGGGCAGAGACTGGAGCTTCTGTTGCTTTTTCCCTTTTTTTCAAAAGATAGTTTCAAGTTAAACGTGTTTGGGATTTGGACTGTCAGATGAAATAAGACTTTTAAAGACACTGCTCTTGGGTTATGCAAGTTTTAAATGGGCATTTTTCACTTTTTTATCACTTATAGATGAACGATAAATGATTTATCAATTGCAATTTTTTCTGTCCCTCTCAAGAATCATCTGAAGCTTCTTCCAGTATTTTAACTATTGGATGTCAGAATATACATCAAATCTAATAGTCTGGAGTAAATCCTAATATTTCACCTGTCCGGTGTAAAACTGTGAAGTTGTGTTGATGCGGTGAAATCGTCTGAGAAAAGACTTCAGTGAAGGCTGGTTTCATGTATCTTCGCGTCTCAGTCCTTTGAGCACCAGAGCCATAAAATAAATAAGTCATGAGTAAGATAGCACTCATTTGAAAGCACACCACTTTCCTTCCATTGTCGTCAACTATTCCAGAAAGTTTTGAAGAAGTTGCGTCAAGAACTTTTTGAGATATCCTGTAGACAGACAACCTGGGAGGTCTCATAAAGACTTAGAGGCATACAATCGTCACTTAACTGTCTGTTGCTTGATTAATTAAACACACAGTAAGTAATTTTCTGCCACGAGGGTTCTCTAACTCATAACGAAGCAAAAGACACAAGTCATGCGGGATCATGGGAGATGTTGTCTTCATTGTTAAAGAACCAACGTTGCTGATTTAAAGTCTATCTGATGTGACTCAGGCAGAAACGGGTTCACTGCCGAGGTAATGTTTTAATGTTTGATGTCATGTCTAGTCTTTGGATTTCTCTGGTTTTAACATCGTTGGAAACATTTGGGATAATGTCGGTACCCAATCAACAAAATATACAACAATGAAGCAGTCGTCTTTAGACATTTTAATGCTGAAATGTTACGTATTATATCTCTAAGTTATCCACTAGTTCATTCAGATCCAACTCAGTATATGTCTATTGCAGACATGGGCACAGCCACAGCACAAAAGGATGGAGGTCATGATGGTTGTTTGGGTGCACAAAGTGTCTGAAATGGACGCGGAAAACAAGTTCTGTCTGCCAGCAACAGTCGAGCCGACTTTTGTTCTACCCTTACATTTTGACATCCCTCAAGTAGCATTCTGACATTTCCATTTAATAATGTTTCCATTAAAGCTGCTATTATAGTGCAAGAAAAGAAGTCAGACATTGTACTTACTGACATCAGTAAAAAAAAAAGAAATTGTTGGAGCTGCTAAGGACTCCTGAAATGTCTGGACAGTATCCGATAACGCCGTTGCAGTCCCTCCTCTTTGATTAGTGACGGCTGTCTCAGTTTGACCTCGATGGCCTCTTTCCTTCGCCTGTATTTCTGTGAGCTTTGTTAATGATAAGTGTCCTTTAGTTGTACTTTGACCCCACCACCCAACTGTTCTTAAGGTGTTGCACAGAACAGAAGCTGTGAGTCTGAGAGAGGTGGCACCGATCCACATGTGGGCTGAGGAGATGAACACAGGTATCCCTCCCAGTGTGCGTTATCAGTTTCTTCCTGCCTCATCCTCCCCGTCAGTCCAACGTGACTCCAGTCAGCACTCTGCCGTTTCTCTGATCCTTCACCAAATCCTCTTTACATGCTCAACAACAAACCAGAAGCTTTTCATGTGGGGGAAAAAAGAAAATGTGTCAGAGATTACATAGCCAATAAGCCTTCATAACAAGGTGGTGCAAGATAACGTTCACAAAGTATTACAAGAGGAAATAAAGGAAATGTTCTGCAGCTAATTCAGCAAAGACTTCTCAGCACTGTTAGTGTTCGACTCTGATGTTCAACCCGGGTCCAGTTTCAAGATCACGACTATCTTTGAACGACTATAGTGCTATGAACTCTGGGTAAGTTGGGCCTATTTTCAAACTAAAAAATATGGTTGGTATGAGAATTACAGAAGACAAAGGACCCAAACACAAGACAGGCAGGAAGACGGAACAAAAAACAAGCTTTATTATTATTATAGCTGAATCCAGAAAAAGCAAAGGCAGGCAACAAAAAGCAGGAATCCAAAAGCACAAAAAAACTAAACTATCTGATCTGATGACAGAAACAGACTTACCTACACAAGAGAGGGAAGACTAATGAGAGACAGGTGAAGCTAATAGAGCAATCAAAAAAAGGCGGGAAGAAACACAGACAGGAAGTGGAAAGTAAAACATGACACGGGGAAAAATTTGCAAAAGCCTAAACCGCTGCATACGCTATGATCATGGCAAAGACAAATAGCAGTAGTAGCAGAAGTATTATGCCACTTAACACCAGGAGTTATAATAAAATGCTGTATAATGTGTTATTACTATTGTTATTAAGCATTGTGAATAGTGTGTAACGATACAAAAACATCTACAGTCGTGGTAAATGTCAGCGTGTACAGTTCAGACGTGTAAAAACTCCACAGCATTGTTAGAAATCCAACAAATTGTCTGCAGTGTTTTATTTTTCCGTGTGTGTGTCGACGCCACCGGTGCGCAGGTGTCACATATTGTTACCATGGAAACACTGGTTGGCAGGTGTTGCTGAAACGTGGCTCTTAGTTCTGAATTAGCCTGAATGTCTTTTTTTATAACTCACATAAGTCTTTATTCCAGTGAAACTGTAATCTGCGGATACAATTGAGACAACAGTCCATCTTCCTTTTTTTTTTACTTGAGACGAGACACTCGCTGGGACACAGCACACTTAGTTGTTGATGAAAGGTGAGGAGGGCAGCATCAGAGAGGACTACTGGGGTATTTATCCTCAACAGGACAGCCGGTGTTGTGTTCCTCTGTGTGGTCACACAGTCACGCTGGGCATCAGTCACAGTCAGAGCAGGATAATTCATCCTCAGCAGCCAGGAGGAAGCCCCCACTGGGTGTCCATGTTTCTGTGAGTTAAAATGTAGACTGACACAAGTCGGGCATGACTTGTAATGTTTGTAGAAGTTTTGGTTTCTGCCTGTGCTGTCAGTGCCGGTGCTTTCAGGGTAGTTCAGAGGAATCTGGTGTTACTGGGTCTGAAAGCCGGGTTCTGATGGCAGTTTGATGGTAAGTTTCATGTCTCGTTGCTCGTCTCGTTGCTCGTCTGTCAGCAGCATATCTCAAAAAGTTTTGGATGCAGCCGCCGCTTCAAACTTTTTGAAACAGTTGACCACAAGTAAAGGAAAGTAATACACTCTCCAGTGACTGCTGCCTTTTTCATTACTTATTCATTTATCTCTAGTTCTGGTGCATTTTCTTTTCTTTTTGCATCAGCCACTGTGTCGAATTTCACTCTTTATTTTTACCACTGAACCAGATTTTGTGAATAGAAACCTCCACACAGGCTCGTTAGACGCCGTGGTGGTAGGTAGAGCAGAAGCAGCAGTTTTCAGCAGCGGCTGATGTGGTGTGAGAATGTATAATGTGCTTGGCTGGACTCAGTCATGTGTGTGTGTAATGCTAGAAGTTGGCAAACCGTCCTGTTGACTCCGGAGAGCTTTGGAGGAGAACAGAGGCCACGTCTGAAGCCAAACTGCTGCACCGCAAGGTTGTTTCTACTCCACCTGCTAATCTCCCGGTGAAGCGCGGACCCTCATCAAACATCATCCCTCATATCATCCACCACAGGCTGCTCAGCCGTGTGCCATCTTGAAGTTATAGTGCCTGCTTTTGTTTGTTTTTTTGGTTCTATGATCTCTCATTGTGAGGTTAGACTACTATAGTTGTCATTGACTTCAAAATGTTATTGAAAAGCCCAATCACAGTACACCCCCTCGCTCCTACCACTCAGTCTAGATGTAGGGTGTCCTGTTTTTGTTGGGATAGAGAGGTAGGGTGAAGTGTTTTGGGCTACATGGCCCTCCAAACAGAGCTTTTTCAGGGAGCTCTCTGTCGTTTTAATCTATTATAGTCCTTTATTTTTTATAACAAGCATGAAACAATAGCTTCTAGTTTGCTGATGTCTCGCTAGCTAAACTAGACGAGTCGTGCATTTTTATTGCATCCCCATCTTTTGATGGGTTTTGGGCCAAAATGCATTTCTGATCGCTGCCACGTTACGAACCATCCAGACCTCTGAGGTCGTCGGGCACAGGTCTGCTTTCAGTCCTGGAGACAAAACTAAAAACGGAGAAGCAGCATTCAATTATTATGAACCACATATCTGGAACAAACTCCCAGAAAACTGCAGGTCTGCTCCGAATCTCACCTCTTTTAAATCAACGCTGAAGACCTTTCTGTTTGCCACAGCCTGTCACTGAAGCAATTTCAAGGTTTTAAACTGCTCTGTGACTTTTATTCTTTAGTCTCATCTCTTTTAAACCTCTTCTATTTTAGCTTACTCTCCTATTTCTTAACGTGTTTTAATGTTTTGTTTCTTGATGTCTTCCTATTTGTTTTTAATGTCTTTTAATGTAATTTGTATGCCCCTGTAAAGCACTTTGAGTTGCCTTGTGTCTGAATTGTGCTTTACAAATAAACTTGCCTATATCAGTGAAGTTTAACTAAAGTCCTGCAGTGAAGCAGTGTTCTCTGTTATTAGATGACTTGATTGATAGCGTGAAGTTGTGAATGAATTGCGAGTGTGAATTCCTTCCTATCTGACAAATGGTGTTGTGGTAATGCCAGGGTTGTAACAGTAACACAAGAGAAATCACCACAACTGAAGACGTCATATTGGAAATGTCCACTCGGGTTTCTTTACATAATGTATGAGGGTCTTGAGGTGTTTTCCCATTTGACAGGGGGAGATTTCAACCACTACCTCTTGTAACTCTGTTCTGAGGGGCGAGGAGACACTAAAAATGAGGAGTTGGGGTAAAAATTGTTACGCTGAGTGGTGGGTTAGTTTGAGGACCCGGAAGCGGACGCCAGAACAGGGAGCTGAACACAAAGGGTTTGTTGAAAATGACTGGAAGCACTGGCAGGGAGAGGCTGAGAGGAGGGGACTCACGAAGGTGCTGGCTGGGTGCATGGAGGGGAACTCCATGAGAGAAGGCCAGGACACAGAGGTGCAGGCGGCCGGGCAGCAGGTTGGCAGAGCACTGATCCAGGGAGTGTGAGCTCCCTGAAGAAATGGAGGAGACACAAGATTAGGATAAATTCACAAGAAAACAGGAGTGGCTTAACACGTTTGGTTCGAGCTAACTGTGTGGACCATCTACCACGTCTGGTTGGAGAAATAATCCGGCAGTGCGCCGAGGGGGAACCAGGGTATTTCAGCAGGTGCTGATTACCTTGATACGCTGCAGGTGTGTGTGATCATCAGCAGCTCTGGCCACATGGAAACCCCGCCAGTGCACCTCTGTAACACACAGGTACAAAAAACACAAAAAACCCCACAGCCTGAGCCCCAGTGTGACAAAAAATGGGAACATTTTCTTTCAAAACAATGAAAACTTGTAAGTCCCAGGTCAAGACAACTCTTTACACAGTGAGGTCTCCAGTGTCCGAGTCAGTTCAAGTGTGACACTGAAGGCACTGACGAAGAAGCTCCAGTGTTTTCTCCTCTCTGTGTGAGGCATCGTTGATTTTTAAGCTGACATGTGCTGCTCGCTCATCTCTACCACTTATTCGCAGCACCTTCGCAAAAATTCTGCTCAGGTTGTATTTTATAAGCCCGACCTCGACCCCCAGCTCCCACCTGTTGGCTCTGAGTCCAACTGACCCAAGGGTGAGATTATTATCAGCGCTCTTTAATCCCCTCTGCGCTGAGCTTTGTGTATGCTGACAGCGAGTGACGAGGTCATAGCCTGGAGAGCACACATCAACTATGTACATACATATTCTGTGTTCACATCTCAAATCCTTCCCACAGATTTGACTATAATGAGATTTACTCTTTTAAAAGGATCAACTGTTTCAATGTGTTCCCGTGTCAACAGCTGCATTACTCGACATGTTGAGATTCAGTCAGTGAGTGATCTGTCTGAATGGATTACAACATGAAGGTCACATTTATTTTGAGCGAGAAGTTGACACGATGCGATGAGATACGTTCAGATTTAAGGAGTTTAGTGAACGTTTGTCTGTTGCAGTTTAGGCTTACCATAACGACCCTCGAACCCTGTTAATGGATACTTGATTTAATAAGGGAGGGAACCTTTAGATTACTTACATGTATGGAAACCACCGTTACACCACAGCCTTGAGGTCAGCAGATACTCATCTCGTTAATAAACTGGCTTATCATCGGGGTACGCTGTTACACCGTGGCCCTGCAGCGAACTGCTGCACTGCTGAACATGTTCAACATCCACAATCTAATTTAAACTGCAGACAACACATTCATTAAATAATGTGTGATTAGTTTGATTGTACAGGGAGGTTAATTAACAGGTTGGTTAGATTACATGATTAGCTAACGGGAGTTGCAGCAGAGTTTACCAGTTAAAGATGGAAACTGAGCTTTAAGTTACTTTACTTTCTTCACCTGGAGACACAAGAAACACATTATTTTCAGTTCCAGACCAAATATGCAAGAATGAATGTTTTATTTAAGGTACAGTTACATAAGTCATAATCAACTAATTCTCCACTTGAGCAGAGTTAACTTCTGCCTTTCATTAGCGCCAGAATGCCACTGGAGGCACCTTGTGAAGGTCAGTTTATCTTCAGCCAGTCGTCAATTTAGTGGGAAGAGCAGCACAGTGTGTTGCTTCGAGCTCACGCAGCTGCCCGTTCACTTGGAATAATGGCCTCTCTCTTCAAGAGGAAACTTTTTGTGTGAGTTTTTTTGGGCTTTACCAAAATAATGTGAGGCCAGTGTCTACGCCCCTCGCTATCTCTCTATCTCTTTGTAACGTTTCTCTAAAGAGTAATAGTGCTCTCAGGTACCAAAAATTGCCACTGATGGATTACTTGTGGTTGGATAAAGAGTCTTTTTTGTACACATTTCTTTCTTTATTTCAGATTTTTGCCTCCTACTCAGCGCTTACAGGTGCTGGTAGCAGATCTTAAATTGAGCTCTAAACCAGTGGATGCAGTGTGTGTGGTCATTTTTAAGAATAAAATATAAATTACTTAGTTGCACTTCAAAAATTAGACAGTAATTCACGGACACATCTCATGTCTTTCTACTTCAGCTATCTTGATTTTAAAAATGCTATTATGCCATATAAGGAGTTGACTGAAATTGTTGATGATGGAAATCAACTTTTAATAGCATTTTTACAACAATGTAGTCAAGATAACGATGACAGTGAGATGGGACACAGCTCAGGTGATATGTGACTACGACTTTTAAATCACAGTGACACCGAAACTTAAGTTATAGTTCTCTGCAGTGCAATTAATCTAACTGTAATCTGGAGGCTTCACTGACCTCATGACGACCGAAACGTCAGCCAGGCTTTAAAAAAGAAAGTTGTTAAGTGTTGTTTTGACATTTTATGAAGTAGATGAGTGTCTTTGCAGGATTTTTTGTGGCATTTCTGAAGTGACGGTCAACAGGAAAGAGAGAAAGGTGTGTTTGCTTGCTGAGCTGCCAGGATGACTTTAATCCTGCTATGTCACACACACACACACACACATAAAACACACAGTCAGATGTGATTTAGCTTTTGCTCGGGTGACAAAGTTTAGGGACATTTAATCAATCTAAGAGTTGGACCCAAACTCGTGCCTGCAAATTAAGAGTTATTGAACACGGCTCGACAGCAGGGTGGCAGAGCCAACTCTGAGGACATCAGTCAGCCGGGGGAGCGTCCAGTTCAGGACACTGAACCGTGACCTCTGACCTCTCTGCAGAGAGAAAGAAGAAAATTCAACTTCATGGATCAGTAGCGTCTCAATACATCACTTCACACCTGCTGGTTCATTTGTCCCCCAGAGGACGAGACACTTGAGCTGAGAATAGCTCTGCTTTAACAGGAGTCCCCTTGGTTGGAAAACCTGTGACATTTTGATTAAATGGGCTGTTAAACATTGTTGAATACTGCTCGCACACAATGTGCGGCAAGACCTTCTGAACTTGGTCTCCAGTGGAATACAAATTGGCTGCATTTGGTGTTTCCATCCTGCGTTTTGTTTATTGTGTTGTTAAATGGAGCGGCGTGCAGTGATGAGACAGGTGTTTTCCTCTGTGATTTACTGGACCTGACTGGTGCTGCTAGTGTGGTAATATTAGCGTTTTTGACCTGCAGACCACAGATATGTTGCACCTTTGCCTTTCTTTATGTTCTCCTTTGTATTTCATGTTGCGACAATGCTGTGGTCATGTTCTGGTTATGTTTAAGAAAAAAAATACCCATTCTTGTCTCTATAAACATGGCTGGAGATCCAGTGGTGTCACACTGGTGAGGCTTTGGTTTACCTGGTTCTGACACCAGAAAACCAGCTGGAAATGTTCTGCTGTCTCGTCATGAACTGCGGTCTCTGGTTGTCCCGCTGTCTCGCCTGTAACACCGCTTATGGTCTGGCTTGGGCTGCAAGACAGAAGGAGCCTCATCGTTTCTCTGCTTCAAAACCACCAAGACTGCAGCTCACTGCATCCAGCAAGTCATTATACAACACTGTGTAATACCACACACACACACACACACACATACACACACACACACACACACACACACACACACACAGCAAGAGGAGTCATCTCAGAAACTACTGTAGAGGTCCTGCAGTGGCTGCTCTTTTGATAAAAGACGAGGAGTGTGTGTGTGTGTGTGTGTGTGTGTGTGTGTGTGTGTGTGTGTGTGTGTGTGTGTGTGTGTGTGTTGAATAGGGTCTGGAAAGCCGCCAGTCAATTTCAGTTGCTGTGTCGGCTAACAATCGGCAAGCTAATTAGCTTCTTGAACACAGAGGATGATAAGAAAGACATGCTGACGACGGGATAGCACAGAGAGAGAGAGCGAGAGGGAGAGAGAGAGAGATTGGCCGAGTATCACAGAAACAAAGAATATCAAAGTAGAGAAAAAGAGGGAGAGATAACGAGGGAAGGGAACCACAAATACTTGAGAAGGTGGTACAGACACACAGCTTGCTACTTTTAGGGTTTTGTGGGGTAAAAATCATTATTGTGAGGGAAAAGTACTCAGTGTCGTACTGCTGCTGGACACATGCAGCAAAGGTTGCAGGCAACATTGTCCTGTGATAGAAGCTGCGTGCAGCATGTGTTTGATTTACGAAAGTATTGCACACACTGTATACTGTATGTTGGACACCAAAAAGTTGATATAGATCATTCCATGCATCGTTCTCCTCCCCTTCCACTTTGTGCGTGCCAGGAACCACCTCTGAGCCAGCAACACTGCGAGTGACCCTAACAACAACCAGCCCCGTCTCCAGGATATAATGTCAGCAGGTAACGTGTCTGCAAACCACAGATACGTCCGAGGTTGACGTGTAGCAAACGGAGGATATCACGTCCATTTTTTAAAGGAGACCTGCCGACGTTTCCAGTGGATTTGTCATCAAGACAGGAAAGAAATAGAAAATTCAACCTGAACAGACGTAAAGATGCAACATAAAGAAACGTTCAGTCTGAACTTATCTGTGGTTTTGCAGAAACGTAGTTAGCGGACATTTATTCTGGTGATTGGGTTGTTGCGCTGCTCGAGATGATTGTCATTATTTTAAAGACATACAAACAGACAGATCTTTCTCAGAGTGTGCTCGTCCTGAGGACTGCACCTGGACTGCTGCTGGGGCTCAGGAGGTACAGCAGGTGGTGGTTCGACCCTCGGCCCCCGTCCACATCGAATCCTTTTCACATGCACGTACTCTGAATAGCCGTTTAATTATATTGTGTTAATACACCACTTCAATCAGGACTTATTCTCTTGTTTTTCTGTTTGTTGTTTGGAGTCAGCAAACGTGTCCAAAAAGAAAAAAAGGTGACAATTAGATTAAAAATATAACACACAAATCTGAGTGAAAGATTGTACAAGTATAATATTTTTCAGCATAAACAGTTTAACTTTTTGTTCTCAGAGGGATGGTGATGCATAATCAGAAGCTCATTTGCATTTTCTACCCATTTTTCTCATTTTGCGAGCTGTCAACAACACAATGGGACCTCGTTTATTGAACAACCAGGTGTTTTTTTTTGCAGAAAATCTGTGAAAAACAGGGTAAAAGAAAAACAACATTTTCTTTTGCTGACTGCTTTTAATTCCGGTTAAAGTCTGTGCGGCATTTGGATGTCAACACCTTCAAGAGGAAATCTGAATGAGTACGAGACAGACAGGAACAAAAGTTAGCTTACCTTTATGTCTTTACATAGAAACAAGATACAGTCTGGGAAAACATAAATCTTGTATGTCTCCTCCGATCAGTAACAACACTGTTTACCTCCTCTGTTTGTCCCTCACTCCCCTCATCACCTCTCTAAACCCCCGGCCGGCCTGCCACAACAGCAGCAGAGACAGTGAGACACTTATTTATTTGATCTTCTTTAATGAACCACAGCGCAGCGAGGTAGAAGATAAAAAACAATCACAGCACATGAACACACACGGCGCTAATGACGAGCTAACTGGTGCGTCTTGTGAAATCCGGCACAGTAGGCATCTGCATCAGAGGAGACGAGATGACAGGTTAAATCGTGAGGGAGAGCAGGGAAAGAGAAGACGAGTAAACATGGAGGAGAGAGGTGAAGGCTAATGGTTGTGTTGTTTTTCGCCTGTCATTGAGACGAGACGGAGAGAACGCAACGCAAAGGAAAGAGCAAGAGGCGGGCGGTGGGCGGTAGGTGGTGTCGTTCAGTGTTGTGATTGGAGCGTTGTACTCGGCAGACACCTACAGAACACAGAGACGTTTTTTTCCCCTCTTTTCTAGATGATCCAGGCTGCACGTCGAGTCTGTCACACTCCTGCTCTTCATCTGAAACTTGTAGCTGCTCCTGACAGCAGCAGCTGGCAGCAGCTTTTGGTCTCTGCACAGGATAAATGGATAGAGGAAGGTGCACATTTGTGTTTCTGTTTTCTCTCTCTGCAGAACATCTCAGCGGTGTACTAACGGTGCTCCTGTTGAGTCTTATTAAAAAATCGGACAAAGTGCAGATATGATGCAGTTCAAACAGTTTCATCAGGCTGCTGCGGCACAGAAGCGTTTTATCTCCGGTAGCTGCTCTTCAAGGATTAGCAGAAACGTTCAGTGGCGAACTGAGAGACCTAATGAGCTCGTTGAGTGTACGTAAGCACAGCGGGACTGATTAGAGGAGATACGCACTGATAATGTAACACCAGTAGCAGATACAGGACAGACCCAGACTGTATGTCCTGATGTAGATGGGTTTTACTTTCCCTTTTTTATTTAATCTAAAAATGGACCTAAAGTCAACATCATGAAGGCATATGCAGGCGTATGTCAATAGCCGGGGGAGTGTTACCCGATATGAATGAGGGAGGAGAGTGATTTAACAAATACAGTCTTATGTTCAATATTTGGAACAGAACATATATTGAACTAGAACTGGACCCTGTTGGCCTCCTATCAGTGACTTTGCAAGCTTTAGCAGTCAAAGCTTAAACTGTAATATATGTAATGACATTTTTGACATTTTCTGAACAAATTTTTTTGTCAAGGGCCAAAGTGATCGTGTCTCGCTGTAAGTTTTGACTTTTGTAATAGCCGAAGCTGCAGAGAGAGAGGAAACGAGAGGAAACGAGAGCAAAGAGAGCGCGTTATAATATTCACCACACAATGTCCTTGAATGAATCACGATTTCTTCCTCCCCTGCTTTGGTTCAGTTAGACAGCAGCTGCTGGTACTGTAGATGTTCAGCGTCTTGTTCAAGGACATTTTACGCAATTTTGTTTCCAGTCATCATTCATCTTGTGGTTTAAGGTCCCTTCTCACTAAACCTGTCTGTGTTGAAGCTGAACTGAGGAGTAAGAAACATCTCGTGTCTCCGTCCTGTCCCGGCTGTACCGGGCGGGACACAGCTAACCGTCTCCTGCTGGCTGGGTTTTAGCCTGTGGTCTAACAGCGTGGTGAAAAGCCTCTAAGCGGGCCGAGGATCCTCCTGAAAATGGTAGATGTAATGAGATGTGTAGACGGCGGCGAAAGCATTGTAGCTGCTGTTGTGTTTGCCCTTTTACTAGACTAATAGACACAGTCAGTGTGCAGAGGTTTCCACAAGCCTCCAGCAGCAACCTGAATGCAGAGTAGTCCATTAAAATAGACCTCCTCGCTTTAAACCTGCACCTCCATCCGTCTCCCGCTGCTCCTTCCTGTCTTTTGATGTCTTTCCTTTCTCTCTCATGTCATTTGTTTGAATCCCTCGCTCTCCGCCTGCTCTCCATCTTCATCTTTTCTTGTCTTTCTCCTCAGCCCTGTATTTTCTTCTTCTCCAGCTGTGTTCCTCCGGCCCGAGCCCTCGGCCGGCTGTGCTGACATTATTTGCAGTACAGCTGGAGACCACACACACACATGTACATCAGATATTGGATAGGGATACATAGGGGCATGTTCATGCTA
The DNA here is from genome assembly GCF_965226575.1 of Pagrus pagrus. Taxonomy (NCBI): domain Eukaryota; kingdom Metazoa; phylum Chordata; class Actinopteri; order Spariformes; family Sparidae; genus Pagrus; species Pagrus pagrus. The sequence continues at coordinate 2,127,367 of NC_140188.1, read as the reverse complement.
ATGCACGACACCAGTAAACACACACATTACACACATCAGACACGTGTTATTAATACTACTGTGTCAGATTAGTAGCTGTTTGCCCTCTGTCTGTTTGGACTGATAAGAGTGCACAGAGAGAAAACTATCTGTGGGTGTCTGTGTGTATAGACAGTACAGATGTATGTGTGAGTCTTTGATTGTGATGATTGTGTGTTTGTTGAATGGAGCATTGACAATCTAAGTTTCCTCCGTCTGTTTATTTAAACCCCTTCATGAGGTTTTCCATTTATATTGTTGCCTGTGTGTGTGTTTGTGTCAACTCTATAGACCCAGAGTGTGTGTGTGTGTGTGTGTGTGTGTGTGTGTGTGTGTGTGTGTGTGTGTGTGTGTGTGTGTGTGTGTGTGTGTGTGTGTGTGTGTGTGTGTGTGTGTGTGTGTGTGTGTGTGTGTGTGTGTGTGTGTGTGTGTGTGTGTGTGTCGGTGGGCAGCGTAAGGGATTTAACCAGGAGGAGGAGGAGATAGATGGCCGCCCGGTGATAGAGGCGGTTGCCGGGTGACAGTTGGGGGTGACTTAGCGACCCGCTGCCAAATTACTTTCTAGGAAGAAGAGCGGAGCTTAAGATAGCTTCATACTTATCTGTTATAACTCATGGGAGAGAGGGGAGGAGGGAGGGGAGAGGTGTGAGGGCAAGGCGGGAATTGGGAGGGGAAGGGTGAGAGACGTGAGGAATATGCAGGCGAGAGGACAGGAAGGGAAGATGGAGAGTGGGGAGAAAGGGAGAGACAGGTAGATGGGTGAGAGAACAGGGGAGGGAAAAGAGGACGGAAGTAGCCGAGAAAGGGAGAAGACAAAGGAGAGAGATGAGAGAAACACGGCGATTCAGTTATTAGTTATATCCAGAAAACATCATGCTCCTGCTGAGGACAGACGTCCCTTTATTCACACTGGAGCTCAGTCTGGACCTGCTCCGTCTCCAGCTGTGACGCTGTGCTGAAGCCACAGAGGAAGCAGTAAGATGGAGGCTGGTTCAGGCAGGTGGAGCTGTCAGAGTGATGTAGTGAGTAATATAGTCTGCAGTCAGGGAGGGAAACCTGATTAAACATCTTCTTAGTTATTACTTTTTCTGTGATAATTGATCATGTATCTGGCAAAATAGTACACAACCTGGGTTATTGTGAATTTTACTACCAGTTCAAGTCAGATAATTCATGTTTGAAATGTTTATTGCAGCAGCAGAACGTAGTTAGTTTTTAGCATCCAGCCTCCAACCTCGTCCCTCCCTGCAGATGTTTGCAAAGAGATACCAGGAGAGACGAGCACACGTGTGAACCCCTGAGCTGCAGCCTCGAGGCAGGTGGGTGCTGCCGTGTTTGGTGGGGCTGAAAGAACAGGCAGCAATACTGAAGCAGGGAGAGACAGAGAGGACATTTTAAAGCTTAAACAGCCCTCCAGATGTGAGGGTTTGTTTGGGAGATGATTTGTGGAGAGTGAAGCATGTCACTCGCTTGTATAGCAGTGCAGCACGAACTGACTGCCTGAACCAACTCCAAGGCATCGCTCTGTTTGTGGCCCGTTATCTGAGCGGTCTGAGAATTTCTTTGAGGCGCTCGAGGCCTTCAGAACAATCCACAATGGCTGTAAGCAACGTGACAGAAAAGTCGGCGATTTGCTATTCACCCTTCTTTAATTGAAAGTTAAAACATCTGAAAGATTCTGCAAAAAAGAAAACTGATTAAGTTGACGATGCATGACTCTTTCTCCCAAAAATAACTGCTGCAACGATGGTTAAGGTAGAGGAGAGAGTGTGATGACGGCCTGTGAACTGTAGCGAAGGCTGTTGATCTTGAACAGTGAGAACATCGACCACTGGAGGTCAGCGTCCTTCTGACCATCACTACCATTATCTGTGACACAATCTGGTGTAATGAGATGAGAGTGGTCAGTGCTCAGGCTCAATACACTCACCAACACATACAGACACACACCATCACCATTAACCATCACCATTGGTTCACACACTAAACCATCCATGCATAGACACATGCAATGTCTTTGTATACACACACTCATAAATCTCTCCTGCACACACACACACACATTTAACCAAGTGAACACACCTTGACATTGACACTGATAAATGACATAAGCAAATACACACTCACTATCTGTCCTACACACACTTCCACACACACACACTGACAGACGCTGACAGATGGCAGCTCGTTGGATCGAACGCGGCGACAGCGGCGTTACTTTACGTGTTGTTTCCATGGCGAGGAGGGGCGTTGCCCGGGGAAACCGTATTTTGCGGCTGAAACTGAGATTGAGTTTCCTCTTCTCAGAGATGACAGATAACAAGACCCTGGCAATCAAACCCCGACAGGATCAAACGCTGGACAATCAGTCAGAGCTGACAGTCGACTGCAGGCCGACACACGGAGGATGGATGATCGCTGCTAGGAGACAAGGACGCAGAGATAGCAGAGGAGATAGGAGACACGGTGATGGAGGTGCTGTAGGTGATGCTGAGCAGATGTGACTGAAACTGTCTTCATTATATTGGATGGATGTTTGCGAATGTGATTTAAAGTTAATCTCATCACTGAATCTGATCCATTTTCCTGTCATTTGATCTGATTCTTGTCATGTTTGTTTCCTCACATTTTACATTTTCTGTTGTTTTACACTATAAACCAAGTTATAACCCACAACCAAGTTCAACAGTCTATACCCTTCTTATCACGTTGTTACTCCAGGGATCAGAACAGGGTGGGATTGATCTGACTGATCTCTTCCCTCTTTCATGAGGTTAACCAACCCACAGTGCATAACCCCTGAGCCTGTGTATTAAACGTTCAGTCAGCAGATTAATGCAGGCTTACAAGATATATGTCATATCCACGATGGACCAATGTAAGCTCCTCTCCCAGCAGAACATGAGAATATAACTGCTGTTAAGTACCTTTTTAAAATGTAAGCGTTTGTCTGATCTGGTTGAAAGATACTGATATTAAGCTACAGGATAGACAATGAGATGTTTATCTTAAAACCTGCAACACTATTTTAATTAAAGTGTTATTATTTAATTAAAGTATTAATTTCAACAGAATAACTGCAAACTGCTGCCAACTGTAGCCACCGTTAGCTCAGTTAGCCATGCAGCTAGCAGTCCAGGCTTGGAGCTCGGAGCACCGGGGGGCCGGGGCTAGCTGGCTAGCATGTTAACTTCAGCTGATGAAGACAATATAATGTCAAAACTGTCACTTCTTTACATTCTGTTTGTAGATTTCATTTTCACCTTCTAAAGCTGCTATTTTGAAAGAATTAGAATTTTATTGTTTTCAGGCTTTTGTTTTTTAACTCAAGTGTCGACTCATGTAAAGAAGTTGTTTTTGTTTGTGTGGATGTAGAAGAAAAGAAAGAACAAAATCAAATGCACTGAAGTACAGTGTACAATACGGCCATTTAAAACCATGATAGAAGATCTTTGCCAGCCCGAATCCAGTCGATTCATGGTTCACTACTGCTATGTAGCTGTTTTTTTTCTATGAGTTTGTGCTTCCTTATAGCTGCTGACTAGAAATATGCTTCCTGATCAGGTCAGGACTGAAACATTTATTCTAAGCACGCATTTTGAACTCACCTGAGTCGTGTGCCGGCAGCAGCTGAGAGGTTTCCTTCACACTTTCATGTCTAATCATGATTCAGACGACACTGCAGACATTTTGGTTTTGGAGCTTTTTCTTCTTGATTTGTTTTAAACTACTCGAGTTAAAGCAGTCATCACTTACGCCATGATTTTTTTTAGTGTTTTAAGATTGATGTTGAGTTGATCGTTTCTCTTGAATGTGAAAAGCTGTCGAGCGCCTCGGTTTTTCTACATCTATCATCCAGCGATATTTTCCTTGACTTCACCTTGATTCATTACTTCTACCTCAGATGCACTATCAGAGTCTTCCCCGTCATTTACCAACTCCAGAAGACACAAATACTCACATTTTACAAACAGCTTTTTTCTTGTGAAACAAGCAAAACTCTTTAAAACTAACATGTTTCTTTATTACTTCTTTATTAGCTTGCAACATATACAAAATACATTTTTCAAACTGCATCACATCACAGAGATACACATCATCTCCTTGTTCCAGGCATCGTCACACCTGCATATTTACTACAATAAGACTATTTCCTTTGTTTTTGAACACAGGGTTTGGTTGTTTCATTAATCAGCTCTGGGATTGGGTTGATTGACGACTGAACCCTGTACCATCATAACATCACGATTTAAAATCAGCACCATGTAAAGGTATTGTGTCCCCCCAGAGTTGCCGTAAGACAGGAGTTGCTGGTGTCTGTAACATGGCAGAGGAAACTTAATTATGTCTCCGTGTCCTGTTTATTGTTTTCTTATGAAAAATGACCAGTTTGGCAAACACAAGATGCTCGGTCACATTAGTTGCAGCTTCCTATGTCCTATGGCTGACAGCTAAGTTACTGATATGCGATGCAGAGACAACATCCCTTGCACGACGATGTATGTCAGGTGCTCGCCGGCGCTGATGTTAGAGTTGGCGTACCCCCTTCACTGGAGTCGGAGGACAGTTTTCTCGCCTGGCTAACTGTGGATTTATATTCCTCTAAACACGAGATCAATACACTCACCGGTATCATCCTAGGTGTCGGGGGAAATCACATGTTACATGTTAAAATCATTCTGGTATTTCAATCAGGAGAGACCTGTATTCTTTTGACTGAACATGAAGATTTACTGCCGTGTGTACAAAGAGAATGAGAAAGTCTTTGGCAGGTTAGACTCCATCGTGATGAAGTAATATTCAGGGAGGTGATGGAGGAAGAAGGATCCTGGAGATCTGACGACGGGGGGAGCTGATTCTGACGAGCAGAACTGGATATGAAGAGCTGGAGGAGGATGGGGTGGAGGAGGAAAATGCCTGAAATGACAGCTGACGGCAGAGAGGAGAGCAGTTTTAAGCTTGACAGCAGAGACATGATTGACTGATAGTGTTCGAGGCAGAATCTGGTTGGTTAAATGGAAAGGGAGTACGCAAAGAAACGCTGGTACCGGTACATTACGTTGGTTTTGCAGAGTTTAAACAAAGTGCAATTACTTCCGTTCAAATAAATCCAAAGGCTCTCACACAAAACACCAATACAGCAGCTGCTGTGGATGTAAAGATGTGTTACTGTGATGCCTGCCGTACATGACTGCTCCTCCCACGTATAAAATCTCTACCATGCATCCCTGTGAAAGCTTGACTCTGAGTCTGAGCATCGCTGCAGTGTCTGTACGTATGTGGGTGTCTTCTTTGTGTACGTTTCATGTGTTTGTCACTTGAATGAAAACATGTTGAAGCTGTTGACAGTTTGCGAGACTGACAGAGACGAAGTCAAGAAGGTTGTAGGAGAAGGTGGAGAAAGTCGAGACATCTCTGCAGCAACTGAGACTGACGTGAGGAGGGAAACAACAGGTCTGCTTTGGATGAGAAAGGAATAGTCAACGAAGAGTTTGTTAAAGGACTTTTCATCCCGGCGACTGGCCTGAGTCATTAAGTGACGCCTGCAGAGTCCAGCGACGCAGCTAAAGCGAGCGTATCTTTAACAAGCAAACCGAAACATCAAGCAGCTCTGCGGCCGTGTTGTTGGTGCACATTATTGGTTTTTATCTTTATTGTTTACCCAGCGCCCGTTCATGATTGTCCAACAACTTTATGACCTAATTAAATTTCCTCAATGCTTTTGACATCTTAACACACAAGCCTTGTGAGGCTCATTAGCATTTTGTGACTCACGCTAATAAAATTTTAATGGTTGTGCTGCCGATCATAAAGAGACTAAAACAGGTGGAACGCGTGCTCACACGTGCAATTGCATTTTGGGTAATCAGCAGTTTATTAACGACTTCTGTTTGGTTAATGAGAAAATGGAGGGAGGGGGGGTTTAATTGACCGATGAGTGAGTGACCCACATACCTGAGTTTTTCATTCCTAGACCACAGCGATGCTCGAGAGCTGAAACCAAATGTTTTGTTCCTAAAGAAAGGACAGCACTTGCTTTAGTCGCTGCCTCGCTGAGTTGTTTCATTCTTACTTTTCTAGGTTCAACATTCATCAAACTCGACACACAAATCACAAAGTATTCTGTGATTTGAAGGAAGATAATTACAGAAAACTGCAGCTTTTCTTGCTTTTGTACCACAGCAGCCAAACTGTCCGTCAGACGGTTTTGATTCGCCTTGGATTATAGCAGACACAGAATGGAAAAATGAAACACCTTCCACAGCATGATCATTACTTTCCCTCTCTCTCCTCCATGTTAAAAACTCAAACCGGGCTGCACCAGCTCCAGCACCAGCTCGGTTCCCTTTGTTCTCTGCCCTCCGTGCTCGCGGTGTCACAGCAGGACACGCGTACTGTAAGTGTTCATTCCCTCAAAGCATGTTTATTGCAGGAGTGTCAGCTCCTCTGTAATTACAAGTGACACTTGACAGCTGCTTGTGTAACATAGCCAGAAAGGATTTTTGCAGAATTCACTCTTGAGATTGAAATAGTATCTTTTTTTTTTATTTTTCTGAACAGAACAGCAGCCCCGACACTTTTGTTGGCAGGTATTCTTCTTTTGTTGCTTTTGAAGGTTGCAGTCGTAGTGCTTAAATGTTTTCTTATAAAGTTTCAGTATATGTTAATAAAAATGTCGGCTGAAACTTTTTATTTCGTTTTAGAAACATGCTCATAAAAAACACCCTCAAACCTATTTGTCTTTATCCAACCTCTACGCCATCAGAATCATACACATACGAGGAATTTGCTGTGGTCTGTAGGTGCAAAACAACAAACATTACTACTTAAACAATGCTTAAAAGACATAATAAAAACTATACAAATATAAATAGAGTGTGACCGATTTTAAAGTAGGTGAAGACTGTCCAGATTTGTCCAGTACTGCGAAAAGTCTGTCCTAGATTTGTGTGAGCTCGCAGCAGAAACTGATATTTCAATGTGCAAAATGAGAGCGTCAGTGACTAAAACTGAAGTGAAGGAGGGAGGGGAAACTGATCTTAAGGCGAGAGGTTTTGGTCCTGATGGACCGCAGCCTCCTAACAGAGGGGAGGGTTTTGAAAAGTTTGTGCCGGGATGGGATCTTGGGATCTTACCTGCACGTATCAGGGTCCTTGAGGCGTGCGGGTCCTGGAGGGGTGGCAGATTGCAGCCGATCACCTTCTCAACAGAGAAAACAATGTGCACCAACACACAGAGGCAAAGGCTACAATATCTCACTGAGCCAACTAAGTTTGAATCGGTATGTTGTGATCAGTGTACTTGTGTACGGTCAGATAACGTCTGCAACACACTTGATTCAATCCCAGTCCGTCATCAGAATAACAATCATATAAGTCAACAGTGAAAGCATCTTTCTTTCAAACCATATTTAAGGTTTTTGTTAGGAGGCGACCTCTAGTGGCTGTATTTATTATAACTAGAGCAAAGGAGGAAGTGAAGAGAAGTAGATGTAGAGATGATGTAGAAATGTACTGTAGATGATAAAATATAATAAAGAATAGAAAATGTTTGAAGGGGAGATTTTAATGCTGTTCGATTGTGAATGCTATTTTTGTCAACGAGTTAGCATTTCTGATTATGATAATTATAATTCTGCTCACAAACAACGGTAACTGATCGCAATTTGAAGCCGTGATAATCTTTCTTCTATCCTACACAATGTTAAATCTCCTGCCGACTGCTTCTATACATTCATCTTTTATTCAGTACCGAGTCGGACTATAGCTAATCTTTATCTCATGTAGCGCGGAGCCGTGCTATAGCTACTGCTAATCTCTTAGCCCGCAGCAGCACATGCTAAAGCTAATCCCTTTTTTGTGTAGCAACAGGTCATACCAACTCTAATCCGCTGTTGTGTAGCCATGCTAATGCTAATCCAGCTGCCAGTCAGAGAGGTGATCACCTGCAGGGACATGGGAAGCGTCGCAGTGAAACGCCTCCTTCACTTTTACATCCGACTTTAAGTCTGACTTCACCTTTTTTTTTACGTCTCTACTTTATTTTCCTGACTTCACCCTGTATGTGTGGTGTGCAACTGAACACACACTCCAAATACACACATCCACAACCAGATTTGAAAGAAATGCAGAAGTACCTTTAAATTGCATATTTGCATTTATGTTAAGTGTGTGGCGGTGCCTGTATCTTCAGAGATCCAGCCCTCTGCCTGTGTTTTCTTAAGTTCTGGCCGTCAGTCTTCAGGAAGTGAGGTTGGAACTCAACAAAAACAAAGCTACCGGATCATATAACTGTCTCTGTCACTCTGCTCTGCCCTCGTTCTGTATAAAGAGCTCAGTCAGTTTGACTGAGGGCGGGGTGAGCTGCTCACACACACAAAAAGTCCAGAGGGTTGTGTGGAGGTGTCGGCATGTTTATTTGTGCTTTAGGACGTAGCCACCGTAACCAATCAGAAAATAAAGTTGTATTTCTCTGATTCACTGCTTTGACTCTGCTTGAAACCTGCCTGATTTGCCTTTTAACTAACAAACTAACTTTAACTTTAAGCTCGCAAATCTAGTTTTATTTCCCGAAAAGGCTCATTAATCCCTGTAAAGGCAATGTGACCAAAATATGATGAAATACTGCTTTTGTTTGGGACTATTTTCAGTGGCAGATTCATCCACAGTTGTTCCTAATAAATTACAGAGTGTGTTCATGGTAATTAAGGAGCATGTCAGCCGGTGCAACAGGCTCACTGATGTTTTTAATTCAACAACAATGGAGCTATTTGGCAGAAGAAGGAAGAAGATATATCAGACTGTGATACACACACACAACTTATATTTAGACTCAGTTCCCTGATGGTTTCTGTCCACACGTGGGATTTGTTGACTATAAGTAAAGAAAAATAGAATATCACAAGAAAAAAATAAACATTTTCTACATGTGATGCCACATTTGATGTCTTGCTCATCTTCCGTTGAAGCACACGCTGGGTAAAAACCACTCAGAGGTACTTCAGTGTCAATTTTTTTGGACTTGCATCTTCAAATTAGATCTGCTGGAAGTTTCCAGATCTCCTGTTTGTTTGATTCTCTGGTGAGACAGCTTCCCGCCGTTGCTAAAAATTTCCTGCTTTCGAGTGTCTGAACAACACAGCTTGAAGTTTCCCCCAGTGAGTCGTCTCCTCCTTCCTCCTCCCACTCACTTCCACTAACTCCTTCCCTGTTATTAATGTTCCTTTTTCTGATTATTTTTCATGAACATTGTTGTTTCTCTGCCGTTGTCCATCATGTCGCCTTTTAAATCATTTTGATTTTCTTATCTAATTCAGTTGCAACTTATCATCAGGACTTTATTGTATTTTTCTTCTTGTTTGGTGCCGCAGTCATTACGGCTCGGCCTTTTTTTTTTCCCTGTCATTTATCTCAGCAGCACAAATTGTGTTTATGCTGTGTTCTTCTGTTGTGCCGGCATTTTATCACCTTGTTTAATTACCTTACTTGTATCTTTTATAGGCCGTGCAAACTAAATTACCAAAGTAAACAGAAGTGCATCCCTGCAGGCCTGAAGCCACCTCGACTTAATAAATTTAGAAAATGGGGTTTTTCAAGTTAAAAAAATGTATCAGAGGAAAAACAAAATATATACTTGCCAATGCAAAGAATGTGATGTAACAATTCCTCCGAAAGGCGAACGTTCACCTACGCTACGCCCACGACGCTCTGACATCAAACTTGGAGGAAAAATTCCACCTCCAGGCGCCGTGTTGGCACGATGTTATACGTTTATCATCAGCGTGTGATGTTCGCCGCGTTCCAGGAATTCTTCTGTGAAGAAATGTTCTGATTTATTTTTTTATTTTTTGGGTGCACCCGCTTTCCCTCAACCTTCCTCGTCAGCTTCGCTTAGCGAGTTTTCTTGCATTTTCCCAGAATGCCTTAGGAGAAACCCAAGAGAGCAAACATGAAGAACCAGCTGCAGGTTACGGCGTGTGGGCGGACGGAGCGATGAGGAACGTCGGAAAGTAAGAGGAGTTTTTTCTAGCTGAGTCGTGCCACTTTTCTCAAAACATTTCCATCTGTTGAAGCTACAGAAACCTGCATCTCTCCGTCGTCTCTGATGGATTTTGTTCTCTGTATGATTGTTGGATGTCGGAGTAAATGTCAGCCGCTTTAAGACACAACTCTTTCTACTTCTGAAGGACTGATCCCTGAGTGTCGGCACGCGGGCCAACAGAAGCATCGTTAGATTGAAGCCAGTTGGTAAAAAACGGTCCATTTCCTGAAGATCGTGGTCTAAGTGACAGGTATCGATTCATTTTTACCTGCTGAACCAGCGAGGCAGGTGAGGGGATTGTGAGTGATGGCAAACTGTCCACTACAGCTGAAGAGATGGTTGAATCCAGCTCCAAACTGCCAGGGGTCCCCAGGGAGCCTGTGCTCAGTCTGAAGCGTTTAAATCAAACAGTTTGATCGAATCCATCCTGAACATTTAATCCCCCATTTACCTTTTCAGCAATTTAGAGGATCCCATTTCAGTTCTCTGCACTTAAACTCCAGCTGCAGATGATAACTTGATTTGACTCATTTTCCACTTCCACTTCAAATAAGACGCATATTTATATTCTCCATTTCTGCGCTCTGAAAAAGAAATAATGAAGGACAACTTAAAAATATTTATCTAACTTAGTAAACTACAACTTTCCCCCCGACGTGCATTTAAAACCTAAGCTCATTTTATCCACACAATGCAACCAAAACTGCCCAATTTGGCAGAAAAACACCCGATCTGGCAACACGGTGACGATCACATCAACAACAAAGTGTCCAGGCTGTGTTTGACGTGGAAATCATTCCTGACTGAAAAGGATAAACTGTCAATTGTCTGCAGCTTAAATTTGTTATTACCAAACTTTGCATCTCCCATGAGATTATCACAAACCTCCTGCGTCTGATTTTCCCTTCACACTGTCTGTTTGCTCTAGAAGATTCATTCATCCTGCACGAGGAAACGCCTGAAGTTTTGTGACTTTTATTGTGAAAAGTACCCTTTATAAATATTAGACCACGCCTCCTGGTGGTCTGGATGACTTACTTGTTACTGTGACGTCATGAGGTGGCCAGTTCTGTCATCTTTGATGACATTTATCTGTTTGACGACACATTAAGCTCTAACATACTTTTGTATTATATTTATACTATTTCTATTGTGAACATACGCGCATCGATTGATGTATGAACTTTACCTGTCATGATGTTCTTTGCATTCAGTGGCGTAGATTTGTTGGTCCAGGTGTGTTTGGTGGGATTTTGAGGGAGTCCACAACCCTCCTGAAGACAGCGTCCCCCATTGTCCTACCGAAACGTTGTTGTCTTTGTTGTTGAGTCTTTTTCCTGATTATTACCAAACTTTTGCATCTCCCATGAAATTATCAGAAACTTCCCGTCTGATTTTCCCTTCACACTTCCTGTTCGTCCTGCTGAGGAACTTTAACAAAGGAAAAGAGGCAGAACAGCTTCGAATGGAGGACGGAGAGAGGAGAGAGAGAGGAGAGAGAGGGGGGAAGGAAAGGAAGTGACAGGAGGGACAGACGACAGAAGGAAAGAAGCTTTAGGAATACTAATGAATTAATGCTGCAACATGTTGACATTTCTTTCTTTCTCCTCTCTGTCTCTGCGCTCCCTCCCCCCTCTTCCTCTTCCTCTTCCTCTTCCTCTTCCTCTGCAGGTAGGAGGGTGCCCTTGTTAGCTTGTCATCCTGTTGTAACCCTGAGGCCAGTGATGTGACTGGAATGTGAATTCGCCACAAAAAGGACCGACTCTACCTGAGATCTCCCTGCTTCCCCCAACACACTCAGGTAGGTCGTCTGTAATGGAATATTTAATGCACCGGTTCTACATGTGGTCTCATTATGTGTGAAACGAAGACCGGCACAGTCCGTCATCTGAAAAATTAATAAGCTGGGAAATGTTGGTTTGTTAATTATGATGATCGGTGTATGGCCAGTAAATCATGACTGCTAGAATCTGATAAGGCACCTGGTGGTTAATGTAATCCGTAGTGAAGATGGCAGACGTGTCGGCAAAATCAACTGAATCGCCAGAATAAAATTTTGCAATATACGTTTCTGCAAAATCACAGTAATGTGAAACCTTCTGTTTCTTTATGTTGCAGCTTTACGTCTCGTTAGGTTCAATTGTATTTTATTTCGTGGCAGTCGTGCTTCTGCTCAGGTTATGTTTAGAAAATGTCACGTTTTGGATTAAAATACACATTTCAGTCACCATACACTCACCTGGAGACGCAACGATCCCTCGTTAAAAAGTGTCCCTGGGTTTCACACTTCCTAATGTTGAAAACATAATGATTTTGCCTTCTCGATTGTAAACATGTAGTAAATTACACTAAAGAGGGATTAAAGGAGAATTAGGCTTCTCGAGCATTTTTAGCCCACACACTTCTGTAAATAGCGAGTTTGACTCGGGGACATCTGACATTAGTTTGTATAATTGGTTAATGGCAAAAGTACAAAAGCCTTTTTAACATTTCAACCAGTGAGATTACAGCGTGATCAGGCTTGTTACTTCAGTGCTGTGTTGCGATGGGTCTTAGAGATGCTCTGCTATAAAAAGTTCAATGTAAATCAGCATAATTTATTCATTCATTCCCTCATTTAGCCCATAAACGTTTGTGTGGTGTTTATGGAAAATGAATTGCTTTCAGTGGACTTTTTAATGGTCACTATACAATCATAAAGTTGCTGCTGCCACCGGTGTTTTTCCAAAGTAGTCCCGTCTAATGAGGACGGACGTCCCCTGTCTGTCTGTCTGTCCGTCATCTTCGTGATGTTTGTCGTCATTTATTTAGCCAATTTGTCGAACACTGACGCTGACTCTGCTCTCGCTGCTCAGCAGGATACGACCTCTCACACACACATTAGTACTGATACAGACAGAGAGGAGCGTTCCTCTGTCATCATGCCAGCATCGTTTTGAAGCAGCAGCTCGAGGTCGTAAAAAATATCGCGGGTAAAAAATCACCAACTATTTTATTACAATTAAAACATGATATAATAAAGCGGGCCAGCTGTTTGGCCGGCAGCCGGCACTTCTGGAGAGCTCTGGGAAACGAGGAGGGAGTTTTTTATTTTGTCTCCACAATAAATGTAGTTATAAACGTGTTAATGGCTCCACACACTCGTAGTTCAGCCACACGAGTGTTGTTCTGCCTGATTAGATCTCTGCTCAGAAGTGGGAACACGAGCGAGCTTGATTGACATTTTCATCACAGCCATTTTCTCCCAAACAACTTATTGTTATTTTCACACACACTTGGGGATTGATTTGGGGTTCGGTGTCTTTCTCAAGGACGCTCGACTGTGTGGTGCACTTCTACCATTTAACCCTGCAATTAAGTGCTGAGCTATCTCCTATCCTGAGCTGCAGCCACTCGCACTCTCTCTAAGTTTAATTTATTTTTCTTTTAGAGCCGGGCAGTTTACACCCTTTGCCCAGCTTTGAGCTATAAACAGCAGTCGGGGTGTGCAGAGCCTTTGAGATATGAACTAAAACAGCCTTAAACAGCAGGAGTTTGTGCTTGGATAGGTCCCGACACACCAGACCGACGGTCAGCCGAGGTCAGGACCTTTGCTCTAGTTTTTGCGGTGCATCCTGCACTGTTTGCGCTAGTCGACCTGTTTTTGGTGTCTTTTTTGCTGATCGTTCATGTAGAACTGGCGGCAGAAGCGGTCAGTGTGAGAAATCTCTCTGTTTAGCTAATTGAATCAGTGCATCTTTCCCATTGCCATCTTGCAAATTTTTATCTGACATTGTTTCGAAGGGGTTATAGTAGTGAGAGTGATGTGAAAAGACCCTGCTTTATCTGCGAATAAGTATGTCCTGTCACGCAGGACTGGGACGTACGTGCTGTCTGGTCGTCAGCTGTAGTCTTTGCGGTGTGTTTTAAGGCCGAGACACAGGCGATGTGATGCAGCGCAACACGAAGCCTTCATCACCACCGCTCTGGGCCCTAAAAAACAAGTTGTCTTCTGATATTTTCTCATCCATCATGTCTTAAAATGAAATGGGGTCAATCCACAGTTCGGTCACTTTGTGAGGATATCTACAGCTTCATCTTCCCACTTGGTTATTTAAGAACAACACTCCAGGTGACACTGTATCAGACGGTTAGTTGTGTGAGACGTCGTGCAGCATCCTGACCTTGTGCACCGTCCTGTTCAGCCGTGATAGACTCTCTCCTGTGTCTATTTCTGGGTGTGTGCTTACATTTTTTTTGTTTGCCTCTGTGTGTGAGTGATGTGTGTGTGTGTGTGTGTGTGTCAGTGTGAGTCAGCACACTCTGAGGTTTCTTTTAAGTCGGCCTACATAGACACACAGACAGTAACAGTGTGTGTGTAGATGTAAAGGACGGGACATACCTTGTGCTGACTCATGCACAGCTGATGGCGCTGTGCTTCATTCCTGCTGTGTGTGAGTGAGAGTGTAAGCTAATTTTAAGCTACTGAACTCAGTCACAACTATATTCTGTATAAAAGTGCTGTTCTTAACATCATGTGTTGGTGTACGACCCTAAAACACATCAACACAGTCGTCCATACAAACTGGATATGAAGATGTGTGTAGTTTGTTTAAGTCTTAAATTCAAGTACACTCTTTTATTCCCAAACTCTATGTGGCCATTTTACAGACTTGCACGTCCTGTTAAATCCTCACAGTTGAGTCGTTTTTAGCAAACTTTATCCAGAGTGACTCACAATGGCTGCAACAGTATAAGCTGCAATAAGCCGCGATTCCTGCATCCGCCACAGTATGAGTGTCCAAGACGAAGAGCTGTAAGAGGATTGGACGGGTCAGAGCTGCAGCGCATTGGACAAAAAGATGGAAAACATATTCCTGTGTCCATAAAAAAGCATGTTGGTGCATGAAATGAGGGCTGAAAGAGGAGATCCAGGGTGGAAATGTGTGTCACGTTTTGGTTTTAAAGTGGCTGAGGTGGTAAACTCAGCAGAGAGAGATCACTGAGGGGACACACACACTTAATGCATTTTATTTTAAGATGTTGTTTTGTTTGCACTGTTGTGTCATTATTTCCATACTCTCTGAGGACGTTCAGACCTGGTGTTACCATCAGATCACAAGTAAACAGCTCGAAGCCCGTCAGGATCTCACTTCCCCGTTCTATATGCAAATACCCAGACATTCATCATTGGAACAAATGGACACAATGTTTTTTTACACAAACAGAAATATCATGTATAACATTTGCCGAATTTACAAGAAGACCTGAATAGTTATTAATATGTTGTAGACGACGATTCAGAAAGTTTATAAAGTCTCTCCTAAAGCCCCAGCTCACAAAATCATGCATTTTTCTAATGGAGTCTGGTCACTTCCTTCACGGACGACAAAGAAGGAGCCTATATTCCTTCTCCTTCTCCTTCTCTTTCTTTTTCTTCTTCTTCTTCTTCTTCTTCGGGGTTATTCAGGGTTATCAAGTTATCAGGCAGAAAGGGTCTGCTGAGAGTGAAGTGCAGGATCTATCGTTTATGAAGCCTGATACTTCACAGACAGTGTTCAGAGACTTTGATCCAGAGGGAGTGACGCTGTTGACTCGAGTCCCTCTCAGTGTCCTCAGTGTGTCCCGCCGGGCCCACGTCTCCTCCTGCTTCGTAATGTGATTAATATTCAGGGCCGGAGACGTGAACACTCGATGATCATGATTACACATCAGGATGACGGTCGAGCCTGTCCTCCCCTAAAGATCTCCGCTCACCACACTCTGGGTTCTGTCTTCTTTTGCAGCCTGTGCAAACACACATACACAACGCCTCTCCATGTATAAATATGCAGGAACACACACACACACACACGCCATGAAAATCTAATTGTGTGCCATTTCTTCTGATAATAGAGCCGGGTGGTGGTGGTGGTGGTGGTGCAGCACCCACAGGGAGCTGGTTCAGTGTGTGTGTGTGTGTGTGTGTGTGTGTGTGTGTGTGTCCTCTCTGTAATCTCCATCTGATTAGTGCAGAACAGGGAGGATGAAGGAGAAGCGGTCCACTCTCAGCCAATCACAGACTTGAGTGTGTGTGGAGAAAAAAGGTGATAGCCTTCCTCTCACACAGAATCAGTCATTGGATCTTCCGGATCCTTTTTCAATTTTCTACATCGTTTGGTTCGTCCATTTATCCACCGCGCTGTTTTCAGTGGGAGTGAACCTCTGCTCACGTTACACACTAATCACCACTCGCTATTAATACGACACAAAATGACGGTTTCGTGTGAAGCTGATCATCGGCCCGCCATCTTGGCAGAAAGTGGTGGAATATAAATGAGTGTGTTTGCTGCAGCTTGAGTTTAAGTCGAGGACAACAAGACAACGATACAGATAAATCAAGTCACATTGAGCTACTTATACTAATTATACTAATGTATGTGACTTTATACTTCTACAACAACAACTTCATTTCAGAGTGACGTGCACATATATCGCAATTCAGTAAACCAGGAATAAGACTCTTGCACACTGTCAACTTCACTTGCAATTAAGTTTATTGACAACAACAATAATAACAATAATTGTTGTTGTCTTCTCCTAATTTCAACCCTAATTTTCAAATTCTTCTCTAAAAAGAGAGTTTTTCACAAGAACAGCTTCACTTTATCCTGTCGTGTTTTTGCAGGTTAGAGTTCGACAAGTTCAAATGATATTCACCAAAAATAAGTTCAGCAATAAACACAAAATTCAGTTTGTCTCAAATGTGTCCGGAGTGAACCCTCTTCACAAACAAATCAATATAGGATCTCTGAAAAAGATCATTAACTCAGCATCTCCTGTACCGGTCAGCTGTTGGTCGTCCTGCACACGGGATACGAGCAGGAAGCAACACTAGGACATAATAAAATGTAATATCATGCGACCAGGTTACATAAATCATGTTTTACAGACATTGTTTCTATAAACAGAAGCTTTTAACTGAGTGTGTCCTTGTGAGGAGCTTTGACTTGCTCACTTCTCCCCGTAGATGACTGAACAACTCTTGGATGAACCTTGAATTTTTAGCACATACAGAAATAGTTTTCATTTTGTGCTGGCTGCTCCGTCCCACGAGGAAAAAAAAAAGTTCAAACCTGCTTCTGGTTTTAAAACAGGAGGAGAGCTGAAATTACATCAACGATAAAACGGTGTCCTTCAGGCTCTTATCACAGCGTCTCCAGAGATCACACGGTGTTAGGAAACGGTCCAACGCTGTCCTCGTCCTCAGATTTAACATCTAAATTGATAATTCAAGCGGGGAGCTGTCGACATAAAATCCTCTATGGGGAGCTGGAAATCTGATCACGCAGCTGATATATTGTTCCATCACCAGAAGACATGGTGGTATTCCTCTGGGCTGCTCGCTCTCCAAGGAGCGAATCACACTGCACAAACTCTAAAACCGTCTCTTCACTGTGATTCACTAACACGGCCATTTATCACATTCAGTCCGTGTATTCTAATAATGAAACAGGAAATGAGCGACCTCCGACTTCCTCTACATATCTGACTCTCTGAGGGAGTTCAGACCTGGTGGTACCATCCGAGTGATCAGATCACGAGTAGACAGCTCGAAGCCCGTCAGGATCTCACCTCCCCGTTCTTTATGCAAATAATTCAACATCATTGGAACAAATGGACACAACGCTTTTTACACAAACACAAATATCATGTATAATGTTTGCCGAATTTGCAAGAAGACACGAATAGTTATGAATATGTTGTAGACGGCGATTCAGGAAGTTTATAAAGTCTCTCCTAAAGCCCCAACTCACAAAATCATACATTTTTCTAATGGAGTCTGGTCACTTTCTTCACGGATGACAAAAAGTAGCACCAGTAGGACTGTTTTTGTAAAATTTGACATGATAAGCATCAATAACATGTTGTCTTCTTTCATTAAATGAGTGTAAATGGTTTCTTCTTCTTCTTCTTCTGGCTCTGTTTCAGTCTCTCTGACCTTTAACTCTGGACACTTTACATCCAGTGCTTCTGCTCTCGGCTCCTCTCTGAGGAGATTTTATTGGATCGGATGAACAAATGTGCTCAAGGTCCAAAATTAACACTCACCAAATGTCGGTACACTTTGTCTCTTCTGGAGAAATCAATGAAGAGCCCCACTCGTCTCCTGCTGGGCCTGTGAGGCGATAACATTTAAAGACCATATGTCGGCCACAGTTATACTCTCTGCTCTTTATTCTTTTTCACTCACTCTCATGAATCATATGAAATCTCTGAACAGAGGTGTTGCTTTCTGTCTATTCATAAACCCTCTTTCCCACTTCACCACCCGACTCTCTCTCCATCACACTTCCTCTACTTTATCTCTTCTCTCTTTCCTTTTTTTCTAAATCACTGTTTTAACTTTCTGCAGGCTTCTGTCTTTCAAGTTATTGTTTGATTGCTTCCCTTTATCGTCGTCTGTTCCTCATCTCTCTCTCTCTCTCGCCACTAGATGATAATATTAATATCAGTAGAGTCCCACGATCAAAGAGCCTATGATGAATAATAATTATGAGACAATTACTGCTCGGAGAGATATGAGAGCTGTACACCACACACACACACACACACACACACACACACACACACACACACACAGCCTGCTTCTTATGCTTTTTAGTGTTGTTTAAATTTAGCGTCGCTGTTTCTTGCTGCTAAAACACGACACAAACTAGTAAAGTAGGTTATATACGACACATACATATAAATATCCTGCAGGTGTGTCTCACCTTTACCTCTTCAGTCTCTGGGTCACTCAGCTGTTTCAGTTTTGTGTAGATTCAAAAATACTTCAGTGTTTCTGTGATGCAGAAGTGGGACGAGGTCGTTGTTTCCTGAGTCACAGTGACGACTCAAGTCCATGAAGCTCTGAGTACCAAAAGTCAAGACACTGTGGTCACTGCGTGCCCTTCACACAATTAAATGGCATTTGTAATTTTTTAACATTTTTAAAAAGTATATATCTCGAACTGGATCTACTCCCATCATGTCAAATGCATCACCCTGAGTCCGGGTGGTTGGGTCGTTCACACGCAGGACTGCTGGGTTCACGTCCGCTGTGTGTCATCACTGATTTGTGTGTAAGTTATGTTGTCACACTGGCTCATTGGGCTTTACCCAGGATTCCACTGGTTGCGTCTACAGGATGTATGATTATGAGGTAGCATCTCCTTCATTTGTCGTGTTTTCATGTGTGTAATGTTGAAACTCTAAAAAAGCATAAATGATATAAACTATAAACTAATAACTCGTAAAAGTGGAGCAGAGTGTCTGTGTGTTTGAGCCATACAGTTTATTTTTACCTTTTCATTCCATCTCTATTCATCTGTGTCTCAATCTCCTCTATACAAACACCCCCAAACCACACACACACGCACACATGCACACGCACAAGCGTGCGCGCGCACACACACACACACACACACACACACACACACACAGATTTCCTTGTTTGATCTGAGAGTTGCTCTCAGGTTGACTCACTGAATGCTCTCCTCTCTGATCACAACATTTTCATGTCTCTCTTCAGTCACATCTGTGTGTGTGTGTGTGTGTGTGTGTGTGTGTGTGTGTGTGTGTGTGTGTGTGTGTGTGTGTGTGTGTGTGTGTGTGTGTGTGTGTGTGTGTGTGTGTGTGTGTGTGTGTGTGTGTGTCATCAGCTGGTGAGTCAGTGTGTTCTCCTCGCTCGAGGATCAACCAGGAATAAACACACACACACGCTGACAGAGGAAGCTCTCAGGTTTCCATGTTGTTTTCTCTCATCAGTGATCACAGAGCCTCCAACTCTTCACTGACTCATGATGCCAATCAATGCTGGAAACAGACCTGAGGCCTGTGAGCTGTGAGCTGAGCTCCATCACCGCTTTATTCAGTAATATTAACCTACTAACACACTCAGCTGTGAATCTTTATTTATATCTTCTCCTTCTCCTCCTTCCTCGTCTTCTTCTTCTCCTTCTTGTTCTTCTTCTTCTTCTTCTTCTCCTTCCTCTTCTTCTTCTTCTTCTCCTTCTTCTTCCTTCGTCAGTATCTGTCAGGGTTATCTGTGACCTCAGTGTTTATGTACATGTAGATATTTTTACCTTAACTTGTCCTTTTGACAACATTTACTACATTTATTAGCCAGAAAATCACATTTGACTTTTGATACCAGACACATACTAAGACTTTTAAGCAATAAGCTGCTTTCACAGTCGACCTGTGGTAGGTTTTCTTTTGATGAGGACGAGTTTTAAGATGTCGCCATTAGTCGCGTGACACTCAAAAAATATTTTGCCTAAAACGGTGACTTTACTTATTTTAATTTCGTGTAAATACCATTTAACAGTCAGAACACATGAGGTTTATAAGTTATTTATTCATATTGACTCAACTTGATAGAAGAAATTTAATAAATGTGACACTTTAGGTTGAAGTTTGAGGCAAATTATTAATATTTTTTTTAGCTGCTCTGACTGTGGCTGCAGCTCCTGCTGGCGAACACTTGGAGCTGCATGAACTTAAAGGCAGGACGTATGTAAAGAGTCCGTCTGAGTCTCTCTGATGTTAAAATAAAACCTGGCCGTACTGTATGTGAGTCAACGGTGTGAAGAGCAGAGGTCAGAGTCGTGGCTCCTGCAGATGATTCATGCTCAGCTCTCTGCCATGCAAGTGATTCACCATTTGAAACCATCAGACTCGATCCGCGTTGTTTTGGTTGATCTGTCGCCCTGAAGACTGACGTGAAATAAAAAATGAACAATCTCTTCAGTCCGTTCATCTTCTCCTTCTTCTTCTCTTATCTCCAGCCTTTCCTCCATACCTCCACTCTTTCCCTCTGTGTATATCGCACCAAGTGGTCCCATCACTGTTCAGAAATCACACAGTTTATATACCGTCTTCAGTTATACACCCAGCTTCACTCTCCTACACACACACACACACACACACACACACACACACACACACACACACACACAGATCCACAGTGGAATAAGAGCGTTGGGTTTCCTGCTCAGATCACTTACTTGCTTCTTATGTGTATAAGTGGATTTGCTCAATCCTGTAGAAAGCAGGAGCGATGGAGGTGGAGAGACACTGTGAGGGAGCTCAGAGAGGATGGAGGGATTCATGAGGCGAGAGAGAGAACGAATAAAGAGAGGCTGCAGATGTTTGATGCTCCCTGAAGAAGGTTTTGCACTTCCTGTGACCCTGACGACACATGAACACACACACTGTTAGAGCCCGTCTCTGCTGACGTCACCAGGGATGATAAACAGTAACTGGAAGAACGACCTCATGGGTCGAGTGTGACAGCAGCTTATTACGACCCGTGTTTATGTTTCTTTACCGGGAGTTTTCATTGTTTTGGGAACGGTGGAGATGGAGGTAGGAGAAACACGTTTCTGTAAGTACCACTGCTTTTTCTTATTCTTAAATTCAATCATTCTGGTGGGTGTACCAGACACCGGCCACCAGGTTCACATCCTGCGTGACGCTAGGTGTAGAAATACCTGTTTGAATTGGTAA
The DNA here is from genome assembly GCF_965226575.1 of Pagrus pagrus. NCBI lineage: Eukaryota > Metazoa > Chordata > Actinopteri > Spariformes > Sparidae > Pagrus > Pagrus pagrus. The sequence goes on along the minus strand of NC_140188.1, from coordinate 2,105,797 downwards.
AAGACAACTTGGGCTTTAACTTTTGAGTCTAAATTAAAAACTGATTGCATAAGTTTAATGGCTGTGGAGAAATGACATCATCCCTGTAAAGATTGGTTCTCTTTAAACCTCGCTTTCACTTTGTGTATCTGCCACTGGGCTTGATTTTCCACAGAAAGATGAAGTCTAAATTAGGTGCAGAGGGAGAATTATAACAACTGAGGTAAAACAAGAGTGAACAGACGGACGTTCACTCGATGGACTTGTTAATACAACCAGCTGTTTTACTCTGCCTTTTCATTGCACTGAGATCGATCAGGGTTTCTGGATCAAACTGTGATTCTTACGGTTGTTTCTTGCTCTCGGATGGCAGGCGTGTTGTTAACGCTGCTGCACCAACAGTAATACCACAGGGAAACACCGGGGGAGTTGGAAATGTCTGTATTTCTGCTTTGAGGTTGTCGTTTGTTTAGTGCTGAGCTGAGAGCAGAGCGGTGAGACTGAACAGTAAAGTTTTTGGGGCTTTAAAACCGAAACAATGAGCTGAAAAACACTAAAACAGGAACCTCAAAGTCAGGGATAACTCTCTGTGGGTTTTTAACTGTGAGCACCAACTTCCATTTGATCTCTTTGTTAAGTAGCGTTATAATAAATGTTTCTGTACGTTAACAGAAGATGTGATGCGTCAGGAAAGTATAATGAGTTGCAGTGTGTATTATTATGTGCACGCTGTGTAGGAATGGTACCAACATGGATTAGTGTTTTATTTCTGTGAGAGTTTAATTTGTTGTCATCAGCAGTTAATTTGCACGTGTTTGTTCCACTGTATGTATGTATGTATGTATGTTTGAGTACATACCTCCCTCCCCCCCGCTGTGTGTTTGTATGTGTGTGTAATTATAGCAGCTGTAAATAGGTCACACTGTGAAGCGCTCTCTCTCTCTCTGCTAATACGGACGTCTCTGCCGGGAAGAACAATCGATCGCAGCTCTGCTGGAAGAACAATCGCTTTCTACCTGCATCCCTCCATCTCGTCACATCTCACTCTCCTTGTCTCACCTCTTCCATATCTTCTCTCTCTCTCTCTCTCTCTCTGTATCACTGTTCAATCTTTCTAATCTCCTGACATCCTCTTCACTTCCTCCGCTCTGTTTGCATCTTCCACTTCAGATCATTTCAGTTTATTGATACGGTTAAATTGCAGCTTATATGATCGATGTCGGTAAATAAACAACAAACCTGAATACAAGCGTTCAATCAACATGTGAGCATCTTTCAGTGAAATGAATCTTGCAACAGTAATATGCCGGCAGCTGCTGTACAAACACACCGCGCTGACTTAGTGTGACTTTGGTTTTGCAGAAAGTTTCTCACTCGACTGCAAAGACTTTTTAAATGTGTTCTTTAAACAATAAGCTGGTATAAACCAATCCAATTTTGAAATGAATATCAAGTGAATAGGAGGCACACAGACTTAAAACACAATGTTCATCATTTTAAAAGCTATTAAAATTAAGCAGTTCATGATTAAAACGCTTTAATGCTATATTTGTTTTTTTAAATGATCGTCACAAGTTCCTTAAGTCAAACCGGGATGTCTTTAAATGTTGTCATTATTCTGACAGACGGTCTAAACCCCAAAGATATTCAGTAGGCAATGAAATAAAAACACTTAAATGTAGAAATTCTCGCCAGAACCAGAATATGAAATGTTCATGTTAAACTAGTGTCTGTGTGTTTCCTGCGAGAACTGGCAGCTCTGGCAAGTCTGAGTCCTTACGGTACCTCAGTGGCGCCTATCTCTTCCCCAAAAAGCCCAAAAAATAATTAACGAACCTGGACCTCACGGTCTGCCGACTGGCAGCTCCAAGTGAACACAGCTGGACCGGGACAGAACAACGCAACCTCCAAGAAGTTGGAGGTCGGTAGGAAATACAGGTAACAGTACCAAGGTGTTTTTCTTGCAGGGCTTGGTCAGGTTCCTGGCATCCTGGGACAGAGTCACAAAATTGGACCTCTAACCATCCCAACTAACTAATGGCCACCACATTTAGCAGCAATAAGCAGATAGTGTTGGCGCTGTGTGCTGTGGCCCTGTCGTTGTTCTTAGTTTGCACTGAGAGTGAAGTGAAGATGAGATGCAGAGAATAACATATGTGATAAAAACACTTAATGACTTATTAATTTGATGTCATGATGCTTAGCGATTATTTCAGGTAAGTATATAACTATATAATGCATTTCTGATATTCAGACCTGCTCATAACGATTGTTGCAGTGCTTCCTTATCCAACACCTGGTGATATTTCCATGCTCAGCTGTGCACACAGTCACTCACACCGATGAAAAAACAGCCATCTGGGGCAATTTGGGGTTCAGTGCCTTGCCGATGGACGCTTTGCCCCGTGGCCAGTGATGGTATCGACCCTCTGATTAGCGGGCGACCCGGTCCGCCTCCTGAGCCGCAGCTGCTCCCTCTTTCTATCTTTTTATCTTTGCATGTGTGCCATTGTGTTAACAAATTCATATTTTATGTCTCACCTTAAATTTTTGATATTTGTTTTTCCGTGGCGAGCAGATCAGCCCTCTGTGCCGAGCAGCCTCGGGCTTACTGAAAGTCATAAATGTGTCTGGATGAGTTATGTGCAGTGTGGGAGAAAACTTCTACATATTAAACACAGAGAAAGACGAGGACAAACTTCTTCTCCTCACTGGAGGCAGACGTGAAAAGTGAGATTTGTTCTGAAGCTGAGCTGAACTCCTGGTGGAGGTTTACTTCATCACTTGTTTTATCTCTGGCTGCAGACAATACATTTACCTCCAAACCTGGAGGAAAGATGCAGCTGTACTATTATTACATGATTACGTAATTTGGTTTGAATGAGGAACAATAATTAAAGGTCAAGAGTTTAAAACTGTCACCAGAGTTAGTAGATTAATCCTCCATGTTTGCCCTCAAAGACACAAATTCACCGGAGTCGGGGTGAAACACTTTATTCTACAGTACTCCTCTGCAATTAAACTTAATGACAGTGTGCAGCACTTTGCTTCCCATGAATCACCTTGTTATTATTATTTCTTTGAGCAGAATCCACTTGATAAAAAGCATGTTAAGAGTTGTGATTATAACACTATATTTTTAAAAGTAGAAATTATCGCCTCCTAGCTGCGATTCTTCACAGGACTCCCACAGCCCTCCTCGTCCCAGTGGAATTAACAAACACACAACAGGAGGTCATGCCTGCACGGACGAAAGCAGCACAGCGATAATAACAGCGATAAATTAAGCTATCATGTGATGCCGTGAAATTAAGTCTGTAAGTCACCACAAGTGCATCATGGGACGGTGTCCCCTCCGCTCTTTGTCTCCACGTAGCTCCACTCTGCAGCGCTGACGGCTGAGAGACGAGGGTGTAAGCCTGCGTCGCCTCCAGCCAGCCCGATATAATCTAACTCACCAAACTGCTTTAATGAAGCTGTCAAACATACTGTACGTTATTTAATTATTCACAACCTTGAAGTAGGTTGGGTGTGTATATGGAGCTTTATATAGGCTGTGTGAGTAACAGGAGCCAGGATCTCTAAAGTATTAATGAAGCTGCGATGCAGTTAAAGAATGAAATACAACACGGTCACAGTCGGCTCTGTCCAGCCTGTACCGGGGTGTTTGGCTGATAACCAACCGGGCCACTGTGCGCTGGTTCTGAGACCAACTGACGCCATAGAGGAGTTTCCATTTCTTCTTCTTTGGTGCAGCTGATGCAACTTCTACTTCCTCTTCAAAACAGAGAAGAAACCTCGAAGCATTTAAAGACTAGATTGATACTTTATTGATCATGAGGTAAATTCAGGCACGCAGAAGCTTATACAAAAACAGCGAATAAGAATAAAAACACACCAATTAAGTGATAACTTTACCAATCAGATCAGCAGTAGGAGAGAAGACATGTTTCCATTGAGAAAAGCCCTCAGTGCCGTTCTTCTTCTATAGCAATAGCTATATATTCAAGCAGTTGCATCTAAATCACAGTTTTGCAGTACGATCAATTGATAAATGTAGTTTCAGGGTTGCAGGAGAACAGACGACACGCTGAGATGAGTCACAGGATCAGGATTAGCCCGTCTCCCTCTGGTTTTCTATGCATATTTGTTTGGTGTTTATAATTAAATCTTCTATGTAAGACTGGATCTGCTTCTGATCCCTTGTTTGTTTGCTGCTGCTCCATTAAGAAAATATAAGATTTGACTCATTATCAGTATCAAAGCATTGAGATGAGGTTTGGAGACGCAGACTGTGATGGTAATATTTCTGTCTGAGATATTTTTCTTAGCAAGAAACTAAACTGAACCCAAAAGTAAAACGGGACAAAGACTAGCAGTCAAACACATGTATGTCCCTGTGTGGTTGGAGGTCCAGAGCGGTGTTGGCCGGTAGAGTCGTTGACCTGAGTTCGGGTTGAGCCGGTGACTGTGGGAGGGAGAGAAAACAAAATCTGTTTCCTGTCTTGGATGCTGGTGTGATGAGAGCACAATGTCCTGTACACAAGTCCGGCTCTCTGAGCTGCTGGCACAAACACGGTAAACACACCGTGAACAACATTACTGCTCAACTAACTCATCATCTACAGCCGAGCACGACGTCTTCTGTACGTCTGTCCGCCCTCAATCAATCCAATATGACTGATCGTATCAGTGAGATGATACAGTACGTAAAAATCAGACTATTTGACAGGAAGTACACCTCCACTTTACACTTCACTTCACATGTTTTTCAGATTTGAACAACACGACTGGTCTTTGTTTCTCTCCTCTCTCGGGTGGTGCTGTCGGGCTGGTTGGTGGGTGGTGCTGCCCATATTTAAAGGAGGTTGGAGGAGACAGAGTTTGTTTTCTTTTGAGGATGGAGGACTGTTGATGTAGAATATAAACTAATCCTCGTGCATGGCGTCCTCTTTGTATTATGCTACTCTCAAGGTTGAGCAAACTGTTGTTTTGTTGTGGCTGTAAAAAATCCAGGGTTTGTCCAGCAGCTGTTCAGGTGATGTAGTTGACTAATTTTGTGGGCCGGGCCTTTGGGCTGCTGTTAATCCAGTTTGTGGTCGTGTGCTGCCTTTTATAAAATGGTGTTTTGGGACGTGCCTCCTCTTAGGTTTACTGTTTGTGAGACGCTGTTACACTTTGTTTTACACAGAAGGCCCTCGACGCTTAGTTGTAACTTACAGTGTGCATATTATTTTGGTTGCCGTAACAGTTTAGTTGCACAAATGGGGTGATTGGTGCGTCCAATAAAAACTTGTTTTATCAGCTGAGTTTGCAGCTTTAGTCTGGAAGATGTGCTGAAGGAAATCTTTAACTCATTGTGCAAAAGGTTGAACAACCAAGAGCTGCTGCTGTCTGTGTTTTAACTCCAGCGATGTTTCAGGACATAGATGTCTCCCAGGAAAGTGAGCTATGTTCATATTTTGTAATAATCCCACTAAGTACAAATACATGTATACCTGGGTACCTGTCGGACTGATGGTGTTTTTTTCTGCACTAGATTTTACATTTGAAGTCATTTTGGTTGTAAAAGTACATTTTACTGGACAGTTTCACAGATATGATGCTACATCCCACACACTCTTTTCAGCACCGCATGTGATGTGTGGGATTGTGGCTATATGTGTTTCAGTATACTGTGTGTATCTATCTAAAGGAACATTCCCACTTTTCTTGGTAACATGCTGGTTTTCTCTCTCACTGTAAAATCCCTCACATACAGTCTCACTCCTGCCTTCTCCGTTCTGCTCAATTAATCAGCGGCGTCACTAAATAGACTCTTCTACCATCAGTGGCCCCCAAATTGCTTCCGAGATAAACAGCTAAAAGCAACACTTTGAAATTACTTTTAAAATTAACTACCAAAGTCAGCAGCTCCCAAATTGGAGCTGCAGAATGATCAATTAAAAGCAACAGAACTGAATAGCTCTGGAAATGAAAGCTGCGCAACAACGGCTGTGAATTATAGTGAACAAATGAAAAGTTTATTTTCAGAGTGCTGTCATGTATATATATTTTTTTTTCTCACAATCAAACAGACTCGAAACACTGGAGATCATCTCTCTCTCGTGGTCAAGAAAAAACGACTCCACCTTCTACACACTTCGCTCACCTCTGACTTTACAGACCACAGAGGCACAGGGCGGTCAGAGGGTCGCTGTGTGATGGCGTCCAACATCTGGACACCTCTGCTGCATACCCGCTGCTGATCTTCTCTTTTTCTGAAATTGAAGCCTCCAAACTTTGCTAGCAGTCCTGTCTCTGAGAGAGAGGCTGGTAGATTGTTTCATCCACTTGGCTGGTATGACAGGAAGTTACATTTGGATAAACACACACAAACACACAAAGACACACACACATGCACACACACACCTGGTTACAGTGTTGAAGTCAGCAGCTGTGCCCAGTCCGTGTGAAGGTAGACAAGCAAACTCTTAATTAGGGAGCAAATAGACAACTGGAGTGTGTGTGTGTGTGTGTGTGTGTGTGTGTGTGTGTGTGTGTGTGTGTGTGTGTGTGTGTGTGTGTGTGTGTGTGTGTGTGTGTGTGTGTGTGTGTGTGTGTGTGTGTGTGTGTGTGTGTGTGTGAGAGAGATCTGGCATATCATCAGTAACAAGTTATTATCTTGAACGTGTTTAATGTCTGTGTTTTGAAACAGAGGCAGTGGTAACATGCTAAGTATCCAGGAGAGCAACCATCTGCCCTACGTGTGTGTTTGTGTGTGTTCGTGTGTCTTTGTGTGTGTTTGCGTGTGTTTGTGTGTGTTTGTGTGTGACGTGCTGCAAACCACAAATGAGTAATGGAAATGAACACACACACACAGATAATTAGTCTGCACAGGACTGAAAGACACGTCGGGGAGAGGAGGAACGTAACAGAGCTGACGGTGTGAGAGAGACGAATGAAAACAATATTCAGAGCTGAGCAGTTTATTAATAACGGTAAACAATCTCCACCATCATCAGATGACCTTCGCTCAGTCGTCATAACTGCAGATGAATCTGAAGATAAAGTAGTTCCCTTGTAAAGCTCCTCTTTTATGTATCATGAGCTATGAAAAGCATCGTTCCTCTTTGAGTCAAACTGATACGAAATCTGTGTTTTTGTCTAATTAGCTGACGAGTCGAGGCTACTCCGTCGACGAAGGACAGGATCCTGATTAAGCTAAGCACAGTCGTAAATATATACAGTTGGGATATTAAAGTTTATCATGCACTACTCTCTGAAAGTTTGGAATCAACTGCCACACACGTTTAATTTGGTCCTGGAAGATGGCTGATGATCGTTGAAGGTCCTGAAGGAAGCTGAAGGAAGCTGAAGGAAGGTTTTTTAGTTGAAGGTCCTCTTTACAAATACACATAGAAGGAGAACAAAACTGTAATGACTCAACCAGACTTACAATTGAAAGGGCATGAAGAGGCTTCAGTGTTTCAGTGTGAAGTGCACAGTACTGCCTCTAACAGGCTGGGGTCAGTCTGACTCACCAGGTGTGGACCGTTTGTGGAAGCCTGCCATTGGCCGACTGTTTCAGATGGCATCCTCTCCCCCCGTCCACTCACTTTTCAAAATGCCTGTCACTATGGGAAACAGACAGCAGCCTACGTGCAGAACATGGCAGGTTACCTGAACACTAATCTGGTTACTGAAGGCACAAACCTGAACTACCTTTTCTTTTGCAGGAGTTTAGTCATTTCAGGCTCAACCAGAATACGTTCCCTCACAACACTGTCGCACAGGGGCACCGTTGATGCATCCTATCCAACGTGACTGTGATTGGTTGTTGTTTTATTGTGTGTTTGTTCCTTTGTTTGTGAGCTTATCAGAATGACAACCAGACATTTCCCCAGTGCCAGCTGTGAGCCTCAGATGGAATGAACAGTCATATTTATTTGGCAAAGCAATTGTTAAAAACTTAAAAATATAAATGGAGGATTAGGGTTTGGGGGGTTAGCACTATTGGCACAGGATCACAGGATATCAGCTGAACATGACGAATTACATTTAATTAAAACCGGTTCAATCTGACCACTGAGTCGACTGCAGAGGGCCTGAAGTAAAGAGCTTTTCCTGAAATATTTAGAAACCCAGATGCATCGCTGCGGCTCAGTAATGATCTCACCCACGCTTTCCTGTCTTGCTGGAAACTGTTTCAGGTGTAAATAAAACACTTGAAGGTTGTTTTACAAGATGTTTAAATGCCTGTCACATAGTGATCAGCAAGTATCTCATCGTGAACTGAAGAGTCGATCGTGTTGTTTCATATTTAGCTCTTTTACTGTTCTTGAAATTCACTTTAATACTAATAACAACAGATTTCCTGTAAAGATCTGTATAAGCCTCCTCATCCATGCTCAAGTCTTTTTTCTTTGCTTCTGGCGTGTTTCCCATCGCAGGCGGCAGAGTCCCTGCTGCTGGATGCTGATGTCGGAGAAATATGATCAGGCTGTTTTTTCGCTCTGCATCACTTCCTCTGTTGAATACATTCCTGCAGAAGAAAGAGCAATCAAGGATACTGTTTGTTCCCAGCACAAATGAGTTTTAGGCTTTGACTGTAAAATGAGAGATTCAAACATTTTAAAACTCCCACAAAAAACCCAGAGGACATGATTAAAGTAAATTATGCTCTTCATGCAGGATATTGTTTTAGGTTGACCGATGACAGTATGTTCTATATTCTCAAACTCAAAAGTTTCACATGTTGTAAAATTAACAGCTGCAGCTATTTCTGTGACAAATTGGAAACTTAGGCTCCCATTTAGTTGTTTTTGTATTTACAATAAAGCTCAGGTAACCGACAACATCATTTGTGTTCCCGCGGCTGATGCGTTGTGTCGTTACAAGCGACAGTTGCTGCAAGAACAATAAGTGTGCTTCCAGCTGTGACAAGTGTCTGCAGATCGCTGTGTGAGGATAGCGAGATGATAAATGTCTAAGAGCAGTCGGAGCAGCGCCGGCACAGAGAATATAACACTGTCAGGATCCATTCAGCCGCCCCGGGCAGGACAGGAAAGAGATGCCTTGCGGTTACAACAGCAGTCTTCCCTAGATAAAAGAGAGGTTACAGAAATGTGACTTCTGCTGGCGGATTGTTGCAGCATTAAGTGGTCAGAAAAATGAGATGGAGGAGTAGAACAGAAAGAAGAGACCTGGAAGGGCTCTGCCAACAAGATGCACACCTACACATTTCTGTCTTTGACATTTGAATCAAAGACTTAGGTAAACTTCGGAGCGGTAGTTTCGGCTGACACTGTGTTGCAGGTCTGTTTAAATGGTCAACAATACTTTTTTTTATGCGTCTGTGCCGGTGACAGCTGTGGACAGAGGCGGTGTGTTTTGGTCCATCCGTCAGTCTGAACGTCATATCGCAGGAATGCCTCGAGGGAATTTCTTCAAATTTGTCACAAACATCCACTTGGACTCGATGATGAATTTCGGTGGTCGAAGCCATTACTCTGCAAAAAACACTTTCTGGTTCTTACTCAGCACCGTAACTCAGGAACAGAAGCAGAGATTGTGACTATACTTCACATTTGGTGTGATACTGAATACTGAGTGGGTGAAACTAATCCTGGTGTCCACCTTAAAACTGTGCTGATCTTTTAAATGATCTTGGAGTCCAATGAGTCATTTCAGTCTTTTTTTAATGTAATTTCATGTTGTTTAATTGTAAAATGCTCATCATGTGTCATCTCTGACAAGCAAGCGAGCATTTTCTTTTTGTTTCCACAACAAATGGACCAAAACCAGTCATCTATGTTGATAGATGGATTAGGAGGGACAGCATTTTGAGCCAGAGATGAAGGGAAAAGGATCGTTAGGCCTGCAACTAACAATTATTTGTATTATTGATAGTAGTTGTAACAGTGATGATATTCAAGAAAAATAGAAACTGTTCTCAGTCAACCCTTAGATAAACTATCTGACAGATATTTGTCCGTTATTTTAACGATCAGCCATCCTTTTCAAATTAGATCTTTTCTTCATCAGCACTAATTGTTTTTTATCACAGATGGTGAATAATAACAATACGGATGCAGTTTGATTAAGACAAAACGTAGCAGCACTGCTAGAAACAGAAGTTTGATTGCCTGTGGGCATCATACATGTATCAATGAGACTACATCTTTTTTGTGAAATAATATTCTTTGGTTTGTACGTCTCTGAAAGTTTAGATTTAATTCCAGTAGCGTTTTGAGCAGCTGCCCTGCAGCCACGTCAGCACAGTCGGTGGACAAAACAAGTATAAACTGAAAACCTGTCAACTCTGAGTAATTACTCAGACTGACAAACTGCAGTGTACTCACAGTTCAGACTCCACCGAATACTTCAGACGGGAAAGTTTGTCTGGAATGTCTCGTCTCTGTGATGTCTGTCAGATTGTATAATGATGCTAATCAGGAGTCATGTATCAAATGTTTAGTCACTGTGGATTGAGTGATTTATTCATGAAGTATAACATCATAATGTGTGAACCTGACGGCAGCTGGGTCGGTGTTTGTCTTGTTCACTGAAGGTTCTCTGAGTCAGAAGCCAAAGCTGAGTTGGATTAAGCTGTTTGTTGGAGGGTTTCTTCATTCTGTCTCTGCATTTAAACATTTAACAAATGTGTTTTTGTTTAGTTTTGTTGCCAGCAGCATGTTTCTAGCTGCACAGCTCGGTGTGGGTCTGTTGGTCGGATGGTCGGTTGGTCCACCACTCTGACCCAAACTGAAGTATCTTCTGGGTGGACTGCCATTAAGTTTGATCTTATCTCAACAACTGTCGCTGCAGACATTCATGTCCACATCAGGGAGAATCCAGCGCCAACAGTTTAAAAATGCAGCGGTCAATGCTTTGGTATATGACCAAAATACCTTCCAAACTAATGTCAGTTAGTGCTAAGTAGCTGATTTTAGCATTCTTACAAAAACATTTACATGAACGTGAACCCTCAGACTACGTCCTCACAAAGACACCGGTCTGACTCTTAGAGTTGTTCTGGTGAGGACGGTGTTGTCTTTTGTATCTGGAGGGGTAAACCGATGACACTGCGCTTTACATTCATGACTATTATGTTACCGTCCAAACTGAAACATTTTTTGAATACTGCAAACTGCTCTATACACATAACAAAGACAGATACAGTACCAAGGCTAAAATTATCCATTCCCTCGTGTGTGTGTGTGTGTGTGTGTGTGTGTGTGTGTGTGTGTGTGTGTGTGTGTGTGTGTGTGTGCGTGTGTGTGTGTGTGTGTCTCCACTTGTGAGTGTGTGTCCAAAGAGCTCTTTGCAGATGTAAAGTGATAGCCGTCATGAATATTTAACAATCATTAATACCATCAGATATTGGTGTGAGCCGCCTGCTCAGGAAATCAATACAATCGTGCAGAAGTGCTGAGTGTCGCCCTCTGTGATGCATTTTTAATGGACTTCAAACACAGCCTCCCCGGCCATGAGACTGTCTGTCTGATGCACACTAATACAAAATAGCACAGTCGCACACCATGTCCAACAGACACACAAAAAATAACACAAGCACGTGTAGAGATTTGGCTTTTTTAGCTCGTCTCGTTGACTGAGGAGTTTGCAGACGTGCAGGATGGTTGTGAGTTTACATGGAGCTCTGTACTATAATCACAGTAACTCAGCAAGCAGTTATAATCTAAGTGAGTAACAAACCATAACACAAAGTGCAGGATCAATGAATAACAGTCGAGTCTATATGTTCAAACCACTACAATCACTGGAATGTGTAGAAGTGGATGGCAGTAGCATGATTCACATAGCAGACCTGTCTCTCAGCAGAAAGCACTAATAATATTAATACTGACTACATACCATCAGTATCAAGGACAACAGTACACTGACATATTTCAGCTAAACTAAATGGAACAGAGCCGTCGTTAATGTAATTTATATAAACATAACCTATTCAGATCCCCGTCCATTCTGTCCATTCGATGACCAGTCAACCAATCACGATGTCCAGCGTCATTCAAAGTGGACTGCAGCAGAGCCACACTCCTTTATCCAGCGAGCGTGGCCGACTTCGAGGCGAGGGACATTTGAATCTATTAATCCTTCTGTTAAAGAACATAATATGTGTTTAAACTGTAGTATTTCTGTGTGTTTGTAACACGAGTGGGTTCTGAACAGGTTAACTGTCAGAAAGGTGTCAAAGGATGAGAACCGCAGGAACCGCTCGGTGTCACAGTGACCTGAACCCGTCTGACAGGAGATAAATAAGCAGCTCCGCACGTCCTGAGTATGAGTGTGACACACACTTGTCTTCCCCTCCTGTCACTCAGCTCCACACTGTGGCCTGAACCGACGGTGGAGACGTGAGAAGCTGGTATTTTATTTATTTGTTTGTTTTTGCCTTATCGCTGCCCTGCAAGCAAAACATTCCCTGATTAATTTCCATTAGAGTCGAACCTCATTTAGTTGCACAGAGTGAGCTGTGTAACTCACCGTCTGCAGCCTGAGAAGTAGCTTTTTCTTTAATTAATGTTATTTGTTATGTTCGGTGCTTTTTCATGCCCACATACTAACTTAATTCATTCATTTATTTTTCATCTCATATTTCTCTGATTATCACTTGGCAGCTCAGTGTTCAGCATCCTCACTTTACCTTTGATTTAAATAATGTTTAGTTATATTCATCTGCTGCTGTGCTGCTGATACAACATTATAATTTAGTATAATTGAGCTGCTAAACAAATCTCAAATCTCCCATGACACATAACCATTCACCAACAACAAACTAATTAGAAGTTCTGGATTTTTTTCCTCCACTCACCTTCTCCGCTCATATTATCATCTACTCATCATGAAGATGGTTTTCATGTACATGTAATAGAAAGTAACAGTTCTTTCATTCTTTATAAGTTTGAATTAATGTTGATCATGTCAAAGTGCAGCCCAGTCACCAGGACAACATATTGGCACAAACCACTGATATGTTCACATTTGTATTCGTCATCGGCTACGTACCACACTGACGTTTCAACGCAACATGTGACATCACGTTCACATTCAACTCTCCTGTCTGGAGATGGAGGAGTGACGGGTGACAAGGCTGGCACGCCACTGACCGCAGTTCAAGACTGAGTTTCAACATTTGCAGGTGTGATGAATAACCGCCGGATGTTTTTGTCATTTGTGGCGACAAAACAGGAACATTTTTGATGTCTGATGGCCTGACTTCACGTCAATAATTTCCGCTTTTTGTTGCCACAAACTCGTCAGAAAAATTGTCCCGATGTCTCCTCAAAAAGCATCCAGTGGTTTCACACACACACACATGCTGAAACACTCTGCGGTCAGTGATGTGGAAGCCTTCTACCTTCTGATTTGAGAGGTCAATGTTTGAAAGTTTGAATGTTTGAAAGTCAAATAATTAGGATAAAAGATATGTAATGTAATACAGAATCCATGCAGACATACTTTATGATGCAGATGTACGGTATTAGTTCAACACACGTTATTAGTGCAGTCTTTTCAGGAGTCCTTGGGATAATCTCCATGGAAACAGTCACTTGTTTTGTGCCATTTTTGAGATGTTTGAATATGTGACCGTTCCTCAGCTGTGTCCTGAACCTCAGGGACACTGTGCTCCCCTCCAGTCGGATATCACTACATGGATTACAGCTCCAGACCCTGAAGGTGTGACAGATCTTCAGCTGTTGTTTCAGCTTGTTGCTGCAGCTCCATTGGTTAGCGCAGATCTTTCATTCGAGTGAAGCTGTTTAATTAAGAAAGAAGATGAGATTTTGCTCCGGGGGTCCTGCTGTGATTGGCGGTCGCGTCCAGGTAAAGATTGTCTTTTAGTGCCACTGTCACGCGTTGATCTGTCGCTCAGTGGAAGGATTGTTGTTTAATCTCGAGTCACGTCACAAATCAGCTCATCCTCAGATGGCAATAACACTTTGATGTTCGAGTCTTTGGTCTTTAGATATTATGTCTTAATGAGATTACACTTCATTAGTGGGAGACAAAAAAATGCCTCTTATCTTTGCATCGTGTGGTACCTTTTCTGATCTCCTTTGTAACAGCTGACATATCTGAGCCGACTGTCTGTCTCCAGCGGTTATATTCAGTGTTTCTCTTGTTATCTCATGTCTAAAGCCTTTTAAACTCACTCATCTCTCTACTTAAGTTTCACTTGTCATCCTCCATATTTAATGTTTACAACTGTTTCATGAGAAAACACCTCAGTACCGACCCACAGTGTGCTCAGACAGCTTCACTTCCCTGGCTCTGGTTAGCAGAGGGCGGCTACTTTTCCTCATTAAAGTGTAAAATGTGGTTTCATGTTTTGTTCGTGTGAAAATGTACAGTTCATGTAAAGAGCTGCACATGACGCCGTCGCACTTCAGCCATGTCTTTAATCTCCAGGCATTTCTGAAATATTCATACATGTTTAATAAATAAATCACCGTTGGGCCTGAAAGAGGCACGGTGTAGTTTTAGAGAAGAATTTCAAAGTCAGAATTTTAGTATTTACAATATTAATGAGGTAAAAATACAAACTCAGATACTGTATATTTATGTTCTCCGTATGACCATAAAGTACCTTTGGACAGCGAGCATTATAATATACTAACGGACTTTCCTCTCTTGCCGTTTACCAACCGGTAATCGATGTTAGTGCAGCAGCAAAGACCTGATTCCTTCACCAGCTTCTTATCCAACAATTCAACTAAACAACAAAATACATTTGCATTTTGCAAAAATGTGGGATTTTCCACTCTTATAGTGAATGTTTGACAATGAACACCTGAAAAACTTAAAGCAAAGAAAACATCTCTGTCAACAGGAAACAGTCTCCACACTTTGTTGAGCTGCCGCCTGCTCGCCGCACTCATCAACAGGTTTCGTGTTACTGTAGCAGAGATGCTCTGGATCTGTCTTTGCTTCTGAGAGACAAGAGGTTCAGTTTGCATGAGCACAAGAGATGGCTGTTCAGGAAACTGTCAGGAAGACATCGGATGTTTTAGGCTTTAGGCATGTTTCGGTGAGGTTAAATCACCTGAAACTACTGGCGTTCTCAATGGCAATCAATGGCGTATTCATAGCAAACCGACTGATGGCAGCCGATGAGGTTTTCTCTAGTTTCTCTTTGTTTTTCTCCAGTAGCTCATGTTCTTTTCTGTTTGCAGCAGCCTTTGTCTCAACTCATAAAATCTGTTTACTTCATTCCCTTTCTAAATTAGAACAACTACTCCGCTCTCTTTTATTACATCTCGGCTTATTCTGCTGTACAGGAAGCTCTTTGTGTTGCCGCAGTGCATTTTAAGAGCTTCTCGGCTGTTTCCTCTGCAGAAAAGAGGCTGGCGAGTCCATACAGTGAAGTGAAGAGGATTTAACAAACATCGTGAAGGAGGACTGACCCTGAATGTTTCTGTTCGACTGAAGTTCTCCTTATCAGTTGGTGCTTTAATTGACTGAAGCATTCAAAGTAATTAAGGCCTAATTTAAAGACTTAAAAGATTAAATGAGTCATTTAAAGGACTGTTAATGTGATATTTCCTCCACTGTGTAATGACGAGCTCCTTTGTGCTGGTCGGTCTTTCTTGGATTATGACAGAACACAATTAGTATAATATCAGGGAGATCTGCTTTAATTGACAAGATTGCACTTGTTTTAATTCTTTCTTTAAATTTTGTTAAGTGTCTGTGTGCGCTGAGAGAGTACAGTGAAGAATAAAGTGATCTTACTCCAGCTCATTTTGGAAACAGTAGCAGCTTCTCTCAAATGTAGGTTAATCCCGCACTAAACCTTTTCAGCAATGAATGATTGTGTAGTGGTGAAAATGGTGAAATGTCAAGGCTGAAGAAAGAGGAAGAGGGAGTAACAGGGATGGTAGAGAAAGATATAGAGAGAGAGGAACGGAGGGTCAGCTGGAGGAAACCAACATCAGTCCTGACAAGAAAACAATGAATAAATAATTGAGCCACTGAAAAATGAACAAAATTAACAGAATGTGAAGAAACAACAGTGTTGATGCCTCATAATACCACTTTGTACCTCAAGAGGTGATAGTCTGATGTAGTTTCAGCTGGGAGATCCAAAAAAACAAAATATTTTTACACCTAACTTCTTTACTAGACAGAAAATTACAACCATGCACCGTCTGAATTCAAGTTTTTTCTCTTCTAACGAACTAGACGAGTTTAATTTCCTCGTTGACTCATGTTAACACATAATTGATACAAAACTCACCAAAACAGTCTTGGCTTGTCTTGAGTAAGTGTAGTTAGCCGTTAACGAGGCGATTGCACTTGTCTTAGTTCGGTCAAAGAGAGAAACTTGAAGTCACGTAACACATTAATGAGTCATTAAAGTCGATGCTTCGTTTGTTTGATCAATCACATTGCACATATTCTTTGCAATAATTGCAGGTATTAAACATTAACTGATAAGCATCTAATACACATCCAACATATCAGATATCCAGCTACGATGACACACAGCAACACATCTGGCAGGAAATGCTTCATTAAGTTTGGGGGGGAAAAAGACGTTGTGATGTATTCTGATTAATTATTTGAGTCAAAATGTGAGAAGAAGGAGGTAGAAAAGAGAGAGAGCGAGGCAGAGAGAGCTCTACTTGACTATAAATGGGAGTCCTTCACAGTTATAAGCACAAGTGTTTCCACCCGACTAACTGGCTGTCAGCCAGCAGTTAAGAACACTACAAAGACTCTTGTCACGTCATTATCCAACCAGCAGCCACTTTCCCTCCATCACACCATCCATCCATCGCTCTCTCTCTCCTTTCGTCTCTCCTTTCTTTTCTCACTCAGTGTTTTGTTTGTCTGTCTCTTCGTTTATCTCTCTCTCCCTCCGTCTCTCTGTGTGTTTGACACCCTCTCTTGTTCTCACTCTGTAATCTCCATCTGATTAACGCTGAACAGAGAAAATGAAGCCAAGAGGTCCACTCCAGGTCAATCAGGAGGATAAGTGTGTGTGTGTGTGTGTGTGTGTGTGTGTGTGTGTGTGTGTGTGTGTGTGTGTGTGTGTGTGTGTGTGTGTGTGTGTGTGTGTGTGTTTCCAGTGAGGTCTGATGCCAGAGTTAATTATGAGTTTTAATAACTGTGTTTGTGTTGGAGACACAGATGACTTAAGTCGGTCTATATCTCGGTGACAAAATGAAATATTGACCGACTGAGTGACCCTTTATTGACTAACGGGCGGGATAATTGTCTGACTGACTGACTGACTGACTGGCTGATTGACTGACTGGATAATTATCTTCCTTACTGTCTGAATGGTAACCAGCCGGATGACATTTTGCAACATTTTAGCTCTGAGGTTTAAGTCTGTAAAACAGCCAATTAGCGACAGATTCAGCCTAACGAGACGGCGCCAGTCTGTCCAGTCGGTTAACGTGACGTGACTCTTAAAATGCTCAAACTTAACGGGCACTTTAATAGAAGGTGTTGTCAGATTCAGGTAGCCATCACGTCTACTACCTACTGCAATATTGTGCTTTTTGTCATGTAACAGCTCATTATGCTTACATCTCATTTGTACAGCTCTACAAATGAGCCTCTGCTGTGGAGTTTTGTTGAGTTTTATTCAATCAGGATGAAATGAATCATGACTCTGCAGCTCAGTTACATCTGTTTCATCTGAGATCGATTCGTTGGAGAGTTTCTGCAGAACATTGATGTTTCCACTACAGCTGGCATGTTTGTGTTTTTACTTACAGACGTAAAGATCAATCAAAGCCCAGCAAGTGGTGAATTAAGCAGTCAGATGTGATGAACATATGAGCGTCCGATTGGAGAAGACTTTCATTATTATTTCATCCAAGGCACTTTCTGCTCTCTGAGATTAGCTTGTACCTGGTAAGATTAAAAGAAAAATAATGACAAGTCGGCCTTGTGTTTTGTTCCTCGTGTTGTTGGGAAAGAAAATAATAATAATAATTATAATAAATAAGGCAGAACATTACTGAACCTGCAGCCAGACAGTCTGGTGACAGTTAAATTAGTGGTATTCTCTCTGCAGCTCTTTCTAGCTATGGTTACATTGTTAGGAATTATCATAGGGTCAAATTTCACTTAATGGCAGTCAGAGAGACCCGGGACGGTAAATTACAGTTAGTCCTGAAGTTACACAACGCATGAGTTTTTTGATAAATGAGCTGAGACGTGGTTGTGTCTCCCATGTACCAGAACAGAATCTGCTCATTGGCCATGTTTGTTATTTAAATTCTGATGTCAGCAGTGATCGCTGGTCAGAAATGGTCAAAACTCTTACACGAGAGAAAATGACTAAATTACCCCTGAAACCAGTGGGAGAAAAACAGTTGTTGTTCTAAATCTATCGAGTTATTAAGTCGTTCAGATCTTACAAAGATTCACATTATACGTAACAATGAATCCTGTCTGAAGCTGGATCTAGAGTAGAATCAGCACACACAACATTTTGTCTGGAGTAGAAGAAGAAGCGGCGTATCATCGGCGTATATTGGCAGCTTTTATCACACCGTCTCTCTTTCGACATGCTAAGTTTTCCACCTCAGCAAGGCGTTAAACCCTTTAACTGAAACACTTGTTCTGTTCAGGGTTTTTGAAGCACAGATCCAAGCACAGGAACAGGTGACTGGACACGTTCCTGCTGAGTCCAGTCTGTGTGGTTTACTAACAGTCTAATGAAGACGGATCAGACCTTCAACCGTAACTCAGTGGAGGTCAGGATTATAGTTGTTGTGAGTGGATCAGACAAAGAACATAAAGGTTTAGGGATACTTGTAAGGGTACTTACAAGCTTCTACATCTGTGTCTATTCAGCATTTCGAAAGAAGAGATTGAGACATGTGTGTGATGTGACTGTACAGAGAAAGGGAGAGACAGTTTGACACAGAAAGAAAGAAACTGACTGGATGGGAGATAAAAGAGCTGGACGAGAGCGATCGGACCGTTCTCCGAGATGAAAAAACGAAATGAAAGAGAGCAGAAACAAGAAAGATGTTGAAGATGTTGATAGGCGTTTCCCTCCGATGAAAGAGATGTAGAGTGAGAGGAGAAGGCGGAGGAGGAGGAGATAAGAGGAGGAGGGAGGAGGAGGACATGAGAGGCTGCGGTGGTTTTTGGAGGAGCTGCGGTCTGATCATTATCCTCCATCATCGTCTTCTTCGTCCTCAGCGAATCAGACGGTTGATCCTCACATTAATTATGTTTAAAATGAAGAGTCCCTCAGATGCTTCTCGCTCCGCTCGGCTTCTTCCACATGAAAAGCTCTCGCTCTCCGTCCTCATTTTACCTCACAACTCTCCTTTTTTCATTCAGTGATTCACTGTTATTTCCACTGCGTGTTTTCATTTTCAGCCGTCCTCGTTCCTGCCTTGTGTTCATCGTCTTTTTCTTCATTTCCTCTTCATTTAGGGGGATTAAAGAGAAAGAGGATTCAAGAGACTAAAACATATAAAATCCAGCAGACACTATAAAGGGTTCAAGATGCATGAAATGACCTCCAGCATGTAAAGGCAGAAAGGGTTCTCAGGGGTTGAAAAGCTCCTCCACCGTCTCCTGCAGCCTCTCTCTCAGATTTCTGTCTTTCCATTAGGGCTGTAACTCACGATTTGTTTCATTGCTGAGAAATCTGTCGAGAAAAATGACGATCAGTGTTTCACAAACCCAAAGGTGACGTCCTCTAACGGATATTCAGTTTAGTGTCATACAGGAGGAGAGAAACCAGGAAGTAAGAGATATGTGAGCGTACTGTGAATGAATCAGCTTCGTTTGTGGTGTCGCACTCACTTTTATACACCAAAAAACAAAATGGTGGAATAACTTGACCTGATGGTTTTGTGGATGTAATCTGATTGTCTCATTAGAACGTTCATGTTCTGGTTCTGTAATCGTGTTTGTTCTGCTTCAGGCCCGATCCGCTCAAGTTTTATCAATTTGATCTCTGAGTTGAATCTGTGTGTTTTATTTAAATGATGGTTCTGAGAGATATACAACACTTAATACTACACAGAGCTACATTAATACTACACAGAGCTACATTAATACTACACAGAGCTACACTAATACTACACAGCTACATTAATACTACACAGAACTACACTAATACTACAAAGAGCTACATTAATACTACACAGAGCTACACTAATACTACACTGAGCTACATTGATGCTACACATAACTACATTAATACTACACAGAACTACATTAATACTACACAGAGCTACACTAATACTACACAGAACTACACTAATACTACAAAGAGCTACATTAATACTACACAGAACTACATTAATACTACACAGAGCTACACTAATACTACACAGAACTACATTAATACTACACAGAGCTACATTAATACTACACAGAACTACACTAATACTACAAAGAGCTACATTAATACTACACAGAGCTACACTAATACTACACTGAGCTACATTGATGCTACACATAACTACATTAATACTACACAGAACTACATTAATACTACACAGAACTACACTAATACTACAAAGAGCTACATTAATACTACACAGAGCTACACTAATACTACACTGAGCTACATTGATGCTACACATAACTACATTAATACTACACAGAACTACATTAATACTACACAGAGCTACATTAATACTACACAGAACTACACTAATACTACACAGAACTACATTAATACTACAGAGAGCTACATTAATACTACACAGAACTACACTAATACTACAAAGAGCTACATTAATACTAGACAGAGCTACACTAATACTACACTGAGCTACATTGATGCTACACATAACTACATTAATACTACACAGAACCACATTAACACTACACAGAGCTACATTAATACTACACAGCTACATTAATACTACACAGAGCTACATTAATACTACACAGAACTACATTAATACTACACAGAGCTACATTAATGCTACACAGAGCTACATTGATGCTACACATAACTACATTAATACTACACAGAGCTACATTAATACTACACAGAGCTACATAAATACTACACAGAACTACACTAATACTACACAGCTACATTAATACTACACAGAGCTACATTAATACTACACAGAACCACATTAACACTACACAGAGCTACATTGATGCTACACATAACTACATTAATACTACACAGAGCTACATTAATACTACACAGAGCTACATAAATACTACACAGAACCACATTAACACTACACAGAGCTACATTGATGCTACACAGCTACATTAATACTACACAGCTACATTAATACTACACAGAACTACATTAATACTACACAGCTACATTAATACTACACAGAGCTACGTTAATACTACACATAACTACATTAATACTACACAGAACTACATTAATACTACACAGCTACATTAATACTACACAGAGCTACATTAATACTACACAGAACTACATTAATACTACACAGAGCTACATTAATACTACACATAACTACATTAATACTACACAGCTACATTAATACTACACAGAGCTACATTAATACTACACAGAACCACATTAACACTACACAGAGCTACATTGATGCTACACAGAACTACATTAATACTACACAGCTACATTAATACTACACAGAGCTACATTAATACTACACATAACTACATTAATACTACACAGAGCTACATTAATACTACACAGAGCTACATAAATACTACACAGAACTACACTGATACTACACAGAACTACACTAATACTACACAGAGCTACATTAGTACTACACAGAACTACATTAATACTACACAGAGCTACATTGATGCTACACAGAACTACAGTAATACTACACAGAGCTACATTAATACTACACAGAGCTACATTAATACTATACAGAACTACATTAATACTACACAGAGCTACATTAATACTACAAAGAACTACATCAATACTACACAGAGCTACATCAATACTACACAGAGCTACATTAATACTACACAGAGCTACATAAATACTACACAGAGCTACATTAATACTACACAGAGCTACATTACTACACAGAACTACATTAATGCTACACAGAACTACATTAATACTACACAGAGCTACATTTGGTTTCAAGAAAGTGAAAACTACTGGAGATATGATTTTCTTTTAAATAAAAACCATGACTTCCTGTTATTAATTTGATCATTGTAACCATTCAGCAACAACTATTTAAATGAAAAAAAATCTTACCAAGCTTCATCAGAGTCTCTGTGATGTTCAGGACAAATTTCCACCCAATCCAGTGAAAAATAAGCAATAGTGAGGTTCTGAATACACATACAAAGAATCACTTAAATGCTGAAATTTAGCTCAGAAGGCCAAGTGCAGCTGTAGGATGTTGCAAGGTCTCATGAAACTAATAGAAGTTTCAGCATTATATTCTATTATATTCTCTTCTATTGCTCCACGAGGGGAAAACAGAAATTTTATGTCTTTATTCATTGATTCACTTCGTCAAACCTCAAAGTGAGTCTTGATCAATCAATGAAAAATACCATTAATGAGTCTATAAGCAGAGATTTCTGTGATTGTAACAGCTGTCTGTGGTCTTTACTAAGTGTGCCGGAGGGGAAGCACAAATACAAAGCATACAAAAAGTGTTGTGTTGGAGCTTTATCTGTTTGTTGGGAAGGTCGAGTGATGGAGGAGAAAACACCTCTTTCTAGGTGCATCAGCCTTGAGATGCACATGTTCCCTTTGTAAGACCTTGGTAACCAACCATCTACCTTTGTGTGTTCCTCTATACAACATCTGTAATGAAAGAAAAATGTAAAAAAATAAAATAAAAAAAATGCAATGTCCCTTTAAGAGGTCAGTATGAAGTGTGTCTGTTCAGTCAGAGTGGCCTTGAGCCGTCAACATCTTACCTGCACTGTATGGGAACGGCAGATGAATGCAGATTGTGTAACAGCGTTGTGTAAAACAACGTATGAAGGAAGGTGTTGTGGGCTGAGACCCTGCCCGGTTCACCGTCCTCCTCCTCGTCAGGCTGCAGAGAGTGGAGAGCTACGACAGGAGAAGGATTTCATTTTATTTTCTCCTCCTCCGTTTCTTTTCTCCCCTCTCTCCTCTTTGATAATGGGATTGTTAGCTCTGTCACGAAATCGAGACAGACTTCAAAAGGAGGCTGCTGCAGCTTAGCGGCTGTGTGTGTGTGTGTGTGTGTGTGTGTGTGGCTGTGTGATTATCAAACCAACTTCAGCCTGCTGTCTGACCTGCAGTGCAGTGGTGAGTGTTGTTTTTTTTTTTCCTCCCATATCAGCTCCTCATTATGACCGACCGGGCTGTTTGTCTTCACTTTATACAACTCTTTTCTTTTGTTCTGATCTGGATGTGCTGAGAGTTACAACGAGTTTACTTCTGTGTGTGATTGATCGGTAATAATCCATGTACATATTAGAGAGGTTTTAAACAGTCACCTCACGCATTAGATTCACGGCCTTTGCTTTTTGATTTAGTGCCACTACTCGTTTCTTCTGCAGTTTAATAAGCTTGAAGTATAAGGCGTAAAACTGTCAGGATTTTTAGTGGAGTCACTCTTTACTTCAGGTGAGAGAGACTGCCTTCACTGTGAAACACTGAGGGAAGTGTCGAGGCCGTCCGTGAGCGTCTGTGCTTGTTGTGGTGTGTACTGCATCATTGGCATTTGGTGGTTCTTGTCAACATTTTTTGGCTAAATGAGAATGTAAAATGTGCAGCAGAGCCCATCAGTGAGAGACATCGCTGTGATTGGCTGTTCAGTGAAGCGAATCAGTGCGCGAGAAGAGAGACGGAAGAAGAAAGGGAAAACCCCTTGAGCCTGTCGCTGTAGTATCCGTCTCTCCTCCTCTTCACCAGTGTCGTTTAAAAGCGTGTTTTCCTTGGGTAGAAGTGGCTTTATTATAACAACAGTGTGTATATCCACACTCCTCCAGTTTCCCTTCTTGAATGATGAAATACAGAGTACCGCCACCTGGTGGTATGGACAGTTAATGTCTCTCATGCATGTTGGCTGTAGTCTTCGTGGTGTGTTTAAGTGCACAGGTGATGTTACCTCAAGCCTCCAGGAACTGCACCAGGCTTTGATGCCAGTTTGTCGGTGAATTGACTTGATTCACCATCAGAATTGGATTCATTTGGTCTGATAACAGATGTCAGTGTTGAGAGGGGCCGCGTGATTGAAGCATTTTATCCATATTCAGGTTAGCAGAGCACTGAACAGGAAGTCATGTTAAAATAGGTGTACACTCACTGCTCTTCATCAGACAGGCCTGATGAAGAGCAGTGTTGCTCAAAACGTCTTAAGTGCATTAAATAAGTGGATGATGGAGCGCTGCTGTTTACGAGCCGTCTCTAGTGGATCTTTGCAGGGAGTGGATCTTACTCGGCTTCACGCGTCACCACCTGACCAGCTTTTATGAAAATGAACAGGGCTCTGCCTCCAGTCTTAAAGCTACGCTAGGTTTGACCAACAGACATTACATTTATATTAATGTACTTCTCTCACTTCGAGATAAAAAAGTAAATATTCCTTTAATGCTCCATCTCCCTCCATTTTTTCCTCCTTTCCCTCATCCCTCCCTCCATCCTCCCACCTCTCCTCTCTCCTGTTCACTCTGTCGCTCTGTGAAGCAGCAGCACTGTTTCTAAAATGTTCAGATTTTGCTTCCTGAAACATTTTCAAGGTCACAGTAAAAGCACACACACACACACAAACACACACAAGTGTCTACACACATGCTGCCTTTGTGACGAGGCGGCTCTAATTGAATTCCACGGTCGCAGCGGCGATGAGAATTGATTGGCGTCAGAGAGAGAAAAGCCGGAGAGAGGCGGGAGGATGAAGGTGTCGCTCTGTGATGATGGGGTCACAAACCTCTTCACACACACACACACACACTGATTCACAAAGGCACAGTGACAGACAAACCACACACACACACACACACACACTCACAGGTTATCAACGCCACTAATGTTATTCCATTACCACAAACCATGGCCATATGGTTATTACGGGCTGTAATCAAGGAGGTTTACATGACGATGAGTGCTTGAGGTCAGCTATAGTCACATACACACACACACACACACACACACACACACACAGATTATAGAGACAGACCAAACGGAGGATCTTTTAAATCTATTTTCATATCTGCTGTTCTGTCAGAGAAATACAGTTTGTGTCGTCAGATCAGGGCAGAACATCACCCACACACATTTAGTTTTCTGTTTCTCTCTCGTCACAACACTGTGCTCGTGCTCTGGTTAGGTGCAGGCACAAAAAACACTTGGTTAAGGTTTGGAAAGCATCACAGGTCACGCTCACAAGTGGAGATTTTGCGATGATCTGCCACGTTATACGACTTATGTTCATGAGTTTCAGTTCATTCATTGAGAGAGTCTTTGCACACCACTGCCCTGTGTTTGCTAACACCTTGACGGCGATTGACGTCGGTGCGGCCCCCAATATCGACCGAAAAATCGATCACAAGGGTCACAAAATGGATGCCCCTATTCCTACGAAACGTTATGTAAGAAAAAGGAATTCATTTTTTCCAGGAGGTTTGAAATTTGCTCAAATATTTCTTTATCTTCTCCAAATCCTTTTCTGTCGCTGAGGAGAAGGAGACACAACACGCTGTGCAGAGCCAGAGACACGTTGTGACAACGAAAGGTGGAAGAGGTTTTGAAAATGAAAAACAGGAGTGGAAATTCAGGAAGGTTTGCATGAGGAACACCGTCAGGGAATAAATCTGAGTAACTTCAGCGTCTCAGAAGTAAAACAAACATGTGACATGTGAGTGAAGTCAGGTTGGAAACATCACGTCTCATTTTTACCTCATAAAACTACTCTGCAGTGCTGACCTTCAGACACACATGTACTCTGCACATCATGTACAGGAGAGTACCCGACACACACTCATCAGTCTGTGTGTGTGTGTGTGTGTGTGTGTGTGTGTGTGTGTGTGTGTGTGTGTGTGTGTGTGTGTGTGTGTGTGTGTGTGTGTGTGTGTGTGTGTGTGTGTGTGTGTGTGTGTGTGTGTGTGTGTGTGTGTGTGTGTGTAGCTAAAGAGGCTGACACGCAGGCTGAACAAAGCTGCAGTGTACAGAGAGGAGAGGAGGGGAGGGGAGGAGGAGGGGGAGGGAGGGAGGATGCAGAGAGTTTGTCCCTCTCAGCTTATCTCACCACAGAGTGCTGCACCTGCTGCGGTTGCCAGGTTGCAGGGAGGTTTACAAGCAGGGCAAAGTTGCCATGTTGGAGTGATTCTAAGCGGAGGAGGTGAGTGGATTTGGAGGGAGCACAGTGGAGAGGAGCCCGTCGCCGTGTCGGGCTCGGATGTGAAGTGCTTCGGTTTTGATGCAGGGGCACAAGTTGCCAGGTTGGAGAGAGTTTTAAGAGGCGGCGTGTGGAGGCAGATGTTGTCAGGATGTTTAACAGGTTCAGAGGTTAATGGAGAGCAGGGATGGCTGCCATGTTGGTCCAGTCTTTTTGGAGGGAGTGAAGTGGTCGGGGTAATTTAGAGACATGGGGACTCAGTTTGAAGCACGCCGGCTCTGACAAGGTTGCCAGTTTGGAATGATGTTAATCCAGTGGCAAGGTGAGGGTTAGAGGATTTAATACCAGCAGAAACAAGGTGAGGGCATTTGCGGGGGTAGATATTAGTTGCCAGGTTGGAGTGATTTTGAGCCTGTGGCAGCTGGGTTGCCAGTTTGAGAAGCTAGTCAATGTTTTTAAGGCTTAGCAGCAATCTTACGGGGAGAGTTACAGGCTCAGTCGTGCTTTTACAACTTTAAGAGCAGGCTGGAAAATGACTTGGTTGCCTGTTTGGAGAGATTTTATTTATTTATTATTTTCTTCATTTACTTTTTAAAAAAAAACAGCATGAAATGTGTCAGAGAGTCAGACGAACTGAGACGAGACAGTCAAGCTGGACAGATTTAAGCATTTCAGATGGAAGCTGTGTTGCCAGATGTGAGATTTTTCAAGTCTGACACGTTGACAAGTGAGTATTGGTTTCCAGGGCAGAGGTGTTTTAGTCAGTGCAAAGAAGATAATGTACTCATGTTTTATATTTAACTCCTTGCTTTTTTGCGCCACTTACAGGCGGTCGCTCTCCGTTCAGTCCTGGTCACATAACTTTCCTCGTCCTGCAGAGATTTATTACAGTGAGCTCCATCTCCTCATGTCTTGGGGAAATATAGTGATGTGAGATGTGCCCACAGTGTCTTTTTTAAACATAGGTTCTTCACCGGCTTTGCTCTTCCAGCACCTTGTCAGCTCTCAAGGGCCACAGCAGAGAAGAAAAACCAGGTCACCTGTTTGTGTCTAGGATTTGTAACTTTGTGAATTTTCTTCACCGTGCTGGGAAATGAAACCGTGCAAATGTAAGAGTGGTGACTGAGGAAAGGTGGATGTGTGATGCTTTTCCCTCACATTGTACATAGTGATGAGTTCATGGCCTGAAGTAGAAAGAAAGTTTGAAGTTAATTACTTTTGTGGTGTTTCTGTTTCGGCTAGTCGAAAATGAAACACTGTCTAAACTTTGCTCCGGCCCACAAGTCATCACAGTGCTGATGGCTGCCGTAAGTTAGAGCCGCCCCGTTCACACCCTCACACTATTACTTCTTCCTTAAGATGAGGAAGGGCACCAGCGGTCGCCATTTTGACAGTGATGATGACACTATCGCTGCTGTGGCCAAGATGCTGACGCTGACAAAGAAAGAAAGAAAGAAACTCATGTTACTACCGATGCTATAACCCATCTGGAATCATTTAAAGGCAGATTAGACAGTCATGTGTCCTTTGGTCTCTCAGTCTTTATCATTTATCTCCTTCTGTTTAATGCAGCAGCTTGTTTGTCTATTTCAGGCTTCTATACTTTACTATGTGTTGCCAGATTGGGGCAGCCTGAAGACATCTTCAGGATGTCAAACCTCACGGAGCTCATTTGTCTCCAGACAGACCTGAGGTTCAGGTTTTGCTGATGCAGTGTGAAGCTTCCAGTTTGGATTGATGAACCTTTATTTTCATCTTAAAGTGACATGTGAGCACGTGTGAGGCGGTAACAGACAGACAGGAGGTGTTTCAACTTCGTTTTACTTCAACACAGAGCAGCTCATCAGTGGACAGAGCTGCCATCGTGGATTGATTTGCCTTTGATTTGTGGAAACCCAGCTCAAATTTGTTTTGAATATTTACAGGAAGTTAGAATGATTTGTGACTGAGGATAATAACGCTCAAGTCTTATTTCTCTGTGGCTAAATTAACTCCGTGTTTTATACTCAAATTTACTGACCAAAGCCCGTGATTATCGTTATTGGTCTCCGGAATTTGCACCCAAAATTAGATCAGAGCCGTCATTAATAATTTCCACTGCAGCTCCTACAAAGTGTTGAGCCACAAGAGAACGACGGAAATGAAGAGAAAGCAACCAAAGAAACACTGACAACCAAAATAAAAATGAGGGAAATTAGGTTTTATGCACCATTTCTAACCGACTGCTCGGAGGGATTGACTTCACGTGAGCCGCAACACGACTTTGGCTTCGTGCTCGGGCTGAAGACGCTTTTAGACGATGAAAAAACTAAATAGTTGTCCAGGTAAACACACAGTACAAACGATAGGAGCCTTACATGTACGAGCTGTTTGTCACCCCTCACACCTCTTTTTCACTTCTAATAGAAACATCAGAGGGACAGTTTTTACGTTGCCAGGTTTGAATACTGTAACTTGTGACCCTAGAGAAAGCAGTGATATCAGAGATGTTTAAGTGTTATCTGGCTTGAGACATTGGAGCAAGAGAGACTAAGAGAGGTCTGCCAGGGTCAGTCGGTCCGATGATAGACTGCTCGTGCAGTGATAACAGACCTACAAGGAGGTTATTTGATGCGTGATGGCGGAGGTAAGGTTTTTATTAACACTGTGTGAATTTGCCAGGCTGGTGGAAACAGATGGAGCCATCAGACACAATGAGGGGGAAATAAAGCAGGTTATTTGATTTTCCAGGGAGGCAGAGAAGGGTTACGGTTGCCAGGTTGAAGCAACGTTTGCAGGTTGAAGTGAAAAAAAATGTGTTCTCGGTTGCCACTTCAGAAAGTATCAGCCGTAGATTGAGGCTATTTCTTTCAGCAGGCTGATGAAAGGAGTTATTCACACAGTGTGGAGTTGCCAGGTTTGGTTGTTGCATGTTTGACCCTCAGAGATATTTGGAGCCATTTGAGGAAAAAACGGGCTCAGTAAAGACGAGTGATTTGGAGCCGGAGAAGTCTTTTTTTCCAGCAGGTTAGATTGAAAGACATGAGAGAGAAGAGAGAACGACACCGACTCAGACGGAGGTTATCTGCTGCAGGATGAAGGATGGTCTACCTCTCTGTTTTTTTAATGTTGCCAGATTGGACTGAAAATGCCTGACTTGTAAACTTGTAGAGTTAGTGGGTTTCTGATTGGACACACACACAAAACCCTCCTTTTTTTTCAACACCAACCTAATTTTCCTGGTTGGTTGCAACTTGGGTTGAGAACTGACTTTTGTGTTGGTAGCGTGATCCGACCTGGATCTGACCCGACTGGCAGGTGTAGTCTGCGAGTTTCACCTGTAGCCAGGTGTGCTTTGCATTCTCGGCTGCATCAGAGCACGCTTAGTAGCATCAAGCTGTAATTGATCAAGACGTTTTCGCAAAGTGCAACTGTATACCAACTGTGCTGTTGCAAAGCAATGTTTCTCTCATGCTAGACCAGAACACAGGACCCACTTCCTGTATTTACTGTGTTTCATCTAACCAATAATCAGTGTGAATGTTCGCGGGTGGTTTGTGGTGATGTATTTTATTCTGCTTGGATTTTTTTCTCTGTGTGAAAACAAACCAAACAGCAGCAAACAAAAACTCCAGGCATGAAAAACACATCGAGACTCACCTGAAGGCTGAAGTTATGAAGTGTTGAAACGTCCTCACGTGGATTTTATTCATTTTCATCCGATTTAAATTGTTGGTCATGAATTAGTCTTCTTATCCAAAGCATGTGCAGCAGTGAGCGAGTTCAAGCTTCACTTCCAACACCGGCAGAAGTTTTTTGAAGTCTGCAAATTTTTTGAATTTGAAGCAGCCACTAGAAGTGAGCGTAGAGATCAGAGCTCCTCCGGCCTGACAGTTCACTGTGTGAAGAGTTACAGAGTGGGAATGAGAGTCAGCACCAGCTGAAGGCAATTTCTTTTCATTGTGGTTCTGAAAATAGCCGCCGGAGCCAAAGCGCTGTGTGCACAACACCTCAAACACTTAACACTCGGGAGCAGAAAAGACCGGTGCTTCACACAGGACGCCTCCCGATCCTTCATGTTCGGTTAATGTGTGGCTTCCTACCAAGATGAGAGCGCTGGACAAAAGCCAGAAACAGCTTTCATCAGGAGGTGTTTTCAGAAAGTCTGATTACTTGGTTCAACTCCAGATTACGGCTGCTGAATTAAAGGGACTGTAGCATCTGTGAATTTTTACCAACGGGCAAAACTTGCTGCATAACTCCTTTTTCTTTCTTCCACAGCTGTAAAGCAGCAGTTGTTGGTCACTGCTGATATTCTGGCCTGTGTAGTTTTGAAGCTACCCCTGAAAACACTGTCCTTTTAACCAGTTTGTCATAGTGAGACACACTTTCAGGTATTAAAACAACATTCAAAGACATAATGTGGAGGAAAAGAAGTGGTTATTGTGTGATGATTATTATCTCTGGTTTGTGATTTAGTGCTCCCACTTTTCTTTTCGTTCACTTGCAGATTAAAACCAAGTTTTCCACAATGGATTCAAAATAATCACGAGCGAGACAACAAGTTCTTCACGTCGTGTTTGCGTTTGGCTTCGTGTCTGAACACATCCCTCCCGTTCTGTCTGAGTGCTGAAGATCAGCGAAGCCCTGACACAAAAATCTGACACTTGCTGCAGAAATTTTAACATTGCTGAAACTTATTCTTGACTTCACGCTCAGTTGTAGCTGCAGGGAAAAAATCTGGATGTGACAGCGTGTTTTCTACTCCTGGCAGGTTACCCACAGGCAACAGGGAAAGAAAAAAAAAAACCCAACAACTCGGCAGACTCAGAAATGCAAATTACAAAACCAATTTCTGTTTGACTTGGATTTTTTCCTTTAATGACCACAGAGTCCTGAGGGACGAGCAGAAAAGGGAGGCAGTGGACAAAGCAGAGAGGGGAGTCCAGTGTAGAGCTGCCAAGCTGGGCTGATTTGAGTCGGGGCAGCGGGAGGAGGACTGCCAGCATTATTTTACAGAAGTGCTGACAGTTCCCAACCAGAAAATGTGCTTAGAAACCCAGACAATTTCCTGCAGTCACCTATTTAGTCTTTTTCCACTTCAGTCTCAAAGGATCTTTTTATAACGGTGGAAACACATTCAGGAAGTGGGCCAAACTCATCCCCCCACATGTCTCAGTAGGAGACTGAATATTGAGTCTCTCAGCGGGGATGAAGAGAGGCCTGAAAGTTACCGACTGCAGAGAGGAGTGTTTAGTGATGAGGCAAAAAGACAGGAGAGAATAAATGACAGAGGGGACAGCGACACGAGGAGGAGGGGGGATCGGTTTAGGCAAAATTCAAGTAGAAGTGAGAAGGACTTCACACCATCTGTCTGCGATGGAGTTATTCCCTGAGGTTAGCAGCTTGCCTCCTTCTGGTCCTCAGTTTCCACCATCGCAGCTAACAGTCATGTAGAGCCTTGACAACCGACAGACAAGGCCAACGTCTTACCTGCACATTTAGTGCAATCAGCAGGGAAATACTGAATCACTGCACATGGCGAGGCTGCCAAGCGTCGCCAGCGCCGCCAACAGTCGTCCAGTAAAATTCAATACAGTCGGACACTGATCGGTGCAACTAAAATCTGTGATCAGAGACATTTTAACCCTCAGTGAGCTCTGCAGGTGATTCACACATTTCAAGTTCATTAAGTCAAAGTTTTTACATCCTACATCTCCCATAATGCAACTCAGTAGTGTTTTTGTGTTGTTGGACCATCCAGTGATTGTTTATAAAGATAGATGACATGACAAAAAACATCTCAGTCGCCCCCTGGTGGCCGGCTGCAGTACAGGTCATAAACCCCAGCTCCCTCCTTCTTCGTGGATCGGACATGATGCAAACTAAAAATACAGTTTCTGTCTTTTTAGATTTTTTTTCATAAGTTCGGTTTTAATCAGCTAGTTGACGATATAAAAAGGAGTGAAACATCACGAGTGCACGCAAAATGTTATCGTGCCACAAAGTAAAGCTTGCTCACATGTGTTAATCTATATTCAGTGGTTTCAACTCTGGTACTTTTATTACTGAATGTGAACCTGAGTCTGTATTGTGACAGGAAACAGACCAAACACCAGAGTTATCTCATCTCATCTCATCATTTATCCTCTAAAACTACAAACCAAATATTTCGACGTGTTTCTCTCGGAAAATGTTGATTTTCTTCTGATTTCAGAACAGAAACTTAAATCAGAGCTGTTAGTGATTACGAATATCTCCATCTGCACGCATCATTTACAGAAACACAAATGAAAGTACATTTAGAGCTAGTTAACTCTTTTGTTGTTCCATCCGTCTTTATGTTTTTATTCTGTGTTGAGAAAATAGTTCAGACAGGAGCCATCTGTTTTTAAAGTCCTCAACAACACCATGGTTATCACAGAGTTTTCCTATTATATGAGCTTTTCACTGGTGATTTTCTATAAGATGGACAATCAGTTTTGTGTTTGACTTTTTTGACCTTTGATGATCCGTCGTATGTTTCCATTTACTGCTAAAACAAGTATTTAAATAAATCGAGCTGAACGACAGAAAATGAAGATGGTGAGACTTTTCGAAAACTGATTAATAAGGTTTTTTACTTTTTAAATCTGAGTTCTCAAATTTTTCAATAGTTTCAATACAAACACAACTCATTTTATGTCTTCCCCCCTCCTTAAAAAGCAACAATAAGTTTATAAAACCTATTTTTTGAATAACAGATAAATAATAAAGAGTGTCGGAGCTTCCAGGTCTGAAATGTAAAGCCAATGCAGAAGTGCTTTAAACCTGCATTCTTTCTAATAGCCAGCAGGGGGCGACACCACTGGTTTCCACAAAGAAGTAATATCACGTATTTTCCTAGCATGATGTTTATTTTATAGATAACGTTCCCATTTAGAGTAAAAATGGACCGCAGTGCAGTGCATGCTTCAGTCAGGATATCCCACTTATAGCTCCACCCCTTTTGTCCAAATATGGTCACATCTAGCTCCAAAATAACAAGATGGCGACGACCATAATACGAAACTTGAGTGTTGTACTGACAGTGTTGCTTTTGAATGTTAAAATGATGGAGACCATCAGAGTATTTTAGCTGCAACATGAAATCAATAAAGCTATAATGAAACGTTCTGCTGGTATCTGATTTAAAAACTCTCCCTCCGTGTGTCTCTACTTGGTTAAAGATCGACTTCGTTGGAAAATGAACTGTGTTTAATGGGAGAAATTATCTTGCTCGTTGAATCACGAAGGTTTTGCTTCTTCAATCTATATTTTAAGCTCATCAGCTCGATGGGTTTTTACTGTGGGATCTCCAGGATTTTCAGCAATTAGCATGTAAAAAACGTAAGGTATGAAATTAAATGAGCTGCAGCTGTTCAGTTCAGTTCAGTTCTGGCTTCTCAACCAGCAAAACTTTAAATTGAATCTATGAATTTAATGTATTTAAAACTTCCCATTAAACTTGCAAATGTTGAATGCTTGAGTGAGTTAGATTTATATATTTTTTAGATATTTGCTGCTGAGCCACGTACCCCTCCTGTCAGATGTCGTTTTATTCTGACGGCTCTGAGTCTCATTACTTTAAATTCTAACTTGTTTGGTTTTGTTCTGTCAGGCGTGTTTTTATTTAGTTTGCTGTTACCATTTTACCTTTCAGTAAAACATCAGCTGTCTGTGTAATGGCTGCCGTCTGACACTGACTGATTAACAGGTAGCTGTGCTCCTGACTCACTTCCTCTCTAAACTCTGTCGCTGATAAGCCACAGGGAGGAATGACGCTTTCTTTCTGTTTTTCTTTCATTCTCGTCCTCCAGTCGTGTTTCTTTCTTCTCTTCCCACTGATGGATCTTTTTTTTTTTGCTGATTGTCACTTTACCAGCCAAGTTGCCATTTGGCTGTTTCTGCCGTCCTCTCGCTGCATCTGTCAACTCGTCTGCCTCCCTCCTTTCTTCTCCTCTCTCCTCTCGACCTTTTCTCACCACTTTTCTTTTTTTTCTCTCGTGTCTCTGCAGGGAATCTTGGCACACTTTGACGGACAGCTGGCTGAGCCAATGACAGACTGCCAGGACCTTTAACGCACATCTGCAGGGGTCAAACCTACGTGGGCGCGTGCACCACGAAGTACGTGCACGTGAACCCGGATGAGCGCCTGCACTGTTTGGTGCCCCGCGAGAAGAGGACGGCCGCCCTCCCTGTTGAAGAGGTAAGCTGCTGATGGATGCGGCTGCAGGAAGAAGAGAGAGATCCTTCAACTCAGAGTCAAACTGTGTATCTTGATGAAAATAAGTCATCAAGTCTGCTTGTAAAGTTTCTGTGATCTTGGAGTCTGTGTGCAGCTTCATATATCTGGACTGTGTGTCGGGTAATGAATGGATCAAGACTTGGGCCGTGGAGTTAGATGCACTGGCTCAGCTTTACTAATAACACGAGTCTGTAGCAGAAGACTAATTCCCCCACAGGGATTCATTAACAGGAACTCAACTTACTGGTTGTTGTGGGATTTGACTCCGAGACGTAGTTATTATAAAACGTCCTCCTCTCCACTTGGCTGGAACAGGTATGATGGATTACTGCTATATTTTACATAGTTCACTGTGTTGTGTTTTTGAAGTAATGACTGCGAGTTCATTGTTTGCAGACTGAATTGATTTCTCTGCGCCTGCAGTACTTTGGTCATTTATTGTGTAAATTATTTTTCCCTTTTTATTTCTCTCCAGTAGAGATTCATTAGAGCAGCGTAATGAACAAACATACAAGAGATATTAAGTAATAAAGTCACGCAGCTTTAACAGTATCACATATTCTATCAAGATTAAGGTGTAATAGATGTTGGGATGGAGTCGTGGGCTGAAGTGTTCGGGCTCCAAATGGAGGATTTTCAGAGGCAAACTGGTTCAATGTGTTATTGTCCTTTTCTTTATAACAAGTTTAAAACAATCGCTAGTTTTCTGATATCTTGTTGCTAACTTGCTAGCTAGCTGACGCATTTTGATGTATCTCCATGTTGTATTTACCCCTTTGAAGGCATATGAAGCCCCAAATTTCCAAGTCCAGCAGTGAAGTTGCTGCACTCGGTACCGCTCCTCTAACATCAGTGCAGACTGGCAGGTTAGGAGCACAGGTTGCTGATGTTAGCCTATAAAGCAAGTCCATTCCTTTCTGTCTCCTTCAGATAAAAGGCAAATGGCGTTGAGGGAGGACGCCAACCCCTTGTTGGAAAACTCACCAAAATGCACGACCCTTGTTAACCTGCCATCCCTCACTGTCCACCCCCATGAGCTCATCAGCAGATGGACTGATGTTCTGGTCCAGGTCCAAATCATACTCCTCTGATAGTGATAAAACCAGGCTTGCTGCAGTAACTCAAGAGAAATCCCCACAGCTTCAGACAGCATCTGGTTTTGTAAATAACTCCTGATGACACATGAGGGTCTTGACGGGTTTCATAAAGGGAGATTTCCAAACACTACCCCTTCATAAGTCTATGCTGAGCTGCGAGGCCTGAGTTTGTTAAGATACGTGGATGTTAAGTTCTGAGCTACTGTTAAATTGGTAAAATAACATGAAAATGAATGAAATACTGCAGACACGCCTGCTGTGTTTCCATCAAACACGATCAACGTCCCGTCAGCCGCGGCTGCAAAAACAACAAAAAGGAAAAAGAATCGCCTCCAAGACAAACTCCACACTTTTGAAAATTACTTATTAAGTAAATGTTCCCTGGTTTTATTCTTCACATTAAACGCAGAGAATAAGATTAAAAGTCACATTTAAAGGTTCACACCCATAAATCTAGAGCAGGTCGTGATGATGTGCTTCAGCGGCTCGAGGATGACCTCACTGATAGCTTTTACACAAACTCATAATAGAAGAAAACATTCGAAACAACTTGCAATTACAATGTGTGTGTGTGTGTGTGTGTGTGTGTGTGTGTGTGTGTGTGTGTGTGTGTGTGTGTGTGTGTGTGTGTGTGTGTGTGTGTGTGTGTGTGTGCGTGCGTGTGTGTGAGAGAGAGACAGTGACTTAAGCTAATGCAGCCTTAATAGCCACATTAGTTCCTTGCTCCGACTGAATCGTTTGAAGCGACTCCAACGAGAAAATAGGTCCATTAGGTAGCTATAGATCCCATAAAACACACACACACACACACACACACACACACACACCCTGAAATGAGACCCTAAGTACACAGCGAACCTGCACATACCCACTTCATTTTCTCCAAATTCACCGCACACACTAATGTGTACTCGCAATTTGACTCTCTTTCATTAAATCACACACTCTCCTCTTAGACACACACACACACACACACACAGTGGTATCTTTCCC
This sequence comes from Pagrus pagrus, assembly GCF_965226575.1. Lineage (NCBI taxonomy): Eukaryota > Metazoa > Chordata > Actinopteri > Spariformes > Sparidae > Pagrus > Pagrus pagrus. The sequence continues at coordinate 2,069,225 of NC_140188.1, read as the reverse complement.
TGTTGCCACTCTGTGTCTCATTGAAGACTTTTTCTATCAGGACTAATTTGCTGCTGCTGCATTCAGTGTGGCGGTGACAGGAGTTTTCCTAATGAGATGGAGTGCTCGCAGTAATGGCAGGTGTAGGCCTTGAATCAGAATTACAGTAATGAGAACAGGCCTAATGGTCACAAGCAGAATAATAAAGAAGTACAGATGCGGGATGAGAACAGCAATAATGAGAGCGAAAAGGCTGCGACACGAGTCAGACGAACAGCAGAGTTACAACAGTTGGAGGTGAGTGCTGCTGCTGCTGCTGCTGCTGCTGCTGCTGCTGCTGCGGCGGTGGCGGTGGCGGCGGCGGCTGTGTGGGGTTTAGTCTGACGGAGGAACAGAAGGGTGGAGATTTTTACACTTTCGTCGGTTTGCTTCGATGAATATTCAACTCCGTCTGGTTCCTTAAATCAAATCTTGAAGTTTTCTGAAGTTAAAGTTTTCTGAGCAGAGGCTGAATACTGACGAGCGCTGCCTTCACCGCCTCCCTGTTGTGTTTCTTGTTCAGTTCTGCAGTGCAACCAGAAAAACGCTCTTATAAATAGTCTTCATTAGTGAAGCTGCCATGTTGGAGCGTCTTCCTGCAGAGCTGCTGGGCACATAGTTTGCACCTTTAGTTATTTCGTGCATGTGACGCTTGCGTATTACTGTGACAGCAACTAGTGTAATGAATCTCTTCTTATCTTTAAACACAAACTGCAGTCTCACCTCCTCAAAACGTACCAGACGAATGTTTCTTCGCCTGGTCTGGTGGTTACAGTGCCTGGAACATCTCAGGGGCAAAACGGGATTGTTACAAACGTAGAAACCAACAAGAGAAAGCTAAATTTTGACCGATAAGTCCTCCCAATCCTCCCTCCTCCTGCAAAACACATGAACCTGCTGGCCACCTGAGAGACGTCAGCAGCTGTTCGCTACGTTCAACAAGCTCTCTTAGCTTTTTCAGTCTAATAGATACATACATAACTCTCTTAAATGCCACAATCATATAAACAGAAGCAAGAGTGTCAGATACTGCACACTGCTGTGGGTTTGTGCCTTGAGCTAACAGAGTTAGCCGCTGAGCAAGTCTGTTGTTGCCACCGTGTAACGCAGCGAATCATTTTCCTCACTCATTTGTAAGGAAACACCTGATATTATTGTCAACAAACAAAAAGCTTTTGTTAGTACCCATCGCTGTCAAGCTAGCAGCTGAGCAACTAGCTCTCTTAGCTCAAGCAGTATATCCGTATATCCGTCTTCTGGTCACGTGCAATAACAAACAACGTGTCGAAAATAACTCACCAACCTCAGCTTTCATAAATCCTCCAAACAAAATAACAGAACATAAGATCAGGAAATGTTGTTGACATGTTATTATGTATTAATGGGCTGTCACAGATGTCAACATCTTCAGTGTAACAGGAGGAGAAGTATGTCCACAGTCCCTGTTAATTATTTGAATGCAGTAATGTACAATCATATTACCACAGCAGCACTTTGCAGACTGCTTCTTTGCCACTCTGACTTTTTCAGTCTTCACTTGCACCTCAAAACTTTCCAAAGAAATATGCCAAGACTTTTGAATCCATCATCGCTCTCATCTACTTAAAGTTCAGACATTCAGATGTGCTGTAAACACGGACAGGAATGGTGAAAAAGTACTTTTAGTTCTTGGGAGTGTTAAAAATCCTTCATGAATACTGAGTATCACTGTGAGTTTCTCTGTATAAGACTCTCTGCCAAGTGCCATAAATATACCTGTAGATGTGAACATAATGTTGCTGCTGCTGGACTTCTGGAAATAGAGTAGTTCGGGGGTTCGTGCTGCTCTCTGTTCCCGTCGGTGTAAACCCAAGGTCAGCTGACGTATTACCACCCTGACAGCAGCAGCGGACTCAGCCTGGCACCGAGGACACGGCCGGCTGCTGGCAGGCTGCTCGGCTGCACCGGGCCTCTCTCTCCGCGCCGCTTTATAGTTTTATTGATCAGCAGACAAACCTATTACAGTCCACAGTGTCGGCCACTGTGTTCCTTCTGTGGTCGTTGAGCAGCAGAGCAGCAGCAGATTCACCTCTGTGGTCAAGCACAATGTGAGAGAGAGGAGCTTTCATCCTGCATTTACTCTCAAAGCCGCACTGAACAAGAAAATTCACCTGATTTAGTTGAAAGGAAGCGCCTGTCCAAGGTTATGCATGTGACGTCTTCTCACAAAGTTACCACGAGCTCCGAAAGTTGCTCTTCATTTACTTCATGTCCTCTTTGAATTTTCTAGCTACAAATCATATTTTGTAAGTTGTTTGTATGTAAAATATGAATATAATCTGCTGTCCATGTGTCAGAAAACACTATAAAACCTGCATTAAATGGTACAAATACCTTCAAGTTGTACTCAAGCACAGCGATATCGTACATTTACTGAGTTACCTTCCACCTCTGGTTGTCAGTAAGATCCTCACTGTACATAATCCTCCACCATGAATATGAGCACACTTAACATTACAATCGCTGCTCTTTTTCAAATGTGTCATGTTATTATTTCATGTCAGCAGCTTCACTATACTAGCTGCAGGTTTTTCTGCTGCCTCTGCATAAAACTTTGGCCACGGGTTTGTGTTGTAGGATACGGCTACAGTATGTCAATTATATTAGCGCTTCTTCAGCAATAACACACATCCAGTTTTGATGATGGAGTAGCAAATAAAGTGCCTCAAATGGCCTCCACTTCCCCTCACTCCCTCACTCCAGCCCTCCGGTTTATTTCCTCCAGAGGTGACTTCCTGTTAGCAGACGAGTAGCGGTGAGGAGGAGGAGGATAGTTTTGGTTCTTCACTGATGATGGACTCCAGAGGTTTGTACTTTCTGCTGATGATGAGATTCAAAACGACTGGCGTTATGGAAATAGTTGTGCTGCTCGCTGATGTTTATGATCCTCAGTGGTTATGACTTTTTTGAATGACCTCGCAGGTCATGGTGGACTTGGTGGAGCCTGCTCCTGACTTGACTTTAATCACTGCAGAGATAAAACATTAGTCCACAGCCACATGTGACGACTGTCCACCTCTGTCTGATATCGCTACAGCAAAAGTGCATTCAATCCAATCACAAACTCACCTGTTTACAGGTTTCCAGCCTCATAAAAACTATAAGGAGAGTGACAGCAGACTGTGTTTGTTGATGGCGTTATTTAGTTTGTGGCAGAAATGAAGTTTGGGTTTTGGAGCTTGTTTTGGGGGAGAATCTCTCGTGGAAAAGTGGGTCAACAACCTGCCTCCAGTTTACACTTCTGTAAGTACAAAACCCATTTTAAATATATGACTTGGATGATGATAACACCTCCTCTTCTGAGCTGCTTCCTGGATTTGTTTGTTTCTTTTCTTCAAGATTTTGCGGTTTTGCTGGTGGTAACCGCTAACGGTTTTGTTTTTTTCTGTCGAACTAAAGCTGAACAGAGCTGAACTACAACGGTGGCTGATGGAGAACCGGTCAAGTTCTTCACCAAACTGCAGGGGAAAAAAACTTTATGGAGTCGACCTTGTGCACAGAGGCATCGTCAGGTTGCAAACAGTGAAGAGACAAATAGTAGTTTCTGTTTAATCTAGCGGTTCTTCCTATCCTCCCTATTCTCACACAAAATGCTCAATTTCTACATGATGTCTGCATGAAATCTTGATTATTTTATGTCATTCATTTCTTAATTTTCACCTCCTGTGCGGAAATACTGTTGCTGTTTCAAGAAAAATCCATCCAGCATCCATTTAACGTCCCTTAGAGGAACTGTATCCTCGCAGCACTTCACTGTGAAGTCTGCTGTGAACAGTGTATTCAATGTTTTTGTTTGTTTGTTTGTTTAAAGAAGGGACAATGCACATTAATTAACATGAGCACCAGAGTCTATCATGCAAAATGTGCCAGATTTAGCCATACAGGCTAACTTTCAACTGCAGTCCCTGGCAGGTTGATGGCATTAAAAAACAGACATGAGCACAAACAAGTAAAAGTGTTCAGTGTTTCTCACCAAAACTCTGATTTATTTGCCTTTTAACATAAAGTGCGTTAAGACAATTAGCCGCAACGTGAGCATTACTGCTAATATTGTCTAACATCACATCAGTGCACTGAAACAGTAAACTCCTCTGGTAATTCGACTATTATAAATCACCACAAGCATCATTTTCTTCATTATTACCTCCATGATAGATGAATATCAGCTAATCAATGTACCAGTCGTGCTCTAATTAATTGCATGATAGAATTGATAGATTGTTTTTGTTGTGAAGAGGAAAATCTCCCAGATCTGTCATGACCTGATATGGAGGTATAGTTCTTTACACTTCCTCCATCGTGCCCCAGTGAGTTATCTATACTGATTCTTTCAGTCTGGGGTTAGAAAACAGCTTTTAATTAGCATTCTCTCCAAGTGTTAACAGGAGTGATGGTATTAACAGTTTTCTGCATTTCCCTCCATGTTTCATTCTCCATGTTTTCTTTAAGCTCAGATTCCATTTCCTCTTTTATTTGCATAGTATTATCTGGTGCCACAGCAGCAGTTGAAGTCACTTCCATTAAGCATCATGCTCTTCGGCTGCCTGTCTAATTAGTTCACAGATTTTTCTTAACGCTCGCTGGTTTCCTGCCAAAGTTCCAGAGACGCTAATAAAAGTAGATGAGCTTCTTCTCGGCTGCAGTTTGGTGCCAGTTTGCTTCCTTGTTGTTCGGTTTGATGATGGTGAGGTCGTCTGTATTTGGGTTTTTATGGGAAACTGAGCTCAGAAGTGAAGTTATGAATGTTTCTTAATATTTTCTCTCAGTAAGAAGAGTCATTTTCAAATATGTATTAATGCCAGTGGTTATTACATTTCTAAAAGCAGATTTATTTAGTGTGTGTGTGTGTGTGTGTGTGTGTGTGTGTGTGTGTGTGTGTGTGTGTGTGTGTGTGTGTGTGTGTGTGTGTGAAAGGAAGAGCTCTTCAGATTCTGCTTTTCATCAGCTGATGACCTACAACGTTTAAAATGTCAGATCTGTACGCTGCTGACATACACACATACGCTGACGATACCCTACATTCACATAATTTGCACGCTGAACTGTTCTCAAGCGTTTCTATCCCTGATTAGGGATAATAAGGCTTTGACCTGTGTTTTTTTTGCTGCACATTTAGCCGTATTTCCATTGAAAATTCTTGCTCCAATGAAATCTCCTTTCATGAACTGTTAGCAACCCAATCACCAGAATAGATGTTAGTTAAGTACGTCCCTGCAAAAAACACAGATAAGTTAAAGCTGTATGTTTCTGAAGTTTTACATTTCTATAGGTACAGTTTTCTGTTTCCCTCTTGTCACAACAATGTGCTTATGATCTGTTTAGGTTTCTCCAGAAAAAACATCTGTTGATGGTTAGGAAAGCATCGTGGTTTGGCTTAAAATATCCAGTTTTGGTGGCCACAAACAGGGCTGGAGAAGTCCCATCTCCTTAAAAAGATCTGGTGTTTTCACGCTTCTGAAACACAAACTCAAACTGCAGTTCACTACCGTTACTAACGAAACGTTAGCCGCTAACATTATAACTGGAACTGGGCTGCAGTAAGAGTTTCAGTGAGAAACTTTAAGCCACTTGGCACAATTACAAATCTATTGGGAGAAGGTTACAAGGTAGAAACGGGAGATCATATGAACTACACCAGTTGATTCTAGGCCGTGTATCTTCGAGAGTTGTGCAAAAAAAACTAACTAAATGTGCTCAGAGAGTAAATTGACTTTGAACCTCACCAACCGTCCTCTGACCAGTGGACCCAGCGGACCCAACAGACCCAGAGACATGAACTGTATAAAGCATTAACTGCAGGTCTGAATTCAACTGAAAGTGAGACTCTCTATATCCCCATCCATCACCCTCACCACACATACAGTGGAAATACTCTATGATTCAGAAGCTGAGATGATCTAACTTTACTCACCCTTATATTTTCCACTAACAGACCGATTGGGATCAGGCGAGCTCAGGCTGGATGAACAGTTCAGGGTTTGTATCGGCCTCCTCAGCTCATTCACTCATCAAACACAAAGTGTTAGTCAGCTCCGTATCTCTGGATCTGTTTGCTGTCAGCAAAGAAATAAGCACTAACGTGGGATTTTAGCCTTAATCTTCTAAATTAGCAGCGATAGCTTAATAACCGCAAAAATGTGAACACGGTGTTGTGGCTTTTCTCCCGCTGCTCGTCGACTCTGCTGCAGCAGGACTGGGCTGTAAATGTCAGGGCAATCTTTTTAGTCTTCATCTGTGCTGAAATGGATTCCTGAGGCCCGACTGTGCGGCAATAACAGCAGCTTGATCTGCGTCTTGGCTTTTGTGTGCTGATGCCCCCCTGAGGAGCCCCTGGAGGTCTGCGTGAGGCAGCACGGTGGATGTGAGCGTCGTGGTAATGTCACACTTGAGTCCTGAAATGATGGAGGAACATGCTTTGTGCATATCTGACTCCTCTGAGATCTCAGCTGATGTTGGCCGTGAATCAGAGTCTTAAATTAACTTTTTGACTCACCAGCTAAATTGAGCGGAAGATGGAAAACTCCACTGGCATAGTCTTTTTTTTTTTTTTGCGTCTAGAAAACAAGATAACTTTCATTTCATCTATTTGTTGACAGCAGATTCATCTGTAATCTAATTAAGGCCCTTTTTTCCCTCTGTGTGGGGATTTTATTGAATTAAGACCACAACTCTCTGATATGTGGGTTATAGTTTTAATCATACTGGAAAAAACATCTCAGGATTCTGGGTCATTTTGCACAGCATGAGCTCATTTTACGTAATGACATGAAAATGTATCTTATATAAGAACAGTTCTCCAACCCACAGCCACTGTTGTTTTCTTTTAACATGATGCCTAAACCCAACCAAACCAGAACCATAGTGGTGGAAGATCCAAGAACAGGCACATTACTTGCATCATCATTTGAAGGCCTTGAATATTCTGCATGTTGTGTTGTTGCATCAGAAAACACTGAGGGGTCATGACCTCAGAAATTTTTTGAACCAGATTTCCCTGAAGGTCATCTTTTTTATTTTTGATAATTAAATGCATGAGTACACTAGACTATAATCGTGTAGCCTTATTTTATATCTTAAATATCCTATTTTCTGCACAAGCAACATTCGGACAGTTTTAATGTTCTCCTGACGTTGAGCACACGCTGTACAGGTGGGAGAGGAGGTGCTAACATGTGGGAGGTTCGTTGAATAGCAGCCTTTTTTTAAAAATGCCATGCAAACACCACGAGCACCTGCTACAAAATAACCTCGCAGCATTGCTTGGAGGTGTGCTTGGGAGATGCCCACAAACTCCTGCTGTTCTTGTGAATTCAAGAGCTAATTTTGTGTAAAACATGGTTCTTTAAATATTTAACACGTTCTCAGTCCACACTCGACAAATACAGCAGCTTGGACAGTAATCACCCCCTCGGACTTTCCCTAGACTTTCAAAATAAAGCTTACTGACACAAAGGTTACTTATTATGACTTTTGGACTGTCATAATGTTCATGACTTGGTTGGGTTTAGGCACCAAAAATACCTGGTTAGGTGGAGGAAAGGATCATACTTTGCGTTTAAAATAACTGTTCAGTCTTCAGACATCTTAAAAACACTCTCAACTCTTGGTCACAAATGGGACACGGCCCACAGTTTTGCGAGGGAAAGGCCAGTGAATGACCCAATCAACCACCCCGATGAACACCACTGAACTGGAGGGCCACTTCAAGAAGTTCTTTACGTTGCAACTTCAGTTTGTTCAGGTTGAATTTTCTATTTTCTCTCTCGTCACAACGCTGTGCTTATGCTCAGGTTAGGTTTAAGCTCAAAAACCACTTGGTTAGTGTTTGGAAAACATCATGGTTATGGTCATCGCGCTCACTGATGGAGATGGTCCAACTTCTTGTGATTGATGGCCAGTTTATAGCCACAAAAACTGCTGGAAATGTGAGCAGGTGTCCTTAAAATGGTGTGACTCGAACTGCAGTCGACCGTTTGGCAGTCTTGTTGTCTGTGATTATGCCACCGTCATCCCCACATGATATGCCACATTTGCTACAAATGTCAACCTCGGACGTATCTGTGGTTTGCAGAAATGTTAACTGCCAACATTATATCCTGGAGACTGAGCTGTAACTACAGCGTCAAAGGTCACTGACCAGGCTGCTGTATTGGATGCGTTGAGCGTGAGAACAGGCTGTGAAGACACATGTTGAATATTTTGTCTTTTGACTGAGTTTGTCTTCCTCTGTCCACAGTTATTTTATATTCACAGGCTGTTCTTTTTCTTCCACTTGTCCCTTTCACAGTTTAGTTTCTAGTTCTCAGTGACTTTTCTACCTTCGGCCTGTTGGTTTGAGATCCTGCTGCACGCGTTTGTTAATAAGCTGCAGGCAGATATTCATTCTGCTATCGAACAAAAGCCTGAACAAAAGCTCAATTCTCCCTCCCCTCCTTCATGTATTCTTCTGTGTGATGGCTCTTGATGAATGAGTGGAGTTTTCTTACTATTGTCCCGTCGACAGCTTGACTGTGCTCATGTGCTGTTGAACATTTGTAATATAACACAGCGGATATGAGCCCGTGGTGGCATTATTCTTTAGTGGACATACAATGACAGGCATAATTCGCCACGGTGGGATTTGATTTTCACAGTGATCACAGAAAATATTGTTGAACAGCTTAATTAGTTTCATTCAGCCTCGTGCTGCGGACCGCGGCTCCTATGGTGAGCTGATAACACTGCAGAGGGCTGCTCATTCACAGGAGCGGAGTGTGTCTGATATTCTCACTTTTCATTTCTGTATTTTCGTTTATCAGAACGGCGAGAAAACAGCAGAGAAATGATTTGTGTGCAGGCCAGATTAAAATCCTCGAGAATTGAATCAGTAAAAGAAGAAGACGCAGCAGAGACACGACTGGATGTGATGACAGTTAGACATGAAAGTGGTTCAGAACAAGATACCGAACACGGCAGAGGAATTACATCCTGTAAGTCACCTTGATAAGGAAAAAGAAATACATATTATGTCACCCTGGACAGGTTAATACCACAGAGTGTGTGCAGTCGACCCACAGGATGTATGACGTCGTCGTACTTGCAGGAACAGGTTCATCTCTTTGTGCCTGTGGGCAGAACAAATTATCTTTGGAACAGAGGCAGCAGGGGGGAAGCATCATAACATTTAGAGGGTCAGTGTGATGAAAGTAGGGAACGGGAAACACCTGCAGGACAAATCATGAGAAAACATCAGGTACAGGTGTGACTGACACACTGGGTAGTTTCTTCTTTCCTTCTGTGGGGAGCTCATTATTTTGTGATTGTGATTATCAAAGGAAAACTTCAGCTTCATATGAAAATCCAGTCATCATCTCCTCCCTCCATGAAGATGGAAAATCAGGTGTCTCGTAGTCACCTGACATCCACAAGACATTTCTGGAGCTTCACAGTAAAACAGAGTTGCTGCATTCTGCTAAACAACTGAAGCAGCTGGAGACTTGATTTAAAACAGAAAAAAACAACTAAAAGTACATAAAATGGCTCCATACAGCTCGTCTGCTGTAATCCAAGTCTCTCTCACATTTGATTGATTTGAAAATACATTATTTACACCCTCAATGCACAGTAGAGCTCGTGCACCTTGCACCTCAGACAGGGGGCGCACTAAAAACTTTGACTTAGAAAAAGTGTAAATAACATCTTTCTGAATCAATTTGGGAACTTCAGCCGTCTTGTTTCGTGCATGTGAGGCAGCCTGAAGAGGAGTTTAGAAAGTAATGCAGTCTGATTTGGTTTTGTCTGTTTTTTGGCTTTGGATTATTTTCTTGATGTTGATTTGAAAAAACAATATCTGTTTAACAATGTCTTAATGTGCCCTGTCAAGTCATACGTGCCATGATTTACGTAGTCTAAAGAGGAAAATGACACGGAAATAAAGTGTCACACTTTCCTCCTGTTTTTCTGTCTGAACTCCTGCATGTTTTATTTGTTTTGACACAAACTCAAATAAAAGCCTTGCTGGGATTCAAACTCAATCGGTTTAATTAGGCCTGGATCTGAGGTAAAACCCAGCGTCTCCTCCTGCTGCTGACTCTGAAACACTGAGCTCATGTTGCTCAGCTCAAGATGCTCCGTCAGCTCTGCTGCTCTATCTCAGTTGGGTCTGAGGGCACGGGGATATTATGCTTTAGTGGACACAAAATGATGGGTAATTTGTTAAAGTTGGAGTTCCAGCCTCATCTAGCCACGGGCAACACGCTTTATCTGTACTGCTGAATAATGTTTTCAATAGCAGAATCCGTCTGTGCGACTCTGAGAGCAGTCTGCTCACAAGAAACGTCACAAATCTGCTGCGACTGAAACTGCTTCTTGGATAAAGTGAGAGCTGATGTGCAGGAGCTGCTGCAGGTAATCGCCTTTTGTGTTGAACTAATAGTCTGTTGTTTGTGTTCATTGTGAGTTTTTGCATGTTTTGTGTCGGCTTGCTTTCTCGCTGTCCATTGTTCGGTCTCAGTTCTTCTTACTGCACCAACCAAAACCTTTTCTTTCCCCACAGTGATTAAAATACATAGAAACACAGGTAACCTGCACATCTGCCGATCCTCAACCGCTGCTCTCTTTCTCCCACATGTAAAGCAAGTTAATGAACTACACTAACACTGCCAATAATGCTTTAATCGAGTATACCTCCTCCTGGCTGCAATGAAAGGTGTACATGAGTTGTGCTAAATGGGAAAAACTGGTGGTGTGTCCCTTTAAGAGCAGCAGCAGCACAGTGGCTCAGACAGGCTCAGACACACACCAACACTCAGAGTTATGGATGAATATGAGTTTTGGCACTGAGGCAGACAGTGAGGTATAGTGGCTGATGAGCTGACTGTGTTGCAGCGAAGCCGTCTGGGTTTCACACCGCTGTGACTGGATCGTCAGTTACATGACCGACTGACTGACTGACTGACTGACTGAGGAATACTGCAAAGATTTACACTGTAATGAAAACCTGGAGCAGTTAACATGGAAATACATTTGCAATTGAGGAAACAAACCCAGAAGCTGCTCATTTTCTTTCATGCCAAACATGTCCGCTACACTGACTCCAACCTGAGCAGACCTCATTAAAGAGAAGGATGTCAACAGCCCACGTTGTCCACAGGGAGTGTGTTGGAACCTGCAGCTTACAAAACCAGGATTTAATGAAGAATTTGGATTTTTACTGTTCATTGTTTTCTCCAGGCTGCTGACTTCACATGCAAATGTGTGAAAAAGGTGTCATGGAAACACCGTAATCACATCCCTCACTGTTAGATGGCAGTACAGTAATACACAGTACGGCTGTGGATCGTGAGCCAACAGTTGAGCTGCCATACGTATCAGGATGTTGCTCTCAAGTCGTGAGCCAACAGTTGAGCTGCCATACGTATCAGGATGTTGCTCTCAGATAACCCTGAGATGTTAAACTGTCCGATATGAAGACGATTCAAACTGGACTGATTTCTAGTAAACTGACTAGTATGGTCCTTAAATCTGTTCTCCACGTATCGTCTCTTCTCTTCATCTCTGGTGATTACCTTTGGTTTCCATGTCTCCATGCAGGGAGATGTATAGAAAGAGAGGATTAGCACATAATGTGTAAAGGTCGGTTTGACTCGACTCTGTGGAAATCACCTCGACAGCTTAAACAGAGAGATAAAGACTTAAAGATGGCCGCCACACAGCACAGGAGCACACCAGGACTACCAACATATCTTTCTGTTCTGCCCACGCTCCCTTAATATCTTTCTTTCTTGCCTCTCTTTCTCATTCAGCAGAGTCTGTCCGTCCTCCTCTTCCTCCTCCTCCCTCACAGCACTCAAAACAGCAGCAGCAGGGAGGGAGTAGATAAGGCCGAGGCATGTAAGCTTGTATATCTCACAGCCAGGCGGGATTTTCTCAGTCGGTTCGGGAGATGCTGCTGTGAATCTTGACACTGCAAGTTGTTGCTCAGGGAGAAACCAGTAAAGCTCCACCAGCAGCTCCACTAAAAGTCCCAAAGCTTCCTCACCCAGCCGAGCTTATCGTTGCTTCGTAGATGCCTGGCAGAAGAAATAATCTATTCGATGTAGTCTCATGTGCTACGGCAGCTCAATTTTTTCTCGGGTCTTCATTATACGTTTGTTTACTCCATCTGAGCTAATGGCCTGCTCCTATTGGTTAAAACCCTTCGCAGAGTGTAATCCTCAGGGGCCTATCAGAGCTCAGCGCTGTCTGGGAGCACTGGGGCTGGATGTTCTGATGCACTTTGGGGAGTCCACTGGGAACCTCCTTTTTCTTGTGGTGGGAAGTCAGTGGAATGAGTGTGTGTGTGTGTGTGTGTGTGTGTGTGTGTGTGTGGTGTGTGTGTGTGTGTGTGTGTGTGTGGTGTCACTGACAGGAGGCTGTGTAGACCAACAGACTTCCTTGTGTACTTTTCTTTCTGTGCAGCTGCAGCTTTTTATCACTGGATTTGTAGACGCAGGTAGAAACTGAGGCTGGCAGGCAGGTGAGAGAGGTATGTGTGTGTGTATATATACAGTATATATGTGTATGTATATATACTTCTTGCTGACCCTCTAATGAATCATTAACCGTAACAACTAAATTAAAATGTATTATTTCCATGGACAAATGACTTTTCAGCGATGTCGCTAATTTGCATTGAGCCCCGTCCTCTGAGCATTCCCTCTGACAGCTTCTATACTCTGCTGTTACTAATTTGGCCCACTTTAGTATTTCAAACCCAAATAATCTGAGTTAAAGATCCAGAATACATCGATGATATCCCACAGAGGGTATCTGTGATGACGTCAGCAGCTCTTTGTGGATTTCTCACATTTCCTCTCAGTTCACCATAAAACCAGAAGCTTTTTCAGACCTTTTAGTTCACATCATGGCTCCTCTAACCTGCAGCGATCAGGTTTCCTCTGTATCAGTACAGACTTACAGCTTTAAAGTGTGCGAGGACAAAGAATCCATCTGAAAATCAATTGAAATCAACCTGCTCCATTAAAATCTGGGTGTTTTTTATTTAGTGATGAACCTTAAATAAAGATCAAGTAGGTACTTATGGAGAGTTAATATTGTAGCTGGCAGATTTTCAGCAGTGAATGTTTTCTGCTGAGTTCAGTGTGTAAAATGGTGTTAAAGCTTCCTCCGTGTGCGCCGGCAGAGACTTGAGCAGCACAGGTTAAATCCAAGGTCTGCTCAGTTTAAAAGACAAAGTGAATCCTGATGACTAAAGCTGTTCGTAAACTCTTTTTTCCTGGCAAGTCGAGTGCTGCAGTTAATGGACATCTCACTTAACACCATCCGGAGTAAAAACACTGAGGAAATGAGACAACCTGTTGCTTCAGCTGCAACACGCTCTGGAAACATGCCTACGAGCGCTGCGAGGATTATACCGAACAATGACATATCGTCTAACACATTAACATATGAAGACAGTAGCTGCTTTCGTAAACATCTTATTCATGATGATGAAAGTAATAAACAGATTATACGGACTAGAATTACACTTGTGCAGTCCGTTAAATGAATGTGCTGCTTAGATGTAATCTTACAGCATGTATTACAGGTTCAAACAGACTTTTATATCTTGTGTTTCATCTGTCAGGAACAAAAATGATATGAAGCAGGTTAGGTGTGCAGCAGAAGTTATCCTGGCACTTTACCTCAGTGAGGAGTGATCTTAGCTTCGTAACCCTGAAGTTTCCTCACTAACCACAGCTCTTGCTTGGTCGTACAGGCCTCAGGCGTCCGTGTCTAACCTGAGCTTTCCAGCTTTCACAGCCAAACTTTCACACTCAACATCCTCATCTTGAGACAATTCCTCAGTTTGTGAGAGTTTTTGGAGAACAACATTAAAAAAAAAAAAAGGTGGGAAAAATGAAAAGCTGTTAAATTGAAATTTCTATGTTTATATCTAAATGTTTCGGGGTTAGCTTAACGGCTCATTAGCGAACACTGTACCAACGCGACTAATGACACTCGAGGTAAACCGTTAAAAAGATTACAAGATCATATCGAGTCCTAATTATCTCAAGTAAACAATATAATAACTGTTAAACACAGCTGTGAAATATTATAAACTAATTAGGATTATTTAAACTAAGTCAATTAAAACAAAAGAGAAGAACTTAATTAAAAAAACAAACTTTTTACGTGTATTAATAACTGCGGTGCCACCCGTGTGGATTGAAACACTAATGCACCGCTCCAACCTCCACTGACAGGATTAGGTGAAACAACACAGCTGGCAATCAAAATGTTATGACATCACGCCACATACGACATCATGACACGTCGCCGTCTCGTCTGATGTATGTTGTTTGCACATCAGGCTGACCTCCCGGGCTGAATATGTAAATGTGACAGAGAGGAGGAGGACTAACAGCGCTCCTGTGTGGGATTTGATGTGCTGCGATGTTGATTACAGCGTCCCACCAGCTTCCATCTCTCCAAATTTATCACTGCTTGATGATATATCCTCCTCACCCATCCCTCCCTCCCTCCTCCATATCTCTCCATCTCCCTCCCATCTGTCGTCCCCTCCCCCCTCCTCTCTGTCTTATTTACTTTGGGTGAAGATGCAACATGAAGCAGCAGCAGCGTTGTTGTCGGTGTGATCTCTGATTGCAGACTCCCACCACTTTTGTCAGTCACAATTCATCATTTTAAACATTTCTCTCTCTCTCACTCCATCCATCTCTCTTTCTCTCTCTGTATTTATTTGTTTATTTCCGGAGAGGAAGAAGTGATTTGAGGAAGAGATGGAGCTGACGTCGGGTTTGATGTGGATTGCAACATCCCACCGTTGCTGTCAGTCATAGTTTATCATGTCAGCCCCTCTGCTCTCGCTCTCTGTGTCCCTCTCATGTTTATTTAGTGAGAGGAGGATGTGATAGGAGAATTATCTTCTGCTGATGTAATCTTGTGATATTGATTGCAACTTCCCACCACTTCTGTCCAGCTGAATTTATTATCAGTTGATGATATGAGCCCACTCCTCTCTCTCTCTCTGAAAACCTGTGCAACACGAAGGAGTGTAGTTTAAAAGGAACAATAAGCTAAATGAAAATCACACATATTAACAAGATATCGAGGTCGTGATTTCAAGTTGAAATGTCAAACTTCCGACCTCCAAGTTTTCCAGGTGCACGACGCCAAAAGTTACCAAAAAACCTTGCTGACCGTAACAAAATGAGGTCTCTGTGGCAGGTGTACACCTCACCTGTGTTTGCTTTGAGGAGGCAGTTATTTCAAACAGAAACATGATCTTTTCCTACACATACAGTAACCTACAGTAGTAGTTTTGGTGCCTTTATTTTGAAAGTGTAACCGGATGTTTCTTGTTTGTTACTGCGAATGAGACGGGTGTTTTCATGGTAGTTGAGGCCAAACACGAGTGGCACAGTGGACCAGAGGGTCTATGACACTGTCTGGTGTGATACCGGGTTGCATTTGGACTCGTGTGTCCGGCCTCTCACCCAATTCCAGTTTTTACTCTCCACTGAGCTCTGAGCCTCTACAGTGGGACAAATGAACTTCCTCTGTACTGCGAGTGCTGAGGCTGTACTGGGAGTTCATCCTCACACTGAAGCTCTGTTGCACATTGATCCTGTTATTAAAGCTGCACCAACATAAAATGCATCATCTCAACAAGCTGAAAGTGCATTTTCTTCCAGTTTTTGCAACAAGACGATCGAAGCCACCACTTAAAGGTGACTAATGTTTGAGTTCAGCGTGCTTGAGACACAGCTCTGTGACTGTGTGTGTGTGTGTGTGGTGTGTGTGTGTGTGTACCACTTAATGATGTTATTTTTTATGTTCAAAGTCTCAAACAGTTCACTTTGTTTGAATCAATGTTTGGATTAATTACACAGAAACTGAAATTAATTTATCAGCAACACTGTGTGCAAACATGATGAATGCATCCATATGTGGGTCGGAGTGTGTTGGTGTGTGTGTGTATTTTTTCAACTTGTGCTTTCGTCTTTGGCCAACCAACCAAAGAGTTTGTTGATCCATATTTCCCTGATGGTTCATTAGAGCTGTTGGCCTCTCACAGCTGAAAGTGGAGGTTTCCAACTCTCGTCAACATTTTACCTGATAAGACACAAATGGAGTTTACTGGCTGTGTGTGAGACGGGCAGCCAGAAAACCTCCTCGTGATTTATGATGATTCATGATTTATGTGTTTGTTGAGTTCTGACGTCTGAGGTGCGTTGTTGTTGTTGAAAAATGCCTCACATTCAGCATGTGAGAGGATGAGAAAAATCAATGCATAAATAATTGTATGATCCACAGTAACGCAGCTTGGATGAGATGTAAACGACTCGTCGTCCTTCACATCATTATATGCATTCGCACAGCTACTGTAGCTCCACAACTCTGATCACAACATGCAAGACAAGGGTCACTGACTCGACTACTCATCAGTAGCTTTGCTAACTTGTCTTCGTATAAAACAGCCAAAAAGTGCATAACACAACTGTTTCTGAAAGAGTAGAAAACGCTCTGTACAGCTTGTTAATCAGCTGAAATCCTTTTTCTGTAACATAGTTTAAGGCCGGCACATTCACTTCAGAAAAACAACCATGTAGGTAATGTACAGTAGGTACGTTCATGGTTATTTGAACCCAAACCACAATATTTTAATACCTAACCAAACTAGGGCTGTAAAACAAAAGGGAGGGATAAAAGGCCACTAGAGTCAGTTTTGCACATGCAGGGCTTTGCAGTTTATATCTGGTTAGATTTTCAAAATAAAGCTTCCTGAGGAACTTTTCACATATCACGAGTGAAAGTTGTGAAACGGTTTCAGGCATCAAAACTACATCGTCAGGTTCAAGAAAACATTGTGGGTGGGGATCGAACCACCAGCTACATTTTATAAGTTATAAACAAAGTGAATCTTGTCTTTTGTTTACAGGTGGGATTAGATGTCTGTCTCCTGAGTGAAAGTCCTCTGGTCTTTACAGCATCAGTTCGGAGCGCAGGGCCACTGACCAAGTTGCCATATTTGATACGTTGGGAGTTACAGGCTGATAACAAACTCTCATTAACCTGTGTCGAATGACAGGAAGACAGCAGTTGAGTATATGAAGCCAGATATATTCACTTCATGTGACATTGTCTATTTTTAATCATCAAAATTAAGATGGTGGAAAGAAGTTTATTGTATCTTTAAATGAGGCTGAGTGAAAGGAGTGAAACAATCACACAGACAGCGTTTACCTTCTGAGACTCTCTCATCAGCTGATGATGAATTATCGGGAGAATTAGCAGTAATAATGATTGTCTTTATGTATAAGTAGAGTCATTAAAAAGTAATGGATATTAATGATGTTCAGTGTGCATTGAACAGTATAGTTTCCTTTGCTTTGTCACTGGGGATCATTAGATTCTGATTAAAGATATTTTTCTGTCTCTTCTTTAAGTGTATAATTTCCAGTTTTAATTACCAGTAATCACATAAGCGATCGTTACCTTCTAATTAAGATTTCTTTAACTGCTATTGATGATGCTCATATTGTATTTAGGGATAAACTTGTTGTGGAAGTCTGCAGCAACAAAGCCTCCGCCCCGTTACAGATGCTTTTGGCACACAGAGATTTTCAATGAGGCGGCTGTCGACAGAATGAAAAGATAATTCAAAACAAGAAGATGCAAATTTCCGTCGCAGAATTTATTTTAATCATCACCACTGTGTGAATGTTGTGTGTCTGATTTTTCATAATCACAGTCCTCAGTGCATGCAACAGATTTGTGTGGACTCTGTATCTGTGCTGATTTTCTACTTTCTAATATTTTTTACACCAACAGCACACACACACATTTTCCCTGAAACGTAAATGCATGCTCACACACACACACACACACACACACACACACACACACACACACACACGGCTGGGGCCATCTGTTGATCTACAGTAGATTAGCCTGCTGGTGGGAGCAGCCTCATCTCTCTCACACACACAAGCTGTGATGTGCCAGAGTCTCGGGGCCGAGCATGACGAGGTGTCAAAGTGTTTCGCTTTGCCTGCCAAGTATCTCTCTCCTGCCCCCCACCTTCCTCCATCCTCTTCATCACCATCTATCCCTCCTCTTCTACACGTCACCCCTCATGTGCTACCTCCCTCCTCACTGATGAAATCATCAGATCGCACGTGCGACGTTGTTTTGTTTCCTCATGTCCCACTGGGAGCTGGATGTTGTTGATTTGCTCAGATTGTGTTTATTTCATAATTTCTCCTTGATTTTTGTGCTTGAGTAGGCTATGTATTTAAATAATTTCATTAGTTGTCTGTTTTAGTGTCAAGTCCACACCAGGTGTTTTATTTTGAAAATTGACTGGATGCAGCATACCGTTCCACTGTCTGACTGAACAGCTAATTGATCGCGGCCGTGATGGGCCCGGTGGAAACTCGGGGTTAGACTACTGATCCTGATTGCTGGTTTCTCCTACCAAACCAAACTTTAAATATTTTTTGATTGCATTGTTATTATTCTTATTAAACTTTTTTATTTGTATGTGCGCAATGCCGTGTTCGTTCTACTGGGCAAGCTGGGGCCTGAAGGACAGAGGTGCCATGAGAAGCAAAACACCATAAACAAAAAATCACAGATTGGCCTAAAAGTGTGTATACATGTGTCTGTGTGTGTGTTTGTGTGGTGTCACAGGGGATTTCAGCTGACCCACATATAGAACATGGCTCACTGGACATGACGATATAAACATGCAACTCCCAGTGGGAACAACAGTCTGTTGTGACTTTTGTCAGCTGACATCAACTCCCTCTGAGACAACAGTCACACTTTCAACTGCTTTCTCAACTATTGCTGCCTTTTTCATGAACATTGTTCTTCCTTTTCTTTTAGGCCTACGTTCAATACCTAATATATCTAAAGCTCTTTATTGTCATATGTTTCCAGTAAAATAAATGAGTAAATAAAAGCAAAAGCAGTAGAATCAAAGCAAGAAAATAACACCCTAAGCCTAACCGCAACCACTGACCCAAAAATCAGCAGTTTATGTATCAGAGCCAGCCATCACCAAATTAAATGGTCTTGGGTCTGAAATGTGTCTCCAAAAGTAGCCAAAGTGATTCCTGCACACACACACACACACACAAACACACACACACACACACAAACACACACACACACACACACACACACACACTCGAACACACACACACACACACTGTTGTCATCTCCTGAAATGCAGCCCGGTTTTCCAGCCAGTCTATGTGTGTTTGCTTATTTTGGTGAACACAGCATGAGTATGTGCACGTGCATGTGAGAGACAGAAACTGTCTGTGTGTGCGAGTGTGGGTGTAGGTGTGTGCATGTGTGTGTTTGAGTGTGTGTGTGTGTGTGTGTGTGTGTGTGTGTGTGTGTGTGAGGCTGCCATCTGTTAAAATATTGAGTGGAACAGACCAGCATTATTCCCACAATCCCTCCCCTGCTGTCCCCTCCGTTTGCCACCCTTTACACTCTCTTTCATCTATCTATCTATCTATCTATCTATCTATCTATCTATCTATCCTCAGTGTTCCTCCCTCTGTCATACCACTGACCCTCTCTTCATCCACGCCTCCTCTCTTTGGCTCGGGGCTGTTTCTCCTGCAGCACCACCCAATAAACCAAACGTGGATGTAAACAACAGCGTCATCGGCGTATCATCGCATGAAACACGCCATTTACATATTTCTGCACAACACGTTACACAACAGCCCAGTGCAACTTGATTTGTTTGGATAAGCGAAGTTGATAATTTGATGCAAATGTATTTATTCCTATTACTCATGCAGCATTGTTTGATGATATGTCTCAGTCTTTTGACTCACTGCTGTACACTTGTTCCTTCTCGGATTTTCTCTTTTGGAAGTAGTTTTTCATGCACTATTTATGTGTTTAAGCCCTGAGATTGTTTTATAAAGATGTTTAATAGTGTATACATTTTAAAATATAAGTACTCAAACCTGCAATTTATTACTTCTTTCACAAATTTTATACAGAGAGTTCAAGACATTTTCGCAAGTTCGGAGCATAATCTTTATTTCCATGCAAGATATAAGACAACAAAACTTCTACTGGCAGTAAAAAAGTGAAGTACAGGAGACATCACTGAGGATTTCAGAGCAGACCATTTACCTAGTGTTTTTGTGCCTAAAGCTAACCAGTCCATAAGCACAGTGTTGTCATAACATAAAATTGAAAACTGAGCCTGAGGAAATGTAAAGTTTGGAGATGAAGAAATAGTAATCTCATGACACTTTCTAGGTCGGTTTTTGGAGTGAAAACAGGCTGCAATACCAGAGATGGAGGGTGTGTTAAGTTGCTACTCGTGCTGTTAAAGCTTTTTGGGAAGAGGACGGCTTGATTGTTTTGGGGTAACATGTTACATCAGTAAATGCTGACATTGGTCACTATGGAAGGCTTCAGTATTTGATTACTTTTAATGACTATTGACTTGTGGTTGACGCCCACAGAGTCCCTTAACTCCCTTAGAAAAATCACTCATTTCTGGAGTCGTTGAGTTCAGAGAAACTTTGTAAACTTTGTGAAATGTTGTCTGTGGCACATTCTTAATTATTTGGGGCTCCTTGTAAATTTGGCAATTGATGCATATGAAGTTCTTCCTTTCTTTGCTTTTTTTGTTGCTTGGTATATTGGCCTTGTTTTTCTGAAATGCAGAACATTACTGACGAGTTGGATGTGTTACATGTCTGTTGTGGGCTGGGCTGTCTGTTTGTCAGTGTTGATACTCTTCCCCTTGTATTACAGTGTTACTTGCATTACAGTGTTTCTGAAGTGTGGAACTTACTTTGTACCATCTGTAGAGACTTATACAGTCTCTACATCTCCGAAATGTACATATTTTGGTTATAACTGATGCTACAGCCTCACAAAACACCACTCTTTTATAAAGACTAATAGTGACATTCAGATGACAAAAGTCCCATTCATAGTGATCCATTAGTGTGAGGGTGGTGTGGATGTCTCTGTACTTTCTGTTGTAGCTGTTACAAATCTCAAACAGAGATTGTTGTGTTGACAGCTCGTGGCAGCAGGGTGATGCAGTGAAGAGCCTCCTTCAGCAGGATGATTTGGTGCAGCCCGCCCTGCTGATTCATCCTGCACTCTAAATCCCAACCAGAGGTTTTATTCTCTGGGTGATCCTGACCGCTGACCTCACTGAGGAATGAGGAGAATAAAAACAGAAAATACTCTCTGAGGATCTGTGAAGCATTATATTACCATTTCAGTTTTTAACATTGAGTGATTGTAGAAGAATTTAGATCCAAAAGTTCAGATCCAAGAAAATAAACTTATGTTTTCATAAATCATTTGACAAGTTGAGGGTTGCAACTTTACTGAAATTTGATGGCAATCTCCGTCTCTTATTACGTCACCACAGTTTTTCTAAGGGGTGATGTTTTATTTTTTAAATAACTGTCACAACTTTAACCTGTACACTGTCCCAGTTTTAATTAAACCACTAAATTAATTGTAATAATGGTGTATAACTGGATTGAAATGCTCCCCACTGAACTACACTTATTGGCTGGTTTCAAATCGTTGCTTTCTCACTCTAATTCTGATTTCTAAAACGTTGTTATATTGGCTCCGATTTGTGTTGTAACAGCAGCTTCAGAGGTTGTTTTTTTTATGTTAACTGATGATTAGTCTTGTGTTAATCAATATCACTGCTGGTGGGTTGTTTTCTTAATTAGTGCTCTCTCACTCGCCAACATAAGTCAAGAGTGTAAATGTTAATATGTAATGACTGAATTGATCTGCGGCACAGCAGTGGCTGGTCAACCGGCACCTTCTCTGCACGTGTGAGACTGGTTTTCAATATTCTGACTTACCTTTCTGACACCTGTACGCTGTCTGTTTCAGCTGATGAACCAATACTATGTTGATTGAGGAGAAACTTTGCAAAATGGCCAAAACAAATTCAAGTCTTCTTGTAAATCCTGCTTTAAAATGCAATTTATTTCCTGTGTGAACACGCTGTTTCCTGCTGAGAGGAAACATGTTGACTTTTTACAAACACAGTAAACAGTAACCAATATAGGTGACCTCTTTGACGACTGAGAAACTTTATCAACTTTAAAACTCTTTCTTTCTTTGTTCATCCATCTGTCCTAGAGATGTTTATTTGCATGTGGATGTGAGATCTGATCACAAGCGGTCACTCGATAGCAGCTCTTTAAAGAAAACTACAGCTCTATGAAGCTGTGATATTCAGTTTACAGAAAGCCTAATTGTAGAGTGGCTGTTTTGTGTTTATCCATCAAAGAGTTGTAGAAACATTTCACCAGACTAGTGAAAACTTTGACCTGCTGGAGATCAGGAGTCAGGAGGAGTCAGTTTATGAAGATTTTATGAAACATTAGAATAATTACGCTATAGTCTTCAGGCTGCAAAACAACATCAGCTGCAAACAATATGAACCCTCCCAGCTTTAACTGAGGCGATTACAGTCCACACTTCCCTGTGCGGAGCTACAGAACAGAAAACAAAGAGGAACAGAAGAAGAGCACAACATGTAGCGGCAGAGTGTAGGTGGTGGATTAGAATGGATGAAGACAAAGATTTATTTTTCGACCAAAAAAAAAAACCCAACCTGCTCTGTCCTTGTATCTCACCGTCATTATCTCTCTCTCTCTCTCTCTCTCTCTCTCTCTCTGCTCTCCCCCTCCCCCCTCCACCTCCCTCCATCTTTATCTCCTCCCATTATTCTCTCCCATCACACCTCTCCTTGTCAGCTTGTTGTTTTCTATTTCTGAAATGAATGCCCTCAGTTTTCATCCTCTGCTTCTCACCACTATCTAATACATGAATACAACAGTAAATGAAAATGTTTTCCTTTGCCTCTGTTTAGCTGTCCTCTGTCTACCACCCACATTCATCATGTTTCTCTTTTTCTATTTCTTGCTTTCCATTTTCCTTCATCTGACCAGGTCTTTGCTTGAATATATGCGAGTCTTTTAGTATATTTGCTCGCACGGTGGATGTTTGGTGTTTTAGTCTTCTTATTGTTGCTGGTTTGTGTTTTTCGTCAGAGGAATATCACACGTTTTTTTGCTACTTTTTCTTTAAATATGGGATTAAATTTCATGAGATGCTTTATTAAAGAATATCTGTCGCTCTGTAATATTTCATTGACCATTGTTTTCACCTCCAGCAGGTGAACAGATTTGTTTTCGCGGCGACTGCCAATGCCAGTGCTGCATTATTGACACGACTACATCTAATCTAACACTGCCAGACTCCCTCTCCTTGCCCAGGGGATTGTGGGTATTTGATTTGGGATCTGTCTCCATCTGGGCTCCAGCGGGAAAGAGAATTGCAAAGAAATAACGCCACGCTGTTTCCAGTACCTTCGGCATGCTGGGAAGTTCAGGCTTCACTCCGGCTTTTTGAGAGATGCAGGTGGGGAGGGAACCGGCGAGGTGGATTCAGTTTGTTGATAACGGCTTCAAGACCAACCAGGATAAAAAAAACTGCTAAAAATACATCCATGATGGGAAAAGACAGAGATTATGGTGGAGGCAAAGGTGTTTTAGAAATACTTACTGATTTACTGTGAAACTGTGGTCTGAGGCAGTCTGAAACTCTGAGCTAAACTTGACTCAGTTAATTCACCTGAACAAATCATATGTGAGGAAGGAAGCTGCAGGGCTCGACTTCAAATCTATTTTCATACCAACAACAATGTGTCTGCATCTAAAATCCTATATTTCCTATATTCTAGTGTGACACTGTGAGCCTTCGCTCAGACTATACTGAGACTTACTGCGCCTACTTACTTCAATCTGAGGCATAATTCTGCTCAAAGTTTTGAAACTACGGCGCTCATAATTTTGGGGCTGAAGGGATGTGAACAGGAAGTATAATCTACTGCTTCTTAAAATATGTTTATCGTGTGTGTGTTCAGATGTGACTGTGTGTAACGTGTTGATGAGCAGGCAAAAAAGAACAATTTGTTTACATTGTAGTAAAGACTGATACAAGTTTGTCGTCTTTTGCTAAATAAATAAAAGTTTTTATTTATTTAAAACTAAATAGAAGCTTTTAATATACATTCTCTGACTTGACTCGCCCTGCAAACACTTGAGAAGCAGCTCTTCAATCAGCTGTCCTCATCTCACTGGAGAAATGATGTTGAATGTCTGACATTGATCGACTTTGCTGACTTCTGGCCTGATGAATCATCGCAGACAGGTCAGGGTGACGGGTGGTTTATGTCTTACAGCGCACCAAACATTGAATTGTCAGAAACAAATGAAAAAAAATTTGAAATATCTGAGTCACTCAGCCCCTTCAGGAGTATTTCGCTAGCTAAAGGCCTGATGGCACGATGAGAGGAAAGGGAAGCAGAGACAGCAGAGAGAAGAGGAATGATAAGAGAGAGGAGAGACAAAAACCGGTCACAGAGCAGAGATGAAAGAGGAGAAACAACAGAAGAAGAGACGAGAGGAGAGGAAGGAGGGTGAGAGGTGGATTAAAAGAGAGAAAATCTGCATGAAAGTCAGAGAGGTGGAGGAGAGGACGAAGGTAAAGACGCCGATCGATAAACTGAGAGAGTCTGATATTGGAAACTTCTCCAGTGATCTGTGGAGAGTGGGAGGAGGACACACACACACACACACACACACACACACAGGATCATAACACACACTCTCAAACAATAGATCAGTGTGTTTTCACGTGCACGCACAACCACTCCGAGGAATATCTCTGAATAATCTCACACACACACACACACGCACACACACACACACACACACAGGGTGATTTCCTAACAAGCCTCCTGCCTCCATGTTTCCACCTCTCGTCAGCACAGAGATGAGTCTGATCCTGATTATCCACCTCCTCCCTCCCTCCCTCCCTCCTCCACAAGGAGCGCTTATTCCTCCTCCTGCTTCATCGTGCCAAGAAAAATCCCAAACAGTCGTCTCCGTGTGGAGGAGGAGGAGGAGGAGGAGGAGAGGCTCGAGAGTCTGCTGAGAACATGAAACCCCGGTTCTCATTTGAGCTTTTGGACATCATTCGGGCATTTATTGCAAAAATATTTTCCTGATCTTGGGACTCATTAAAACAGAATCCAGCAGGGCAGCAACATGAGCAGTCAGGCAGGCTGGAAACAAGCACCACCAGTACCAGCACACAAATTCAACCAAATGATTTGGCAAAGGAGGCGAAAGTGCTTATTAAAATTATACCCCAGACTGGCGGTCGTAAATTTAGATTATCGCAGCTGCAGCGCTTCCTTTTTCAATTTTGACCTGCTTGTATTGCCTCAGTTGTGTGTGCACACATCTTTGTTTCTCTTCCAAATGTCTTGATTTAGACGTTTGTGTTGTAACAAACCATTTGTATCCTTAAGGTTACTTCTTATGTCTCCCTGAACAGTGTAACACACTGGCCATGACAGAGTAGTCAGGGCGTGGTAGCTGATTTAACGCAGCATTCACCGCTCGTGTGTTTAACCTTTTCATTACCACCTATTATATTAGATACAGTTTTTTGGACAGCAGTTGTTGGCAGTGCGAGCAGATGTGAATGCTGTGCAGAAATTTGGAAACATTAGCCGCTATTAGCATAACACAACACAAATCTCTGACTGAACGGTTGGAGGTCGAGTTGTATTGTGGGTAACGTAGGCGAGAGGTTCAGACAAGGAAGGAGTAACAAGTCTGAGATTCACAATGTGTCACAGTCAGCAGGTCGAAATTCTCTCATTGTCTCGGCTCAGAGTCTCATGTGCTGTTACTTCCTGCAGAAAAGTGGACAACACACATACACATGGTTTAAAAATCTCCCTCATTAAAACCCCATGTTCCTCTTCAGTTATAATCAAACCATGTATTCTAGCAGTGGGAAACCAATGCCTCTTCCTGTTTTTTGACCGATCAGCCTGGTGAAAGTGAAGTTTATAGGGTTGTTTTTCTACAGCCATTACTCTGTACACTCAGTATTTACTTCAGAATCATAAGTTAAAGTAAAGAAAAGTTGTCTATTCACATTCACAAAAAGCACGATATGTCTCCGGATGTAATTAATTGAACGAATAGAAAGGGAAGTGTAAAGACAATCCTATCAGGTTTTTAGATGAGTTTCTGAATTTGCTCTCGGGGAGTAAAAACCTCCGTCACCTGGACGACTCTGACAGGCTGATATTAAATTAAACTTCATTGTCAGTCTGATATATTGGCCTAACCCCGCTCTCATTATCTCCCAGTGTAAATTTGACACCTTGGTTCTCTCATCATATCCTGTCTGCCATATCATCCACCTTTAATATACACTTATCTTGAATTGTTAAAAGACAATCCCTTCAACCTCTGTGGCTGCAAGCTCTATTACAGCGCTTCAGGTTTTCTGATATTACTGCAATATTTCAGAGGAACCTGCAGTACCTGCTGCCTGGGATACAGTACTGTATTCTGATCCAAGGAACTGAATGTCATTTCATTTTATTTCACTTCATTTTTGTGTGTTGCCCTCGCTGGGAATTCACTCTGAATTAAATGTCAGACAAAATGTCAGTGTTGTGTTGTGGATAACTGTTCTGACCCTTTGTAAAAGTCACACAGAGATGTCTGAAAAATCACTATTTTAATCAGGCGAATGGAAATCATACAGACAGATGTTGTTATGTTTTTATAAGTCGAGCCCAGCTTTACTTGTACTGACCTGTTTGAGAACTGCACGCCTTAAAACTCAACGACACCTCAGAGAGAAGTTCGATAAACTTACTTAAACTTATTTAAACGACGTTGACAGATTAAATTTGACACCTCACGTTCACTTTTTCTGTATTTGAAAGCATCATCATAAAATTAAATGTGTGTCAGTATCACAACAAACATATAATATTATGCAAAGTAGCATCAGAGTAGTTTGTGTCCTGAATCCAAACACACATCTCGTGTTTTGTCCGCTGAACTTTGACCCGCGGACGATGTTGATGGTCACCTCTGATTTTCATTGGCTGTGATGTTTTTGCACCGGTGACTCATCAATGATCCTCTGCAGTCCTCCACCCATAAGAGTCAATTACCGATCTATTACTCTTACTGATTTTATTATTCAACCCTCTTGTAGTATTGATCAGGATCAATGTTAATACATCTTCAGTGCTAATCTACTGCACTCCCCCTCAGAGGTTTTACGATGCAGTTTGTGTCATTACTCATGTTCATGACTTACTGATTGATGTGGCTGCAGATCCCAATCTATTTTCCCAAATCAATTGATCACCCTCATTGATTGATGACTCAGGAGGATTTGTGTGACCTCAGCCAGACACCCACACACTGATCACCACTTAACACTCATACTGAATAGGATACAATAATCACATTATTGCTGCTTAATATATTCCCAGCAGATTGTGATGATTGAAAGCTAGAAGCTTCTACAGAACACAAACAATAACAGTGTCCCTGCGCCATGTTTGTTATCTGATGCCGTGTTTCCTACAGATCGAATATTAGAAAAAGAACGACGATAAATAATCTCTCTCAATCATCACTTATGATCAGTAGAAGTGTGTTGTCTGTATCAGCAGAGACGCTTCGTTCTGCCTGTATTTTCCTTTTTAATTCGTATTTTGCTGTGATCGGGATGTTTCTGGACATCAACCTTCGGGCAGCGGATATGTAGCTCTCGAGCCAATACCAGCATGCCTGGTGTTACACTGGAACGCTTTAAAAACATAACAAACAAGGCTCTCTCCTCTGTTACAGAGAGCTGCAGGTGTGTGTGTCTGTTTGACCGAGGGCGGGGCATAGCTACACACACAGAGCAGGATGAAGCTGCACTGTGGCAGCTTTCACACTAAATTTTGTTTGTTGTGCAGAGTTGTGGGCATGTTTATTTTATTTCTTTGACTGCTTTGTTGCTTCACAATTAAAGACCCTTCTTACACCCAGTGTGTGATGTTGGATGGAATACCGGCGTTCTGCAAGCAAAAAGAGGCGGGGCATGTGACAAAACAGCATCATTGTTTAGTTTGACGCTTTACATACTACATGTAAGGAAGTACAAAAATGGCATAACATGACAATAACTATCATTGAGTGTTCCTCTTATGTGGTGGTTGATCTCGATCTCTGCTCAGAGGGTAAGGAGCTCGCTGTTATTCTTTATTGAGTTCGCTGCTAACTGCTTTTATCTGCTTTAGTGTTCGTCATCAACAAGTCCCTGAGTTAACACTAGAGCCATACTGAAGCCTAATGATGCAGGTGTACCATAATGCTTCTTGGCCTTGAGACTGAGGTGTTTTGCAGCGAGAGATGTCTTCTGAGTACACGCCTGTTGATCGGTTGTGTGCTAGCAAGCTACACATACTTAAAAGTCAACAGCAAAACACACAAACAAAATTCAAAAAGCACCTCAGACTCACTCGGAGAACATTAAGCGCCGCACTAATGTTCTCTGAGCTCAAACAGCCAGGCTCCCCCTCTCATTTAGTTGCAGTCAGCTTGTATCAGCCTGCTCTGATTGGACGGCGGAGGAAAAAGTCACGGTGGCCGCCTTTAGAAAATCATCATCAGCATTTTTTTTCTCTCTCTTTTAAAAGTCAATTAGCTTGTAGAGTTGTTAAAGTGGCTGTTGAGTTTGGAAGGTCAGTGGTTTCATTAATGAGACGAAGTGAAATTAAGTTTGTTGTCCTGCTTTAAAAAAAAAAACAGGCTGCTTCAAACTGCACTGAGAAAAAAACCAACCGACAGACGGACAGACAGACAGAACAATCTGCCACGGCTGCATCAAATACAATATTCAGACACCATATTACAGACTGTGTTTTTAATTGGAGCGCGCTGCAGCTGAATTAGACGCGACCATTGTTTACATCTGGACACACAACAGCTGAGGACAAACACAGCAGCGGTTATCATGGTGATTATTATTATTAACAGTATTATTATTTTAGATGATGTCCTGTCCCCCTGCCAATGGAAATGTCTCATTTTCATGATAATGCCTGGCTGTTCTGTCTCGCTGCTGTTTCTCTCAGACTGTCTGGACTCTGTTTATTACTGCGCCCTCGTTTCTGTAGAGGAAACACAAATCTACAAGATTCACATGATACTCGTGACTTCTCTGTGACTGTGATTCAAACAGAAGTCTTTTTAATTTTATTGTATTAAACAGGAATTAATCTCATCAGAATCTCAAGGTTATGATCAGAAAAGAGCAAATTAATCACTGAAACAAAATTAAAATCCTGTTTTTTTTTCTGATCTTGACCTTTTTATCGTTGGGTTTGTTAAATTACAACAGACAGCAGAAGTGTTTCAGAGATTAAAAACAGATAATTCTGTCAGTAACATTTCAACATAAATCTACTGTTTCAAAATCAAGAATTACATTTAATTATCAGAGCAAACAAAAAACTAAATCACAAAAAGGCAACATGTTGTGCTTCACACGAGCCTTCGAGAAAAAACATCACATGGACAAAAATGTTGAACAGTTTTGTATCTATGCAAGACCTTTAGCTAACCATGGTAACATTTACACGCGTCTACGATTATGGGTATTTAACGTGATCAATAAGAGTGACGAGGATCAACACGGAGCCGTGTCTTGTGTCCTACGAGGCAGAAAGAAGAACTTCATCACCTTCATCGTGAACTTTTCTACTTCCTCCTATGTGTCACTTCAGTTTTTTACATTCAGATTTCCTCTGAAGAAACTAAACTCCCTTCTTCTGCATGTTTGAGTTTAATCTGACCTCTCTATCTTTTAGCTGTGAGGTTTAATGATGCTATAGCTGAATACAGCGTAGCTCGATCTGGTTGAAGATGTCAGCTAAACGTCCAGAGTGCTAAATGGGATCATAGGAGGTCTTATTCCTGACAAATGAAACTGTAATGACGCTGTAGTTTAACTTCACATATCTCTAATAACAGAGTTATATCTTTTCCCCCTCCTCTTTGTCTCTCTCATCTATCTCAGGACTTTTCTTCTTCTGTCGGTCGGAGTTTAACACTCTGATTTAGAGCCACATATATCAGAGCAGACCACTCTCTCTCTCTCTCTCTCCTCCCTGTCTCTCTACCTCTCTCTCTCTCTCTCTCTCTCTCTCTCTCTCTCCTCCCTGCCTCTCTACCTCTCTCTACCTCTCTCTCTGGTGACCGCCCATGCTGTAGAGCTGCAGCAGGTCTGTGATGGATTTCCACGGCTGCCTTTATAGAGATGAACACAGGCTGACAGCGATGACCTGAGATTTATAGTTTGCTCTCTTTTCTCTCTGTAGTAAAACACGGGGATAATAGAAAGCAGATTTATGTGTGGACATCTTTCTTTTTTTATTCCCTTTTCCAGCCTTTGTCCTTGTCATGTATGTGTCCATAGCTTAAGGCTGTGGATTAGGCCATACATCCCATCATCTCTGGGCTTTTTCCTCATCTCTTTATCCAAGGTGTTGTCTCAGGTGTTCGTATTGAATTTTAACAAAGCCGGGACGATAAGAGCATAACAAACTGAGACAATCGAATGGTCCAGAGGCTTTTTCAAAACACTGCGTGCCATTTTTAATGTAATATTTATAGCATTATATCTTTGAATAAACAAATAAAATAGTTTGGGTTAAAGGCACAAACTGCAGCCTTCATATGCACTTATATAATATATATATCTATATATATATAGATATATATATAAACTATGCAGTTTTAACGCCATCATAGCATTTATTGTAACTAATTTACAATAATAGACTTGTTATCTCATGCTGTAAGTTCCTCAGTATCATATTCATGTGGTAAATGGACCATAGTGAGGTGTGCTCATCTGAATCGTCTGGAGGCTCCCCTCTGGTGTAGTGGTATAAATAGCGGCGACAAAAGTCTGCATCAGGAGGTGGATGGAGGTGGATGGAGGTGGATGGGTGTGTCCAACGCCCGCCTTCCACACGAGACCAGAGGCTGAAAGCAAAAGTCAAAGATGGCTTGTGTTAAACTTACATCATGTGAGATGTAAGTTGCTAAATGTAATTAACATGTTACATAACTGAACTTACATTCTTATTTCAACTCAACCCAGGATCTGTTCTTAAACTGAACTGAACTGCGAGCGTTTCCTAACACTATCGGTCTAAAACTCATAATATGCGAAATGTTGCCGAGCAGACTTGACCGGATGTTGCATATTATAACTAACCCGATCGCAGTGCCCTCCAAATTTAATGAGTATTTAACGAGTTGGCAATGAGAGCCTGTTGAAACTACACCAAGGGGCTTCTGACTGAGGATTGGACCTTTTAACTTTTAAATGTTTTAATTTAAAAGTCTAAAAGTCGGGTGAGGAGATAAGGAAGTTAGCTGCGTGCACACACGTCATATCAAACTACTAAACTACTGGACTGAACTGCTGACATGTTTGAGAAGACTACCTCTCCAAGTTAATTAATTTTAATCATCGTAAAAAAAAAAACTGCTGATATGTTGATGAGCTAATCATGCAAATGAGTAATTTAGTAGTCTGCTATCACGATGCCACTGTGAAACATATGGACAAAAAGGTCTAACTTTGAAGGTTAATGCAGCCTATGGATTATGTAAATCAACCACCTCTAGCATTTTTTTATTCTTAAAAGATTCATATCGTCTTAAAGAAGGAGGAAGAGAAAGTGAATTTAACAAGAGTAAGGACGAAAGAAAGGAGTGAATGTTGAAATAGAACTGAGTCAATGACGTGGAGTTAAAGGGGAAAAGTGACAAAAACAGACACAGAGGCACAGAGATAGAGGAAAAACATGGAGAAGGAAAGAAATGTGACGTGACAAAGACGATAAAAAAGACAGCAAAGCAGAAAGAGGAAAAACAGAGAGGATAGAGGAGGCTGAACTGAGGCAGAGGACCACTTTGATTCTCAGGCTATAAACTGAGGAGGGGCTCAGTCCATCAGCTCAGGGACGCCAACGCACTCGACCAAATCATCCGGCTCATCAGTCATTCAAAACACCATCAGTCAGCCAAGAAATCGCCCATCAGCCACACACACTCAGCCACAGCTCTCCTCACACTCACACCAAATAGACCCGTCTGACTGACTGACTGACACATCTCGCTGGCTCTCTTCTGATTGGTGGAGGAGCAGCCCGCCGGCCAAATGACTTTGAGTCATCGCGGGTGAAATTTCGGGGGAAAAAGTGTGATCAAGTGCTCACGTTTGGAGTGAATTCGATTCAACTGACACATCGCTAACCGTCACTCACATCTCAGGACAGGCTGCAGGTACAGTCAGCTGGTCCTGTTCAGGCTCAGGCTGATAAGGAAGATATACCAGAATAATATTCTTCACTGTGCTGCTGTAAAGGACAAATATTTGGAGAAGCTTTAGAGGGAGCGCCTTTCAGCTGTTAAACTGCAGAATATATTCAAGATCCATTCGGCGTTTAGATTAAACACATAAATAACCTCAGAGGCGCGGTTGGTGGAGGGAATATGTAAGATTTGGCATTTTCAACAGAATGTGAAGAAACTACAGTGTGGAGGTTCTGTCAGACGTCTATGTGCTGTGTTGTCTCTGACCCGTCTCCTAATACCACTTTGTAATGCAAGAGTCTCTGTTTCACAAGCTCTTATTGCAATAAATTCATAAAATAAACTCACAAAATGTCAAGAAAGGACGTATTTTACACCTATTTACAAACAATCCAACTGTTCACGATCTGAATTCAAGTTTCTCTCTTTTTCTGAACTAAGACGAGCTTAATCGCCTCGTTAACTCGTCGTAGAACACACTTCATACCAACTCAACTTAAGAAACAGTGTTGGTTCGTCTTTCTACAATCTCCTCTGGTTTGGTCCAAATAAATCTACACGCTGATGATGTCCAACTCTCTCTCTCTGTCCTCTCCCGTCCACGCCTGCAGTATCTTCTCATCTCCGGAGTCATAGTCCTGGACAGAGCTGCTGTAAATCACCTCCGTACTGTAACCCCTGTCTTCAAACTGACTTCTGTCATCATGGATGCAGCATTTGTTGACTGCAGGCTTGTCGTGCCTGAAAGTCACATCATTAAATCTTCACATAGTCGTTCCTTCCCCCTCCTGATCAGCTGCCATCACTGTTCTCACGGCCATTGAGACAATAATAGAGTTCTTCAGATCTAAACCTTCTCTCTGTCTGACATCAAAGCAGATGGATGTATATTCATTATTCTATTTTTACAGTATGATTACTGGTAAACATCATTACAGGATCATCAAACAGAATTAAAGGAGCCTCTCGGTGTTTGTGGCCTTCAACAGCTCCAAGTATTTTTATCCGTCTTTAGTGTGTGTGTGTGTGTGTGTGTGTGTGTGTGTGTGTGTGTGTGTGTGTGTGTGTGTGTGTGTGTGTGTGTGTGTGTGTGTGCCCTAATGTATTGCTTTTCAGTTTAATTAAGAGATAATCATCATAACTACATCATCAGTGACCATCAGGTGATATTAAAATCATCACTTTAGCCAGTTATCTGTGTATCTGTGTGTGTTTGCAGCAGCTCTACAGTGTGTAGTGTGTTTGTTAAGCTGCCTCCTTTACGAGCCTCATTAAAGTAGAAACCGCTGCCTGTCCCTCCTATACTGTAGATTTCTTATGGAGGCAGTTTGTTTCACGCCAAAATGGAGCAGCATAAAACCTTTAACCCCAGTTGTGTTCGAGCTTTTCTCTACCTGTGTAAAATAAAAAGGATGAGAGAAATAACTCGAGTCGCAAATCTAAGGACTTCAGCACAGATGGCTCCAAAGGACTCGACTTTTAGATATTGAGAAGTTACGTTTTGTTGTTTGAAACATTGCTGGATGATTTCTAGTGCAATGCTCGCAAACCTGTCAACCTATTAAGTCTGCAGACCAACAGAAGTCAATGCACAATCCAAAAATAATTCATTTGCATTCAAGGATTATGTTGTCAATGACAGCTGTATGCAGTCTACCACCACTTCGTTTGTCGCTCCAAAACCCACAAAGAAAGCTACGTGAATGTGTCTTTCTAGCTAACTTATTGTCTTCTAGCTAACCCACTGGCTAACTTATTGGCAAACAGTAGCTAGATAGTTAGAGGCATGTTAATGATTGTCAAATATCAATTAGATTTATAGGGTGTAAGCAGGCTGCAAAAAATAAAATTGAACATTTCATGACCACTGTCTGTTTAAAGGAGACCGACTGTATTTTGCACCAACAGAAGAACGTTTGTATAATTTATGCCGAGCGACAAGTTTGGCACTGAGAATTAATTCAGAACAGCTGCTCTGTTGTTGGCAGAACTGGGTCAGGCGTGTGTCAGCTGACCAATCAGAGCAGACTAGATATTCAGGGGGGGGTGGTCTTAAAGAGACAGTAGCTAAAACAGAGCGTCTCAGACAGACAGCACTGGACTGTACGAGAAAACTGATGATGTTCTCGCAGTAACCCAAAGTAAAATTATGAACATGAAAATGAGCATATTATGTCTCCTTTGAAGGTGAAACTGGGGGAGATCATCAGAACTTCGTACAACTTGATTAGTGACTTGTTTGAGCGATGACTTCCTGTCTCTTGCCCGCCTCTGCTGTACGCACCCTGCAAACAAAACTTGTCTGTCAGCTAAATACTTTGACTTTTGTTATCTATACTATCATTCTTTCTTTTTTGATTCATGCATGTGCAATATGTGAACGATTATTAAAAAAACTGTCTCAAATGTCCGATCAGTGATGGAACTGAACCTAAGAATCAAAACGTTTGATGTGGGACATTTTTCACGCTGATTCAGTTAGAAACAGAACATACTTTATTTATTTTCTAACCGTGACTTCACAAATTTACCTGCCGACACAAATGGAACTTGCTGACATAATCTTTCAATTTTTAGGTACAACATGAAATAACCCAAGCGTGACAGTGTATTTCCACTTACACAGCATTTTCTCATATTTATTTATTTATTGTTAAAGGCTGTGCAGAAGCCCTCGGGATGACTGAGTCCGTCTAATTCGGGCAACATGAAGTTCTGCATTGCTCAGCAAAAAAGTCATTGCTTCAGTTCCGGTCCTGTGGAGATGAAGGTGAATTAACTTACTTTTTAAATGTATTGTTTTTAATAAGAATAAAATACAAAACATATAAAAAAAGAGATATTTCATTATAAAGTTACATAAAGGGCACTGAGGCCCAGTCAGCTGTGAGCCCAGCAGTGAAAATGAAAACGTAATCTAACAGGAATCACAGAAAACACAAACTGATGCCCGTCGATATCCCCGAGCCGTGAAACATCCTCGCTGTTTAATAGACAGCTTTAAACTTCAATCCATGTACAAATCAGATGGAAAAATATGTGTGAGATTTTTATCCAAGAACGTTCAGCAAGTTTAGCTCCAGGCGGGGTGGGGTGGGGGGGGGGGAAGTGGTGGAAGTCTGTGCCCAGCCAGGGGATGTTCTGGTGGGGCTTAACACGGGCGGGTAGCCCCCGGAGGTGGAGCTGAAGGGGAGGGAGAGCTGAGAGAGGGAGAGAGAGCTGAGGGACCCACAGGGGAGAGAGACTCAGCTCTGACCATCTGCCAGCCTGCAGCCTCTGCCAGCACACACACGTGCGCACACACACACACACACACACATGCATGTACACAGACAAACCTGCGTGCATCCTTTTGCACATACACATACTCACAAAACAACACGAGATGATGCATCACAGTAATATGCTCATCAGACGTGTTTTCAGAATTGTTTAGCGTGTGTGTGTGTGTGTGTGTGTGTGTGTGTGTGTGTGTGTGTGTGTGTGTGTGTGTGTGTGTGTGTGTGTGTGTGTGTGTTGACAGGATGGAAGCTGGCTCCGGCCCTTCTGTCAGCTCCCTGCTGAATTTCTGCCTCTCTCTCAGGATAAAACGACCCTCCACTCATTCACATCTCCATCCATCCCTCCATCCTTCCTCCTCCTTCTCCTCCACCTCTGTACATCTACACCATCAGTTCATCCATCTTTCCCTCCAACACTTCCTTCACACATGTCCTGTAGCTAAAAGATGCATGAATGGAGTTGAGCGTGTTTATGCAGAGAAGACGAGCCATAATGGACTCCTCGTTACTCTTACTACTACACCAGATAGCAAGATGGTCGTGGCCCAGACACCCTCATCCGGCCCACATACCACGTGGAATGATGCCACTTGGGCGGTCCGGTCCTGTTTGCCACAAGCGGGCCATATCATGGCCACACGTCAGCCAAGAGCGAGCTGAATAAACCAGAACTGAACAGACTTGGGCCAGAAACACGAGGCTGTTTCATTGATGCATTGGGAGTGAGACGGGCTGCAGCTGGTTATAATGTAACTAAAGCTACGTACATAACGTCGCATGTACATAACATAAATATCGTTCTTATTTAAACCACACACGAAGAAGGTCCGATACGCCCTGCTGCAACATGTTGTTACCAGCAGTCAACATATTCAGGTTTAGATTTGAGGATGTGTAGTTTGTTGTTCTTTGTTTGGTAAAAATCGAAACAGATTGATCTAAAACAGAAAGAAGGAAATGAAAACAGGAAATTAATTTTGTGTCTCTTAGAAAATTATCCTCTCTGAACCTCCTCAAACATCAGGCAGAACAAAGCTCCTTCTATCATCACATAATCCTGGCACATATGTGCTAATTTAAAGATATTTTACAGTGTGTACTCGGGCGTGTCGTCACACGTAAATGTGCCACACCGAGCGTGTTTCTGCCGTGTGTGTGTTCCTGCGTTAATCAGACGAGAACAGAGCAGATTAGTGACTTAATCAGGCTGATAGACGATGATTATTAATAGAATCAGAGAGTTGTCGTCTCGCTGAGGAGAGATCTTTATTCAGAAGTTTCTCTTCTTTCTTTTTTTCAGCTCGTCGTTCCATCTGTGTTCACATCAGGTGTTTGTTTAATCACACAGAGAGACTCTACATCGTTCATCCGTCCGTCCTTCGATCCATCACATTATTTTCTTCTTGTCTATTTCACTTTTTCTTATTTTCTCCTCCCTTCCATCAGCTGACCTCCTTCTTTTCTTCTCCTTCACCTTTTGCCATCCTCTCCACCCGTCTCCCTCTCCTCCATCTCTGCATTTGACAGGTGACAGACTTTTTATTTTTTGTGTGCACTCACCTCTTGTGCATGTTTTATTCATAACTTTGGGGATCTCACCACTGTTTGTGTATCCTCCTGCAACAAACACAAAAATACTAAAAAAAAATAATAAGAAAGAATCTCCTGACTCTCCGATATGAAGTCCGACCTTGTGGAGGAGGATTTTGACCTCAACAAAAAAATCTTCTTGTGTGACATCTCGTTGAAAATCACAATCCTGACTGCAGTTTGCTGAACCGCTCACTAAACAGCAGGGTGGGACACCACAGGTCGACTGGTGGTGAGAGTTCAGCTGTAGAAAAATCCTAAAAGATTCAGAAACGTAAATTGTATTTGTTTGTATGACTCAGTGTAAAACATTTTGGAGGATGAACTAACTGTATTTCTGCGAGTGTAAAATCAAAACTTGTTTTCTACCTCAAAACTCAGATTCAAATGAGCTCTAATCTCTCGTACATGAGTAAATTTAACCCACATCAGATCTGAGAGGAATCAGAGAGTCAGTGTCAACCACTCAGAGTCCCTCTGCACAGCTCCTTCCTCCTCCTCCTCCTCCTCCTCCTCCTCCTCCTCCTGTCCTCTGGAGGATTACTGCTGATGGCTGAAGGGCATGGATGGACAGATCAGGAAGAAAAGGAAAGAAACAGTGGAAAAGAGGGGAAGTATGTCTTAATATGACAGAGAGGGAAGGCTTACCGGTCAAAACCCACAGCTAGGCTTTAAAATAAAACCTGCTCTAAACGAGGAGGGCGAGGAGGCGACACGTCTTCAGCAGGGAAGGACTCTCTCTCAGGGACGCACACACAGCGCTGCGTTCGCTGGGTAGATTTCAGGGTTTGTATAATGAGGGCCTGAGGCATTGTTAACATTGTTAAACATGTTTAGCAGGAGAAAGGACACCGACTGCAGACTTTAGGTTAGTTTAAAGAACTCTGTAAACACCTTTTTTTTGTCAGAGAAGACGAAAGCTGCAGCTCGAATGTGAAGGACGAACATGAAGGAAGTCGAACTTCTAAGTGTGGATCATGCAGGGTTTCGTGGGATGGTCGGGTCATAAAGGAGAACAAAAATGACGTCTTGATGTTCACAAATATTGCAGGGGGAGTCTGCAGCACATACACAGACTCCTTTCACAATAAAAGCCAGAGATTTTATTTTAATTTATTTTTATTTTAAGGGCAGTTAATAAAAGTACAACAAACTGTGATAATAGACGTGTTTTTAATGGGGTGCAGGTTGTAAAGGCAGCAAGGCTGCAGCTGGAGCCTAAAACCAACACAGCATCGCTAAAAAATCCCAAATACAAGAAAGTGTTTTCAAATGTTATTTCAAAGATGGAGGATAATGTGGATGGCTCTGACTGTTTCTGCAAGATGGATCATAGATCATTTAACGTCACTGAAAGCTGCTTCTTTCTGTATTTTTAAGAAGCTGCTGGCCTTTCCTTCTCCTGCCTGATATCCCATTTGTTACAGGAAGTTGATGTCTCCCCGTGTCCTGTTCCAACAGTAAAACACCTTAAGGCAGTAAGCATGGGGCTACTAAATGGTACAACAAGTCAGCACTGACGCGTCCTTTTCATTAGCTGAGGATGAAAAGGTGCAGTTATCGCTCCAATCACAAGCCGAGCACTAAACCTCCATCTCCCTCTGCAGACAAAACTCCTCCCGAAGCCCATTTACAGCCGAGTGTAGCAGAATGTGAGCAGAGCCGGCTGCAGACGGAGGAGGGTTGGACAGTCAACAAAGCCAGACCGACTCTCTCCCGTCCACTTATCTCTCGTCTCATCTTAATAAG
Source organism: Pagrus pagrus (assembly GCF_965226575.1). Lineage (NCBI taxonomy): Eukaryota > Metazoa > Chordata > Actinopteri > Spariformes > Sparidae > Pagrus > Pagrus pagrus. Next base: position 2,030,251 of record NC_140188.1, on the reverse strand, counting down.
ACCAGAGCAGCAGCGGCAGCATCCTTCCTACGAGGCCGTGCTGTCCGGCTCTGAACCACAGTCTCATTAAGCAGACATATTGGCCTCCGCAGTACAAAGGGCTTCCTCTGGAGCCGACACTCCCGTCCCGACTCGCTCATTTAAAACTGAAACGTCGACATCCTCGATGTGTGCCATCATCGATATCAGTAAGCAGCACTGTGGGAGCGAGCGGGGGGCAGCTGCAGCTCTTTGTGCCCAGCTGAAGACGAGGGATGATGCTTGTTGCAGATGTCAGATAGCAGGACGCAGTGAAGTGGATCAGATTTGAATGGATCTCAATCTTTCATGGACATTTGGATCTTTCCACTGTCTCTCTAATCCAATCAGATTCAGTTCAGCTCTGTGTGCAATTTAAAGACGTTGTACAGGATTAATTCATGATCTAATCTTTATTCATAAACCTGCCTCAGATATTTGCTCTGCATTGCAAACAGGGACAACGTTGATGTGAATTTTTCATTATGTATTAAATATTCAGGCTTTAGGATTAATTTACTTTTTCATTTTACAGCAGGGTTTTATAACGAGATGAAGTTTGTGCATCAGTGTAACATATAAACTCTAACTCAGTGATGGACCAGCAGCAGACACCTGCTGTATGTCGCTCGTCCTGCAACTCAACTGCCACAATAAATGTAAACTAATCACATTCTGCAGAACCACGGATAAACTTGACGTCTGTTTAGGTTGAATTTTCTGTCGCTCTCTTGTCACAACGCTGTGCTGATGCTCTGATTAGGTTCAGGCACAAAACCCACTTGGGTGGCGTCAGGAGAACATCATGGTGTGGCTGAAAATACCTGTCTTGGTACCGACAATCACGGATGGAGAAGGTCCGACTTCCTGTGTGGAATATATGTTTTGGCACCACTAAAATGGATGGAAATATCTCCACGTGCCATTAACATATCCAGCGGTGTGGCTGTTTTGCAGCCTTGTTGGCTGTTTTGCTGCCTTGTTGGCTGTTATAATGATCCCACGCTGCTCCATGACATCATCAAGCTATGTCTGTTTGTTCATTGTCGTTATTGAGAGACAGCTTCTGGCAGAAGTTAGATACTTTATGTTTATAAGGACAGATAACAGCCCTAGCAGCACGTATTGTTCTATGTAAAGTGGTTTAAACCTCACACATGCAGCAGGTGTTCAGTATATTGTTATGGTGCAGCTCAGGCTGTGTTGTTGACTGACAGGGACGCAGACAGGTGTCGGTGCTGAACAGAAAGTGTGATGGATTACAGATAAATCTGAACACTGGAGGCGTCTGGCAGCGCCTCCTTCAGGCTGCCTCATATAAACATGTCACTGAAAACACGTGAGCATTATGTTTTATTATATTTGTGTCATGTGCTCAGACATCCAGCGCTTCAGCCTCACATCTCCTACTTCTGTTCTTTTTTAACACATGGATTCTGAGCTGACATGAAATGATGAATGATTCTAACAAACGGCTCCGCACTGTCGGACTCTGACCCACATTCGAGTCATTACCGTCCCCACAGGGGACCGAATGTCCCGACTGAGCTGTGTTACTGCTGCACTCGACCCACGACACACTGATGTCCTGTCACAGTGTTTCTGACCGCCTACATGTCGACACTTTATATTTATTAATTAACAGTAAAGTTTATTTTCA